>NW_028274813.1:111764019-112066120 GCF_037043125.1 Eumetopias jubatus
TCATATGCAGAATTAGGGGTCTACTCCTCCATCTTTCTCTTCTCAGCTATTTCCCCTATACTCTGAGTCCCAGAAGCCCTTTCCTTCATTCCTCTAGCCAGAAGCATGGAGTTTTCTAGGTTTTAGTTTCTTACCTGTCATGCCTTGAGGTGAAGTGGCAAGAGAAAAAAGAAAAGAATAGGGATCCCCCAACTTTTTTTCACAACAGGGGCCCTCTTCCTGATTCTTCTGTTCAAGGGAATGAATTTTCTCTTGTCATTCTGCAGCGGTGTAGTTTCATGGCTGCAGCTGGCCTCACGCAGGACCTAGAAAAACAGGAGAAAAAGAAAAAAGATAAGTATTTCCCCTACATTGTTAGGAGCCTTTTGCCATAATCCTCTAGCAAAAAAGATGCTTTCTCCTTAGTATTAGCTGCTCATGCCTGCTACAACAGTTTTCCTATTTGGCCCACTCATGGGTCGAAGCCAGGAACTAAACGATAAAAAGCAGAATACTCACCGCCATCTTATTTGTTGTTCTTCACTTCCCTCCCCAGTCTGCCTGCTGTTTAATTTTAAGAGCATTTTGTCGAGTTTTTAGTTGTAATCAGTGGGAGAGAGAGCCCCTGCAGTGAGCTTATTACTCCGTCTTGGCCAGGACCAGAAGTCACATTGTTTTGTTTTTAAATTAACATTATTGGTGTATTACTATATGACTAAATATACCCATTTTTAAGTGTATAGTTTGTTTTTGAGAAATGTTTTCCCTCATATAACCAACCATCACACTCAAAAAATAGAACATTCCCAGAGAGCTCCCTTGCGTCTCTTAGCTTTCTGCCATCCCCTCCTCATCCTGTCCTGGTAACACCGTTTGGTGGAGTATGTAAAGGGTATTTATACATACGACTAGTAGTTAAATGAGATCTTTAATATTCCTTTAGGTTCTACTACATGGAATAAGTGAAAGAATATTAGTTTTGGATTGTTTTAGGCTAAAATTCACAACTTTTTCACTTAATTAACTGGATAATATTGGGTGATTTTTATAACCTCCAAAGAATCTAGTCATGGTTTTCTCGTATTTAACATGGCAGGTAAGTGCTCTCTTACAGAGAGCTTTGAGAATTAAATGGGGTATATAAAGTGCCTTATACAGGGCTTGGCGTACAGTAGATTCACATTATGTGTTATTCTCCCAGTGCCTTTCCTTATATGCAGTGTGCATAAATGACTTGAGCCAGCTACGTTGAAATAGTGACCAAAATATAATTATTTAGTATTGTGAAATATCTCCTGCCCCATAGCCTAGACCCTGGCAGAATATATAAGTATTTTGGCATTATCATGCCACTGTGGTTTAGATGAATTTTTTCAGTCTATCCCATTAGGAAAAACTTTGGAGCATCTGCCTTCGATGTAATATGTACATCAGGCACATACACCTACACAGGAAGGATGAGATAAGAAATAGAAAAATTGTCACGTTTTCTTCATCCTAGGGGACTGCTGGTCGAATTTTCTGAATCCCTTGGGTCATGATCACATTTGGGGATGCCCTACCCCAAACCTATATGGGGGTGGACCCTAGTAATCTGTGTTTTAACTGAACTTTCCATAATAATTTTTGATGAGCCAGGAACAGGTTTGGGAACCTCTGGATGGGACCAGGTTTTGATACTGGAACTCAAGCACAGAAAAGACCCGACAGCAACATCAAAGGGCATCAGAGGCCATTTGTCCTCTTCTCCCTTTTTTCTCTTGGCAAGTTAAGACTCAACAACTCCTGAAACATCTTCCCTCAAGCACTCTGTCTAGTGGCAGAGAACACAGTGTATTTGGGTGCCACAGAGTTATAGTCACACAATTCTCATGGATGCTATTGGACTTAATTCTCCCAGTCGATAGGATTATTGCCTTTATTTTACATATGACTAAACCTAAAGGAATAACTATTTCAATTTCAGGCACAAATCCTGTTGTGAAAACCTGTTTCCAAACAGAGTTGGGTTGGGTTAGGGGGTTTGGAGTGTTAATAAATTGTTGAATCATATTTCTGAGAAAGAGCTGGACAGAACAGTGTCTGTATATTCTGTACAAATAAACATAAAATAGGATCAGTTAATAGGGGTTTTTTGTTTTGTTCTGTTTTTTCACATATTGACTCTTGTAAAGTGGTGGTGTCTGCTGAATGCTATGTTAAAGGAGGATTCTTAAGGGAGTCTGGGCCCAAGAAGCAAGGAGTACCTAAATGGATTAGCAAAACGTGTCTAAAGTGGGTGAATGAGAGTTACCATGTCTGCATCTTTGGATTTTGCGGGGGGTATTGAATGTATGTGAATTTTCCTGTGACAAATTGCATTGTTTCATGACATTTTTATACAAGATTACTTTTTAATTAAATCAGTTGTTAACTAATACTGTGGTCTAACTCTGGTGACACAAAAGTAGTTTTATGCAGAGATCCTTTTTGAAATGTTATTTGATTCAGGTTTGAGTTCCACCTCTGACATTGTAACTAGCATTTTAAGTAAAAATTCTGTACCCAGATAGTAACCTGACTAGTTTCATGAGAAATGGGAATAAATATTAATAAAAATAAATGACAGCATTAAACAATAGGACAGTCAGACTTGGGTTTATTTCATGCTGTTAGCCTATCCTTCTAGAAATGAAACAGCATCCTCAGATTATACTCTCTAAATTATTACCTAGTACAAATATTTTGTCTTTTTCATTAAATATCTCTGAAGGACCTAAACCATTCAATATTATTATTGAATTGTAACTATTCAATACAATAAGGTATTAGAAATTTTATAATTAGAAATTTTGTTGATTAACAGAGTGACAATCTGCTAAATCTTAATTGTAAGATTTAATTTTAATTAGTGCTTGATTTAATACAGCAAGTTTTCATTAAATTTCTTTTTGGCTTTTTTTTAAATTTTTTTTATTATGTTCAATTAGCCAGCATATAGTACATCATTAGTTTTTGATGTAGTGTTCAGCGATTCATTAGTTGCATATAACACCCAGTGCTCCTCACCACACGTGCCCCCTTTGATACCCATCACCCAGTTGCCCCATCCCCCCACCCCCCTCCCTACTGTAATCCTCAGTTTGGTTCCTGGAGTCCAGAGTCTCTCATGGTTTGTCTCCCTCTCTGATTTCTTCCCATTCAGTTTTCCCTCCCTTCCCCTGTGGTCCTCTGTGCTATTCTTTATGTTCCACATATGAGTGAAACCATATGATAATTGTCTTTCTCTGCTTGACTTATTTCACTTAGCATAATCCCCTCCAGTTCCATCCATGTCGATACAAATGGTGGGTATTCATCCTTTCTGATGGCTGATTAATATTCCATTGTATTTATGAACCACATTTTCCTTATTCATATTTTTTGGCTAATTTTGAATTCTGCTTTAGAATCCTATAGAAAACTGACAAATTTGTGTGGCAGACTATTTTTAAATAGTCTTGATCTCACAATTATTTTTGTATTTTCTTTGTAGAATAAAGAAATATCTTAGGAAAGGAAATTTGGGTGGGATGAAATTAAATTCAACCTAAAAATTCACTAAATGTCAATGAAGTACTGTTACCTTAAAATAACTTTTTTTCCCCCCTTCTTTAGAATCCAGCAACTATCACAAGAATACTCCTTAGCCACTTCAATTGGGATAAAGAGAAGCTAATGGAAAGGTAAGGAACTATTGTCAGCTTTGTACTTAAAAGTAGCACAGAAAGCTTGTTGAACTGAATTTACAAGAAGCAAATAAGGAATTGATTTATAGACCAGTATATGAAAATAACCAGTGAGCAAGTAGTATGTGCTTTAATTTCTTGTATTCCTCATCTGTAAATTTTGCAATAAACTTAATGTTAAGGGAACTCAGACTTAATGTTCCTTTTATTTTGGAGCTAAGGTGGGGGCTCTCCTTCAGTATCTTCAAAATTACATCGTCTTGAGTACTGAGAACTAAAAATGTGTTTTGAAAAAGTGGTCGAGGGGGCACCTGGCTGGCTCAGTTGGTGGAAAATGCAGCTCTTGATCTCAGGGTCCTGAGTTCAAGCCCCAAGTTGGGTGTGGAGCCTGCTTAAAGGAAGAGGATAAAATGCATTTTAAAAAGCACTTGATACAGTCCTCAAACATATGAATAATACCTTCCATTAATTACTTAAAATTTTCTTGCCCATAAAACTTTAAATCTATGTTAAGCATATTAATGACATTTATTCAGTAAAAATAAGTTGCTCAGGGTATCCTGACCATCAAAATAGCTGTTCGGACTGGTTCTCTAATTTCAGGCAGGATGATATTCCATTGAGTATTTTTTTATATTTTCTCTCAAAATGTTTCTAGTTCTAAAAGGGAAGAAATTACAGGACTAGTGAAGGACAATATTACTGCCATTCTTAATCTTTTTTCTTAGACTGAAAATCAGGAGTACTTGTTAAGGTGGTAGGGTGACAGCCTATATTTATTCTGTCAACCATATTCTTCAGTCTAAAATTAGCAATCCTTTAATAAAGAATTAACACTAGTTGGGAATTGAGAACCCCAATATTATGAGAAATAAATGGAAAATACTTCCCATTTGATTTTAAAATTGAAAGAACTTTGCAAAACAGATATTAAATAATACTAAGAGGACTGCTCAGTTTTTTGTGTTTTTTTGTGTGTGTGGTTTTTTTTATAATATTTTATTTATTTATCTGTCAGAGAGAGAGAGATCACAAGCAGGGGGAGGAGCAGGCAGAGGGAGAAGCAGGCTCCCAGGACCCTGGGATCATGACCTGAGCCGAAAGCAGACACTTAACCAACTGAGCCACCCAGGCGTCCCTGTTGCTCAATTTCTCACGCATTGCACCCCAACTACAATTTAATAGTAACAAGTAGTAGTTATCAGTTATTGAGCCCTTTGTGCCAGGCATTATTTCATTTTATCCTCCTTATAGCTTTATGGTGTTAGAAACTATTATCCCCACTTAATTGATATGGAAAGTAAGACTTAATATATTTATCTCAGTTTTGTAACACAAGGAGTTAGCACTCAAACTCATGTTTGTTGGACTCCAAAGCTTATGTTCTTAAACATATATAGTTTTCCCAGGGTTCATGAAGAATAAAATGCTCCTGACTGTGATTGCCCCTGCCGCCCCCTGTGGATCTGACCACCTTTTTTGAAGTCAGTGGTATTTCTTAATTTTGGTAACATTTATTTTCTGGCTTATTTTGTGACACTTCTATTAGGAAAAGGAGTTTTCATTATTTATATCTGATATTCTTCTGACTTAACAGTTTGTTTCTTATTAATGTATTTCTTCAAAGAAAATTTTCTCTTATAACACTGTTGATACTGCTGAAAGCATTTTTCAATTAAATACTGTACTTAGATGTGGTAAGTATGAATTAAAAAGTAGCTCCTTGGAAATGTCTGTGTGTGTGAACTTTTCAGTTTCTTTTTGTAATTTCAGTTTTTTGTATATTCTGAAGATTTGTTATTGGGAACCTTTAAATCTTTAAATAGTGTTTTTAAAACCAATATGCAATATCTTTTTGTCTCATTTAATGAGTTTCACATTATACTCTATGTTTGATATTAACACTGCCACACTTTATGATTACTAATACGTTTAGATTTAATTACTGCCATTGTAAGTTGTGCTTTGTATTTATTATGTTTTCTATTTGGTTTTTTGTTGCCTTGATACCAAGTCTTTCTCCCCCTTTGTCCCCCCCAATCTCAGAGTTACATGTTTTATTTCAGTTTTTCTAGTGGGCACCTTTATGAGCACTTTTACTAACATATATTTAACTTTTTTTTTCCTTTTGGCTAGTCTCTTGCATCCCACCGTTTTCTCCAAATTTACTTTTTTCTCCCCAGAATATATCTTTAGTCATTTAAGTCATTTCATATGTATTAAAATTTTTAAGGACTCTAAGAGAAATCCTTAATATTCTGAAATTTTGGGTAGTTTTTGAAAGCATATTCAGTTGGGCTCTTTAAGTCTGAGAACTAATATTTTTGGTTTGGGGAAATTCTTAGCTATTATTTCTTCTTCTCTTGATTCTCTCAGTGCTTTCTGGAATCCCTGTTAGTCACATGTTGAAATTTCTGGATCCCTTTTGGAAATTAATTTTAATTTTTTTTCAAGATGTTTTTTCTGTACTTGTTATCTTTGTCTTTCTACTCTGGTCTGTGAAGTTCCTCATGTTTATCTTTAATTCACTAACTTGCGTTTCTTTTTGCACGCATTGTGCTATTGAGCCATCTTGAATTGTTTAGTTCAACGGTATCCATTTTATTTATTTTAGTAACTTAATTCTTGTTTTGTGGATGCTCCTTTCCTTATCTCCCTTGGCACATAATTCTTTCTACACTAATGTGTTTTCTTCTAGACTGTTTATCAGTAAACAGAGAGAATTTAAATTATGTATTGGTATTTGGTATGGTACCTTTCAGAGTATGTTATTTTCAAATTGGTCAAATTTAGGCTATAATAAATTCCAGTAAAAATCAATATGCATTCTATTTTCACATTTTCAAGTAACTCATTATCCAAAAATGATTATTATTAAACAGTGACAGTACAAATGTAGGATATGGCTGAAGAGATACAGGGGAATTTGCAGGCTTAGTATCTTTATAAGAAAAAGAAAAAGAGGTAGAAAACAAAGCCTTTGAAACGGGAAATTAGAAAAACACAAACCCAAAGACAGTAGAATAAGTACTTAAGATAAAAGCAACATAATTGAAATAGATAACAAAAATACATAAAACAAAAACATCTTTGAAAATGATTTTTTAAAAGGCGAATATCAAGAGAATGAGAAGCAAGCCATATACCTGGAGAAAATATTTGTGAAAGATACCTGATAAAGACTTTTCAAAATATACAAAGAACTCCTGAAACTCACTAATTAAAAAAAAACCCAGTGGGCAAAAATCTGAATAGACAATGCATTAAAGAAGATAGGCAGGTGTTAAATAAGCATATGAAGAGATACTCAACGTCATATATTATCAGGGCATTGCTAATTAAAACAAGATACCACTGCATACCTATTAGAATGGCTAAAATCCAAAAACACTGACACTACGAAATACTGATGAGGATGCAGAGCAACAAGAACTCTCATTGCTGGTGGGGATGCAGAATGGCATAGCTGCTTTGCTTTCAGTTTGGCAATGTCTTAGAAAACTAAATATACTCTTTCGATAGGATCCAGCAGTCATACTTTCTGGTGTTTACCCAAATGAGCTGAAAGCTTGTGTCCACACAAAAACCTGTCCATGAATATTCATAGCATTTTTATTTATAATTGCTTAAACTTGGAAACTATCAAGATGTCCTCCAGTTGGTGGATGGATGAATAAACTGTGGTACGTCCAGACACTTGAATATTATTTCGTGCTAAAAAGAAATGAGCTATGAAGTCATGAAAAGATATGGAGAAACTTTAAATGCATGTTACTAAGTGAAAGAAGCCAATCTGTAAAGGCTACATACTGTATGATTCCAACTATATGATATTTTGGAAAAGGCAAAACTACAGAGACAGTAAGGTCAGTGGTTGCCAGGGGTTAGGTGGAGGGAAGGGTGAATGTATAGAGCAAAAAGGATTTTTAGGGCAGTGAAACTATTCTGCATGAAACTGTTATGTTGCATATATATCACTGTACCTTTGTCCAAACCCATAAAATGTACAACACAAATGTGAATCCTAATGTAATCTGTGGACTTTGGATGATAATGATGTGTCAATGTAGATTCATTGATTCTATCACATGTGCCACTCTGGTATGACTTGTTGATAGTGGGTCAGGTTGCGTGTGGGGGGTGGGCAAGGGGTAAATGGGAATGCTGTGTACTTTCTGCTGAGTTTTGCTGTCAGCCAAGATTGTTCTTAAAAAAGTAAAAGCTATGTCGGAAAGGGTGAGGAAGTAAACCATTGGCAAATATGATGGGGGTAGGGGAGAAAGGCACAAATAAACAACATTGGGAATAATGCATAATTATAGATAGGAAAAATATTTCAGAATTATAAATAAATACTGAGTACCACTTTTACCAATATATTTGAAAGCTTAGAAATGGAAATTACTTCATTGTCCCCCAAGAAGTAGAAAAATAACCATGGAAAAATGTAGTAAATATTTACTAAAAGATCCTTCTCCTCCAAAAACCACTAGATGATTTTATGGTCAAGTTCTATGTAATAAACCATCAAGGAACTGCAAGTTTCTATTGAGAATTATTTCAGAACATAGAAAAAGAGAAGACATCATTAATTCCTATTAGCCAAATCAGAATAACTCTTGTTACAAAATTTGAGAAAGACTGCATAAGATATAAATCACCTTTATTATGAACATAGCCGTTGAATTCATAAATAATATTTAAATTGGAAGAATTAATGGTCTAGTAGATTTCTCCTAGGAAAGCAAGAATATGTCACCATTAGGGAAAAAATAATTCATCTATAGTATTTACTACTTTTTAACGGGTTAGTGATACCCATGATTTAGAAAAAAACAATTTTTAACAAACTAAGAAGGTAATTTCTCAGTGTCATGAAAGGCATCAGCTATAATCCAAAGCAGAATTACCCTTAATTTTGAAACATTGGAAGGATGTCCAATAAAATCAAACAGGGTACTGGCTGTCACCAGCATTTAAAAGTACCGGAAGTTCTGATAACTGTTATTTAAAATAATACATAGAAAATTAAATAAGTGGTATAAAAATTGGCGATGGGAGTATTTGGATTATATTTAGATTTTTCTTTATACTTTTATGTATTCTGTGAACTTCCTTCAGTAATCCCAGGAGAAGTGTTATAATAACACATTAACTATGTAATTCAGAAAATAAGAACTCATTTGTAATGAAAACATTTATTTAAAAAAAGAAGAGAGGGGCGCCTGGGTGGCTCAGTTGGTTAAGCGACTGCCTTCGGCTCAGGTCATGATCCTGGAGTCCCGGGATTGAGTCCCGCATCGGGCTCCCTGCTTGGCAGGAAGCCCTCTTCTCCCTCTCCCACTCCCCCTGGTTGTGTTTCCTCTCTCACTGTCTGTCTCTCTGTCAAATAAATAAAAATTTAAAAAAAGGAAGAGAAATTTTTGTAGACCATATAATCATCTACCTGGGAAACCCTAAAGAATGAACTGATAAACTATTAAAGTGGTTGCGCATTAGAATCACCTGAGAACTTTAAAAAACACCAATGCCTAGGCCCCTTTCCATTCTTTCTCCTTCCCCATCCCTTAATACCCTTTTGGAAAATGAGAAGAAACTCAGAATGTGAGTGACACTGTGCATCTTCCTTTCCTTTAGTATAAAAATGAAGGTGTACTCGTATGACAATCTTGTAACAATTTAGGATCCCAGGAATCATAAGAAAAGTTAGACAGTATAGCCAATAATTTTGTTACATTGCTTGCTTGCTTGCTTTCTGGGCGGGGGGCACAAGCAGGGGGCAGTGGCAGAGGGAGAAGCAGGCTCCCTGCTGAGCAAGGAGCCCGACACGGGGCTCAATTCCAGGACCCTGGGACCACGACCCGAGCTGAAAGCAGACATTTACTCAACCGAGCCACCCAGGCGCCCCTACGTAGCCTTTTTTTTTTTAAGATTTTATTTATTTATTTGACAGAGAGAGACACAGTGAGAGAGGGAACACAAGCAGGGGGAGTGGGAGAGGGAGAAGAGGCTTCCCACGGAGCAGGGAGCCCAATGCGGGACTCGATCCCAGGACCCTGGGATCATGACCCGAGCCGAAGGCAGACGCTTAATGACTGAGCCACCCAGGTGCCCCCTAGATAGCATTTTTTTTTTAAAAAATCGTACTTCCCAGGTGGTAACACAATATATTCAAGCATCATTTCTATTCATTTTGACATCCTTAAAGAGAAGTCTTACCCTAGGCAAAATTGTGAAGTACTTCAAATTCTGTCATCTCTTTCTGCTGTCTTTCCTCATTTCCATATACCAGGCATATTAATTTTTTGTTCGTTTGTTTATTCATTAGGGAGCCCTAGTCCCTGCCATGGAGGAGGACCTTACGGTCTAGTGAGGGCCATAGAGCTATAAGATTTCTTGCCAATAATTCTTTTTTTTTTTCCAAGATTTTATTTATTTATTCATGAGAGACAGAGGGAGAGAGAGGGAGAAGCAGAGGGAGAAGCAGGCTCCCAAGGAGCAGGGAGCCCGATGCGGGACTCGATCCCAGGACCCTGGGATCATGACCTGAGCCGAAGGCAGATGCTTAACCATCTGAGCCACCCAGGTGCCCTCTTGCCAATAATTCTTATTTTTCTCCAGACTTCCAGTCCATGGTTTAAACAAATTTGTCTTGACCCCAAAACCAAGTAATTTGTTCTTTTAAAAATACATTTTGGTGAAGGTGGTGAGGGGTTAATGGAGAAGTGACCATTGAAATTTTTTGATGTCATCTTTTCTCTCTCATAGCAGCTTTCCAGGCCTTTGCCATTTTCTTTCCTGCCCAGCCTTCTGACTTTTTACTATGTAGACTAATTTCTTTTCTGTTGTATAAATTAAATAGAATTTTCTCTATTCACTAGATTTCTTCCCATGCTCCTCCACATGAAGCAGAACAACAAATCAAAGAATCAGAAGTGCAGCAACAACTCTATCTGCCCTTCTACTTCTAAACTTTAAAGGCTAACCTTTCCATCTGGGCTTTGATCTTACAGTTTTTGTGGGATGTTGCTTCCATTATTTCATCTGTCATTATCTTGAGCCCTCTCCTTTCCTGGTATATCAGTCAGGGTTTTTAGTTGTAAATATACTTGAAGAGGATAGGTGAAAATGACATTAAAGATGGGAAAATCAGCCAGTAAGTGAAGACTATGCATCCAGGAAAAGTGCCCAAATCATAGTGTCAGACTATTTTAGTAAATGTGCTATTGCTCTTGCCATTGGTCACAGGCATCACAGCTCATATCATGAATATTGGGCAAGTGACAGCACAACTAGTATTTCTGCTGTTTTGGCCTCTGAAAGATGGATGTATCCTACCCCTTTGACAGAATGAATTCCTCATCAACTCTTCAAGTACTGTGCTTTTCATAACTATAGGTCACCCTGCTCCTTCTAGGCCTGAATCCTTTCAGCAGGAGAGACTGGGAAAGTGAGTTGTCCTTTTTTTCCCTTTCTTTTTATCACAAGACTTTTTTTTAATCTTAGATTTTTTTATTATTTCTATTGAAATATAATGTACAATGTTATGTTAGTTTCAGGTATACAACATAATGATGCAGCAATTCTATATATTACTCAGTGGTTACCATGATAAATGTAGTTACCCTGTGTCACCATGTAATGTTATTACAATATTGCTGACTATATTCCCTGTGCTGTACTTTTTCATCTCTGTGACTTAACTCGTTTTATAACTGGAAGTATGTACCTATTTTGCCCATTCTTCCCACCCACTTCCCCTGACAAGACATTTAAAATCCAGCTTCTGGCGCGCTTGGGTGGCTCATTCGGTTAAGCTTCTGACTCTTGATTTCGGCTCAGGTCATGATCTCAGGGTCATGAGATCGAGCTCCACATCAGGCTCCCTGCTCAGTGGGGAGTCTGCTTCTCTCCTTCTGCCTCTCCCTCTGCCCCTCTCCCTGCTTGTGCTCGCTCTCTCTCTCTCTCTCTCTCTCTCTCTCTCAAATAAATGAACCTCTGAAAATCCAGCTTCTGTCTGCCTTTCTTTTATCTTTATTTCTGTTCTCATATTATACTTTAGTAGTACACAGCTTTTAAGATGTCACCAAATTCATTTTTGTGTTGACTCAACTTTGCAATTGTTTCCTTTGTCTGACATGGGGCTTCTGTGGATATCTATGTAGGCTGTTAGCTACAAAGCCCTAGGGAGCACTTTTGGAACTGTACTGTCATTGGCCCATGCCTGGCATGCCTTCCATATTGTCCCTTTTCCTAATTGTTTTTTTTTTTTTAAGATTTTATTTATTTATTGACAGAGCGCGAGAGAGCACAAGCGGGGGAGTGGCAGGCAGAGGGAGAAGCAGACTCCCCACTGAGCAGGGAGCCCTATGCGGGGCTCTATCCCAGGACCCTGGCATCATGACCTGAGCTAAAGGCAGCCACTTAACTGACTGAGCCACCCAGGAGCCCCCTTAATTGTTCTTTAAATAAAGCTTTAACTTAAGCTTTATTTCTAAGATGGCTATTCTTATTTCTCAAGACAGTTAATCACTTCTTCATTGGCCCTTTTATATGTATTTGATATAATATTTAAACGCTTTCGTTAGACTTGTTTGTGCTTAAGAACTATCTTACTCATCTTCCATTACTAGTACATAACACAATTCCTAATATGTAGTCAGTGATTAGTAAATATTTTAGTTCAACCATTTCTAGGTTTTATTTTTTATAATATGCATGTAATTTCTGTAAATTATGACAAGCATGTAAATCAGATTTCAATATGTCAGGAACTAGAGACAACTGCCCCCCCGCCCCCAAATCAAGCTTTTTTAGAGTTGATGACAAGTAAAAAAAATAAATAAGTATCTTCTCTATAAGATTGGTGTTAATGAGTTAACTGGTATATTTGAGGTAAGGGGAAATAAATAGGTGGTCGATGACTCACTGCTTTTCATGGACAGGTATAATCAAAGAATCTTGAAGATTGATTTCAGTGCAGACTATGTTGCAAATAGCTTTCCGGTTTTCATTCTGAAGCATTAACACCATTTAGTGAATAGTTACTAGAACCAGTACTTGTATGTTATCATGATGGTATGGAACTTTTCTTAGCCACATTACTAATAATACATTGTTTCACAGTTAAGTTCTGAGATGTGAGAGTAAATTTGGTTTGTCAGAAACTAGGCTTTTGTGATGGCATTCATCACTCTAATATAATATAGTGGGTTTTTACTGTTTAAACAGTTTAGATGTTATCGGGGAGCATGTATGGAAAGCGGCAAATGTACCTTCTTATTATACTATAGTGGTTAAGAACATGGAATCTCTGCTCCACCACCTAGCTGTATGAACTCGGAGCAGTTTTCTCCATTAGTTACTTCATCTGACATTATTCTGTTGTCCCTAGTCTGCCTATCTTACTACTTCATAAATTTCAAGAATGTTTTTGAATATCAGCTGTGTAAAAGACATTGAGCAGAGGTTCACCATTTTGCCCTTAAGGTACTTATAGATAAAACTTTAAAGGAATACCTAAAAGGTTCTTTCTGGCTCAGGTAGGAAAGGATTTATTGATGAGATGGCATTTGATTGGGCTTGGGAGAGCAGGCAAAGTGGGAACCTGGGCATTTCAGGTTCAGGAATCAAGTCGGGGGAAGGGGGTAGTTTAAGGAGCATATGTTGTATGGTAATGGGATTTAGAGTAACTGGAGTACAAGAAAGATAGAAGGAAAATGATGGGGCATGTTTAGTAGGAAGCACACTGTGGAGGACCTTGAATTCTAAGCAAGTGAACTTGGCTTTTTTTCCTATTAAGCAGAAAGGTTTGAAGGTTGTTTTATGGAGAAATGTGATATAAGGGCATTATTGCAGTAAAAAAATGTGACAGTATGAGCTGATTCTCCATCGGCAGGATGACCCATTGGAAAACTATTTTAATAACCCAGGTAAAAGGAAAATGTTGGCTTGACTTAGGATGGTGATGGTTAATTGAAAGCAGAGTGGGTGGAAGAGATGTTAAGGTGGAGTTTTAACTGTGACAGAGAAAATATGAGACTCTGGGAAACTCCTGGTAATTTGGACCATTCTATCCACTAGATATAGTAACGAAATCTGTATGATATTGAAACATCTTTTAAAAATCAAGAATATCTGGAGCTTCTGGGTGGTTCAGTCAGTTAAATGCCTTCAGTTCAGGTCATGATCCTGGGGTCCTGGGATCAAGCCCCACATTGGGCTCCTTGCTCATTGGGGAGCCTGTTCCTCCCTCTCCCTCTGTCCCTCCTCCCCGCTCGTGCGCTCTCTCTTGCTCTGTCTCAAATAAATAAAATCTTTTTTAAGAATCAAGAATATCAAAAAATTAGTAAAATAGGAATTAGAGGGTTAAGGCCTTAGAGAATATGGAAATCTAGAGAGATGAGCCAAGCATTCCAGTCTGCTTTGCACTGGAAGTATATTCTGATCTAGGAGAGGTAGCTAAAGTAGCTGTGATTTTTATTGGCCCTTTAATTAGTGGGGGGGAAGGTTGGAGTCTTAGGCCCACCAAGAATAAGGATTAGATAAACCAGTTCTTCTAAAGATTAAAGATAGTATTCATGTCATCTGGGTACCCTAGAAAACCTTAAACCTTGAATGTAGATTAAGATGGTCCCAGACTGTTAATGTATCCAGGCATTTGACACAAACAAATAAAAATCTCTTCTAGGAAAAGAACATTAAGGCCTCAAACTACTTCCCCAAATTATTTTTTTAATTAAAACATAACAACTTGGGACTCCAGATACTAGAATTGTCAGAACTGGATCAAATGGGTATACCATCAACAGGGAACTAGAAAGTATGAGCTATCTTAAAGATATGAAAAAGATTTTTTCTTTTATTATTAATTTATTTTTAGTTTATTGTGTTTTATTTTTTCAATTCATAATTCCATTTCTTTATATGCAGCTCATATGGGTATGGAACCAGTGTCAAATTAAACACTGAAAGCAGCTATTGAAATAAGTCAAGTGTAAGTGTTGAAACTGCTTGTTAGGAAGCAGTTTCAGCAGTTTCAGGAAGATCTGGTTCCAGCAAGGTTAGGAAAACAACTCGAAAAAGACAATTTCTATAACTAAACAAAATAAGCAAAATTAACTCAGTGAATTAATTGAACAGCATATTGGACAAAGCTAAAGAGAGGCTTAGTGTACTGGAAGATCAGACCAAACCACTATCTAAATTAAGTATATACACCAAAAGATGGAAAATGCAGAAGAGAAGTTAAGAAATGTGGAGGATATAACGAGAAGATCTTAACTGAGTTTTAGGAGAGAATGAGCCAAAGGTAGTATTTGAAGACATAATGGCTGATAATTTTCCAGTTTGGTGAGAGAAAAAAAACGCCACAGAGTTTAAGAAGCCTAATAGTTCCCATGCATAATAAATACTGTTTCATTGATTCTAAGATATTTTATTGTGCTTAAAATTTGAATGCATCTTTCAATTGATGGCAACTTGTAAGTCCAACAAGATTGATAGACTGACCTATGTGAAAATTTTCCCATTTCACTTTCTGGTAAGATCATGAAATTTCAGGTCCAAAGCATTTTAGATTTCATGAAATATGGTAAAAAGAAATCCACATATTTTTTTCTGAAATCCACATTTTAAAACATCATAGTACAACTACAGAAACAACAGCAAAAATAGACAATCATGAAAGCTAGATACAAGGACGATTACTTTCAAAGAGTAAAAATTTGTGTATATATTATGTACATAGAGAAAAAAATATATAGAAAGTATATACTTATATATTCTTTTTAGAGAACAGCTGACTTAACAGCAACAGTGGAAGTGATAGTAAGAGGATACCTCAGTAGGTTGAAAGACAAATGCCAATTTAGAATACTGGGTTCAGGGGCGCCTGGGTGGCTCAGTCGTTAAGCATCTGCCTTTGGCTCAGGTCATGATCCCGGGGTCCTGGGATCGAGCCCCGCATTGGGCTTCCTGCTCCGTGGGAAGCCTGCTTCTCCTTCTCCTACCACCCTTGCTTGTGTTCCCTCTCTCGCTGTGTCTCTCTCTGTCAAATAAAATCTTAAAAAAAAACAAAACAAAACACTGTGTTCATGGAAAATGTTTTCATAAACAGTACCATTTTTTAATTAGTATAAATGCTTTTATGTTGTAACTAACCTTTGTATTCTTTTAAGTCAACATTTTAAGTTCTACCAATGTTGTCAGAGTGTCACATGTTCATAATGTTATTTAAGCAACTATTTTAATATTAAGGGGGAAATCGTGGAATGCAGTCTAAGTTGTGCTTATAAGGAAAGTAATGAACTAAGCTTTCATCTTTTTTTTTTTTTTTAAGAGACACATTTATTCAGCGTCATGATCAGACTATTACATTTAGCAATCAACAGCATGGGTGCAAAAAAAAAAAATCTACATTAAAACCCTTTGTTGGAATGCTTTACACTTTCCACAGAACAGAAACTAAAATAACCTGTTATACAATTAGTCACAAATACAGTCCTCGAGTTTTTTGCCCATACACATGAGTATTGTCTAAAACATGTCTTCTTTGTAGCAGCTAGGCCCTGCCACCACGGTGCTTGGCTGAGTTCACAAATCTGTTGTAACCTGTAGCTTCCCTGTCACTTCTCTGGCTCTCCTCTCCTGCTAAGCTTTGTTTCCTGGCAGTAATTAAAACCTTCTGCCACTGCCATAGCTACTGCTGCTGCTGGAACCACCATAGCCACCTTGGTTTCGTGGTTTGGCAAAGTATTGGCCTCCACCACCATAGGGGCCAGAGCTTCTGCCTCCAAAATTTCCTCCTTTCATGGGTCCAAAATTTGAGGATTGATTGTTGTAATTGCCAAAATCATTATAGCTTCCGCCACCTCCAAAGTTGCTTCCATCATGACCAAGTCCGTCATAGCCATCCCCACGGCCACCGTATCCACCACCACCTCGACCGCCACCAAAGCCACCTCGACCACTGAAGTTCCCTCCACGACCAAAGTTGTCATTCCCACCAAAACCACCTCCACGACCACCACCAAAGTTTCCAGAACCACTTCGACCTCTTTGGCTGGATGAAGCACTAGCCATCTCTTGCTTAGATAGGGCTTTCCTTACTTCACAGTTGTGGCCATTCACAGTATGGTATTTTTGAATGACAATCTTGTCTACAGAGTCATGGTCATCAAATGTTACAAAAGCAAAACCTCTCTTTTTGCCACTGCCTCGGTCAGTCATGATCTCGATCACTTCAATTTTCCCATACTGTTCAAAATAATCTCTTAGGTGATGTTCTTCAGTGTCTTCTTTAATGCCACCAACAAAAATCTTTTTCACAGTTAAGTGGGCACCAGGTCTTTGAGAATCTTCTCTTGAGACAGCCCTCTTTGGTTCCACAACTCTTCCATCCACCTTGTGTGGCCTCGCGTTCATGGCTGCATCCACCTCCTCCACAGTGGCATACGTGACAAACCCAAAGCCTCTGGAGCGCTTGGTGTTTGGATCTCTCATTACCACACAGTCCGTAAGCGTTCCCCATTGCTCAAAATGGCTCCTCAGACTCTCATCGGTTGTTTCAAATCTCAAACCTCCGATGAAGAGCTTCCGCAGCTGTTCAGGCTCTTTGGGAGACTCTGACTTAGACATGACGGCGGTGGGAGGGGAGACTTAAACGATGCTTACTCTGCGGCGTCCACGGGCAGAAAGCGAACTAAGCTTTCATCTTAAGTCTCAAGTAATGAACTAGACATTTCACAATAGAAAACGAGCAATAAAGTAAATTCAGAGAAATTACAAGAAGAAATAACAGTGCACAGAATTTAATAAAACAGAAAAGAAACATACAGTAGAGTGGCTCAAGGAACCAAAAGATTTTAAAGACCGATTAACAACCCAGGTGAGATTAATCAAGAAAAATCACTAATATCAGGAATGAAAAAGAATGTCACTTTGAATCCTGCAGATATTTAAAAAAAAAACTTCTGAGGTATTATGGATAACTGTGTCAAAATTTGAAATTTTAAACGAAATGGATAAATTCTTAGAAGTTTGCAATTTATTGAAATTGACAAGAAATAAATAGAAAACCTATATGAGCTATCACTATAAAGTCAGAGTTTCTGTAAAGAAAAGTCTAAGTCCAGATGGATATACTGGAAAGTTCTACCAACACTTAGTGAGATAGTAACTCCAACGTTATATTCTGTAACCTTGGATTCTTTTAGAAAACAAAATGAGTGATCCCCCATTTTCATAAGGCTGTCACAGCTTTGATTCCAAAACCCCAAACCCACAGCTTTGATTCCAAAACCCAACTGAAACATTACTTGTTAGTTTCTTTCATTTATATAGGTGCAAAAAATAAAACCCACAATATTTGCAAATTATATAGTTCAGCAGTACATAAAAAGGATAATAACCCAGCCTGGACAACTCTGATTTATCCCAGGAATCCTAGGTTTGTTTAGCCTGGAACAATTCAGTATGGTCACTTGAACAAATTTTAATGAGAAAAACATTTCAATAGAGAGGAGCTGTTCCTAAATATCAGTCATCATTCATGATTTTAAAAAGAAGACATTAGGAAAATAGGCACAAAAGGGAAGTATATTAATCTAGTAAATCTATAAAAACACCTGTAGGAGATATCATAGTTCATGCTGAAATGTTGAAAAAAATTCCCTTTTAGATAGAATTCAAGACATGGATATCTGTTATTTTTACTTCTGTTCAACATAATACTGAGGATGATCCTAGCCAGTAGTATAAAGTATCATAGCTGTAAGGGAGATGATAAACAATTAATATTCACTGATGATATGAATTGTGTACATAGGAAATCCAAAGGAATCTACAGATAAGTTAATTTAGAAAGACTGTAAAAATGTTTTATTTTTTTCTGTTCATATTTACACACATATCTTTGACCCAATAATTCCACTTCCAGGTATGTACCTAGTAGAAAGAAATATGCACATCTAAATTGAAAGTCATAAGCATGCTCGTAGCATTATTTATAATAACTCCAACCTACGAACAACCCTATAATTATGGTTATAATTGTGGTATATTTCTGTAATAACTTCAACAAAAAATAAATTAGAGCTGCAACTGACTACATAGATGAATCTTAAAAACCATCATATCGAGTGATAGGAAGGCCTCTAAATACCTTATGTCCTATATGATTTTGTTTATACGCAATTCAAAAACAGGCAAAACTAAGCCATATTGTTTAAGGATGCATATTTAGGTGGTAAAACTATAAAGAAAAATAGGATAGTGATTATACCTCAGGGGAAGAGGAGTTTGTTACTGAGAAGGGATGTTGGAGTGTTTCTGAAGCACTAGCTGTATTCTAGTTCTTGTCCTAGGTTGATTATACATAGGTGTTTGCTTTATAACAATTTGTAAGCTGCCCATTGATGTGTATGCACTTTTCTAGAATTGTGTTATATCACAATAAAAATAACTTTAAAACACATTTGTACACAGAGGAAAAGGAACAACCTTAAAAGGGAAAGATCTGGTTTGTTTTCTGGATTGTTTTAGGTTTAATAGTGTCTTTGGTTACCAGAAGTAAATCAACATTTTGCCAAGACAGTTTCCTCACATCCGTCCTAAACTTGGACCATGTCAGCTCATTTTATCAACCTCCACTACCTTTCTGGTTCCTACCACATCAAAGCTGTACCCTCAGACTTTTGAAAACCTTCGATACCTTCACTCTGTTCTGTATGTCTCTACTTACTTCTCTACGTTCTGTCAGGATGCCCTTGACTATTCAGGCCCCGATCTTCTCAAGAGCTGTATTTTATACAAATTCAGAGAGCATCAGTAATATTTCATTCTGGGGTTGTACTCACAGACGTCATGTACAATCCTGTATCATATGCAACTCATCTGATCCCCCTAGGATCACCTTAATGTCTGAATTCTTAACACATTTACTGGTAAGTCATTTTAACTTCTTGAAGTTAGTTGCTGTTTTCTATACATAACTGACATTCTCCTCCTCCCTTTTGTACACTTAGCATGTCGTATTGAAATAGTTGTCCATCTCTTTTCTTCACAGCCATAAACACTGCCACTGACCAGCACAGTTCCCACATGGAGTTACTTCATATGTGAGGGAACTGTGTAAAAATGGATATTAAATATATACTGTCCTGTATTTTGATGCCTTATTCTTAGTTTTAGCATAGCTAGATTTTAAATATACTTTTTTGGTTTATAAGCTTTCAACATTTATGACTTAAGGACTTCATTAAATATATTGAGACATCGTTATCAAAATAATAAAATACCATTTTAAAATATTTTGTATGTATTTTTCATATTTCTCTTTAGTTGGAATCAGATCCACTATTGCATGAAACAAGTAGTTTGTTTCATTTTACTTACTAAGTTGTGCTGCTTCTGTGTAGCAGGAGGAAAAGACCATTGAGCAGAGGAGAGGGTGTAGACATTTCCCTTGCATGCACATATTTGGACAGAGGGCACAGAAGCCACTGTCTTCGTTTTCTTTGAAGTAAAATAGTCATTTCAGAAAATAATATTGGTTCTTGTCATTTTGGGGGCCATAGATCTTTTGGGAAAATAGTAAAAGCTTTGAAGCTTTTCCTCAGGTGGGGGTGGTGTGGAGAAATGCACATGTGTAAATAAGTTGTAAAGTTTTGGATATTGTAATGTTTTTGAAGATTCAGAAGCTTTAGGTTAGAAGAATTAGGTAAATTGAAATAATTCTAATCAAGCCAGGGAACGTGGACAGCTGCCTGTGAGGGAATAGTCATTAGTTTCTTCTTAAAATATTTGGCATAGTTTCAGATCTACCTTAAAAGTTTGTATGAGAATAAAATTTATTTCTCAGAAAACCCTTTTGATTAGCAAAATGTTGATAATGGTCAAAGCTGGATGAAGGGTATGTGGGAGTTCAATTTACTGTTCTTTCGACTTTAGTATATTTAAATTTTTTTGTAATGGGGTGTGAGTCTTTTGGGAAGATGACATAGATTATTGTGTTTCTGTTACAATTGTGCTAGTTCAGGCCTAGAAGGAGTTATCTTGCATCTGTTTCACTGAGGTTCATTTCTTAATATATTTGCTTTTGTCGTGGCTCAGAACCAGAAAGGATAAAGTATGAAGGAACAAATGGCAGAAAGTTTTTCAAAAATTATGCAATAAGATAAAGAAGAATGAAACCTTGCCATTTGCAACAACATGGATAGAGCTAGAGAGTATAAATGAGTCAGAGATAAATACATATGATTTCATTCATATGTGGAATTTAAGAAACAAAAGGAGCAAAGGGAAAAAGCGACAGAGGCAAACCAAGAAATAGACTCTTAACTATAAAGAACAAACGGGTGGTTACCAGGGGGGAGGTGGGTGCGGGGTTGGGTTAAATAGGTGATGGGGATTAAGGAGTACCTGTGTTGTGATGAGCACTGGGTATTATATGGAAGTGTTCAATCACTATATTGTATACCTGAAAGTAATATTTACACTCTATGTTAACTTTAAACTTCAAAATAAAAACTTTAAAAAGTTATGTAATAACGGGGTGTCTGGCAGCTCAGTCAGTAGAACATGTGACTCTGGATCTCAGGGTCGTGAGTTCAAGCCCCATGTTGGGTGTAGAGACTATTTAAAAATGTAGTCTTTAAAAAAAAAAAAACAAAATTTTTGTACTGCAACTTGTTTAGTAGCTTCTTTGTTAAGTGGTCTCTTGCTCAGCAGTAAGCAAGCTCAGGATCATGCGTTTTTTGTTTTTTTTTTTTTTAATTAGGTTGATTTTCTCATAGGAGAAAAGTCTTATAATCTCAGAAAGTATTTTTAAAAAAAATACATGACCGGGGCACCTGGGTGGCCCAGTGGGTTAAGCATCTGCCTTTGGCTCAGGTCATGATCCCAGGGTCCTGCTGCCTCCCCTGCCCCGCCCTCTCTCTCTCTCAAATAAATAAAATCTTTAAAAAAAATAAATACATGACCAGTATGTTTATTTTGCTATAAACCACATAAATACATTAATATTAAAATGAGAACTAAACTTTTTAGATTAGCATAAAAAAGCACAAAACTTTTAAAACAAGTTTTTATAGACATCTTTTTTCTTATGAGGGCCAAAAGTCTTCCTTAGAAAAAAGATTTTCTATCCCTAAGTCCTTACTTTTCTATCCCTAAGTTTTAGTTCTCTGGAATTCTGAACTTTACCTGGTACAGGTTCATATGTGTACCAGTCATTTTACATTCTCACTTTAGTCCTTCTTTTAAAAGAATACCATTAAAAACCACATTCTACTTGAAGAGCCCTTTTTAGATTTAAATTTTTATCAAAGTAACAGGTTTTTAAAAGTCTAATAGTTTTAGTGTTTTAAATGACAACTCTTGCTCCAGATCTTCAGTTTTAGTCAATCTCATTCCCTAGAAGAGAGAACTGTTGTTGGCTTTACTATTTCTTATACTACTATACTGCATCTCCTGGCTTCTTTCTATGAAATATGAGGATTAAGCTTTGAAACTAATGTTTATATGTGGGAAAGCCTTCTCTCTTAGTGTATTTTTTACTCTGTTGTTCAGTTGTACCGTTCTAAGACTCCTTCATAGTCTATTATTTTTGCTTTTCATAAATATCACAGTTTTTATTCATCCATATGATTTAAACAAACTTAAGCTGTTCCTTTGCTCCTTTGACATTTTTGCCCAAGGATACTTTTTCTAAAAGAAAAATTACACCATTAGAAGCAGGTTAATAGGACCCAAAGAATAGTTGAAATCGCAATTCCTGGAAGAGATGTTGGAGTCACAGACCTTTTTCAGTGCTTTATCAGAACTATAATTAAGGTATAGGATAATTGTGACCTTTTGAAATTGAAGTCTGGTACCCATGAAATGCCACACGAGAATAATGAAGTAAAATAAAAGTGTGTGTACATGCATGTTATACATGGACATATATAATTATTTTTATTCGTTTTCATGTATGTGTGTGTTTTTGTTCCCTCTTAGACTATAGCATTAGATAACGGACTTGTTACAAATAATACATAATGGGAACATTAAAAACCTGTAAGGATTGAACTCTGAACAGCCTCAGAACATACAGTAGAAAAGCACACTATATAACTTTAAATTAGCTTAACCTTTTTGCTTTTCTGATTCTGTTGTGAAAATAAGTACGTCTTCAACAGTGGTCTTTTTATGAAGTGTGAAGATGTAGAGGCTTTTTTTTTTAAAAGATTTATTTATTTGAGAGAGCAAGAATGAGAGAGAGATAGAGAGAGCACATGAAAGGGGGGAGGGTCAGAGGGAGAAGCAGGCTCCTCGCTGAGCAGGGAGCCCGATGCAGGACTCGATCCCAGGGTCCTGGGATCATGACCTGAGCCGAAGGCAGTCGCTTAACCAACTGAGCCACCCAGGTGCCCAATGTAGAGGCTTTTAAGGTAAACTCCTAATGGCAAAATTAAATATTGAAGTGGCAAACAATGATGCTACCATCATTCAGAATTCAAAAAGAAACATAGCCAGCTATGTACCCTACCAAGCGTGTCTCCTTTCCCCACAATCACACACAGTTCTTAGGCCATAACTGTTAGTGCCTTAAAATTTAATTAAAATTGTTTGGTATATTTCTGTCCAGAAGTCAAGTAAAATGAGAAATTAAGATCTAGATATTCTGGAAAGTTGGCTAATTAAGTGCCGGTTTGCTTAACCATATTTTGGTAAACATGCTAAATGAACAGAAAACCTTAGAGAAGAGGATTTAAAATCTCTACTGAGAAACCTCTCCAGTTGCCCTTCTAACAACCTTAATCTAGAGAAGTCTAGGCCATGTGATAGATGAGGTGGGGTTACTCTAATTCTACCCTTCCCTGACTGAGGAAAGACTGCACTAAAGGAAAGACCACACTGCTATTCTTATTTCTGTTTTCATCAAATGAATAGTTTTCTCAAAAAGGGGTGGGTGGCAAGAGTTAAAGGAAAGGAGGGAAGCAATGTCGTAGGATAAGCTTTGCAGCTATTTAGTAAAGTCATAGAAGCAGAAAGATGTGTCTTAACTGATTAAACTAGATACCTGAACAGCAATGCTTCACACTGAATCAGTCTCTTCATTTTGGCCTGTTTCGCATGAGGGAGGATGTAACTAAAGGACTTTTCAAATAGTGACCAGGTAAACAAAGTATGGGAGTTAAGAATCCACCCATATTCTTGAGCATAGTAGTTTTAATAAAACTATCATAATTAGAAAGAAAAAGCTTCTTTGTTCTCTTAAGGAAATTAAACATAGACTGTGAGATGAGGGATCAAAGATGAATTGATGAAACAACAGAACAAGATAAAAAAGAAGCTGATGAAACTAAGAAGAAAAAAGGGACAGGTAATCTCACACAACTTAAACCACATTGGCAACAGCAAGAAACAGAGCAGATACTCTGGAAGATAGAGACATATAAGACAGGAAAAGGACAAAGAAGGAATTAGCAAATGGTAGACACAGAGGACAAATTAACAAAGACTAGGTACAAATCCGGGGGACACAGCCGTAATAACTAAAAAGGATCTTGAAGTGTTTGAGACCTGAATGCATTTTGAAAGAGAAAGATTGAGGGGCGCCTGGGTGGCTCAGTTGTTAAGCGTCTGCCTTTGGCTCAGGTCATGATCCCGGGATCCTGGGATTGAGCCCCACGTCGGGCTCAAGCCTGCTTCTTCCTCTCCCACTCCCCCTGTTTGTTTTCCTGCTCTCACTGTCTCTCTCTCTCTCAAATAAATAAATAAATAAATAAATAAATAAATAAATCTTTAAAAAAAGAGAAAGTTTGAATGCTAAGATAAAGCCTACAGAACTACTAAATTTCAAGAATGAAGAAAACAAAATTATAAATATGCCAATTGAAAAAGGATTTGAATTATAAAATGAGAAAAATTATTTTGACCACAGACTTCAATGACAATAGGTACCAGAAGGAAATGGATGCTGTCAGTATAAAGAATATGGGGGCGGGGGAGACACATTTTGGCCAAAGTAAGCATTTGAATTATGTCTGAGTAATTAGGTAATCAGGTTAAGGAACAAAAAAAGTTTTTACCATTCTTGAAAGGAAAGCTATATAATGTAAAAGCAATGTATATGATTAGTGAAACAATTACATAAAATGATAATCAGGGGCGCCTGGGTGGCTCAGCCCTTAAGCGCTTGCCTTCTGCTCAGGTCATGATCCCAGGGTCCTGGGATCGAGCCCCGCATCAGACTCCCTGCTTGGTGGGGAGTCTCCTTCTCCCTCACACTCCCCTTGCTTGTGTTCCCTCTTTCACTGTCTCTCTCTCCATCAAATAAATAAATAAAATCTTTTAAAAAGATTTAAAAATCTTTTATTTAAAAATTTAAAAGTGCCCAATATATTTAAAGTCGACAACTTAAGAAATAAACTTAAGTACTGATTTTAAGTGCTTAGTGAAAATAAATTAGATTTCAATATTTCCAAATAACTATTACAGTCATTGGTAGAACATGTAATAAAAACAAAACAAAATTTTAAAATGTTAAATTTCTTATAAAATGGAACTTAATAAAAGAAAAAGATTTCTAGGCCCATTATGTCTGACCATATGAGTGGATTCTTAAACTCCCCATTCTGTTTATCTGTGCAGTAATTGAGAGTTCTCTGAAGTCTTCAGAGTGTCTCAAAAAGTTGATAAACCCATTACAGTCTGAAATATGCCTAAAGCAAAGGAATTCAGATTTGTTACTGTGGATTATCTTTAAGAAGTTACTCTACTTCGGTTCCTCTTTAAAAAAAAATGATTATAATAAGATTCTTCTAGATACTGGGGCTACAGCAATAATAAGATAGTCCTCATGGGGTTTACACCCTAGCAGAGAAAACGTAAATGATTTCAGAGTTGATCATGTGATTAGGTGTTGTGCAAGAGCACAAAGTACCATGAGAAGGTTATACCAGGAACCTTACCTAATTTGGGGGCCACAGTGGGGAGGAACTGAGCGTTAAGCTGAGACCTAAAGGTAGGAGGAAGTGTTTGGGGTAGTTGAAACACCGTTCAGCAAATGGTTAGCTATTTAGATTAAAATGAAATAGAATCCCAGGACACCTGGGTGACTGGGTTGAGCGGCTGCCTTTGGTTCCCATCGGTTCCCATCCTGATCCTGGGGTCCTGGGATGGGGTCCCGCATCAGGCTCCTTTCCTTGCTCAGCAAGGAGCCTGCTTCTTCCTCTGCCTGCCGCTCCCCCTGCTTGTGTGCTCCCTCTCTCTCTCTCACTTTCACAAATCTAAAAAAAAAAAAAAAAAAAACGGAATCCCAACTTTATTCCTTATTACACAAAAATAATTTCCTGTGAATCAACAGTTTTAATGGAAAACAGTTTAAGCCTAAATAAATCATGGATGAATTTTTATAATCTTTAGGTAATGAGATCTTGTAAAGCTTGATATGAAGTCCAGAACTCACAACAGGGTTGCATGATCAGTATGCCTACATGACAATTAAATGTGACAGTTAAACATCATTAAACAAGGTTGAGGGCAAACTAGAAACTGAGGGGAAGAAAGTAGTCCATGAGAAGGTCTACCCTTTCTGTTGACATAGTGAACTCATAAATTAATAGTAAGATCTTCACAGAAAAATGTGTTCAGCCTCAGTAACAAAGAAATGCAAGTTAAGTCTAGATATTTTCCCCCAATCAGATGGGCCAAGATTTTCATTTAGAATTATTTATATGTGGAACATTTAAATGTCCCTTAGTATAAGGCTAGTTAGGTAAATTACAGTACATACCTACAGTGGAATATTATGTAGTGATGAAAACTTATGCTTATTGACAAATATCTTAATGTATTGCTTACTGAAGGTTATAAATCTGCAGTAAATACTATTTACATGAAATTATAGACACATGTCTTTTTGGCTGTATATGCATAGAATGGTGTCTAGAATATCACCAGAGTATTAGGAGTTACTAATTTCATGTAGTCAAATTTGGATGGCAGAAGTTTCTCTTCTTATGAGCATGAATATTTTTTCTAAACACGAGGTGTTTAATCGCTTTACCTGTTCATATTTAGTAGCTTCATATGCTTTCTACTTTTTTTTTTAAAATATTTTATTTATTTATTTGACAGATACAAATCAAGAGAGGGAACACAAGCAGGGGGAGTGGGAGAGGGAGAAGAGGGCTTCCCGCTGAGCAGGGAGCCTGAGGGGGAGCTCGATCCCAGGACCCTGGGATCATGACCTGAGCAGACGTTTAACGACTGAGCCACCCAGGCGCCCCTGCTTTCTACTTTTCAAATAAAACTTGACATTTTAGGTTTTCTGAGAGATAATTAGAAGGAAAGCATTTGATTTTCTGCTCTATATAATTTGATTAGCTGAATTATCAGTGACAACTTTATGTGAGTTCCCCTTTTATAATGTGTTGACATTTTGATTAATAATTTGATCATTGAAACATTCTGCAGTTATTTATAAATAGATGTTTGTTAGTCTTGGGAGAGTGATGTGATTTGTTCTCATTTGAGTGATTTTCCTAGAGATATAGTAAGTACTTTGACACAAAACCTGAACAAGACCTGCATTAAAAATAATTGGAAATCTCCTTTGAGTATCACTTATTTTTTAAGTTGAGAACCTCTTTTTTGTACGTAAAGAATAAACCTATTTTATGAAAAGTTAAGTATATAGATTATTTGATATAAAAACATTTTAAGATACACTTTTTTGTTTCCTCCCTCCCCTTTGCTAGTAAATTAAAAATTATTTTTAAAAAAATTTAGAAATGAAATCTGTTTTGTAGAATGAGACACGTAAGTGATTTGTGGGGTAAGATATGCTTTGTAGGTAGTTTACTTGCTAATATATTTAAGCTGGTGTAACTAAAATTATTAATAAAGTCATTTGTTTAAAATATTAGCCTAGCCTTTTAAAATACTATTGCTCTTCATTAAAGTACACTAGAGATAGTACAGCTTTCATTCTAAATTTTAGTTGTAGTACTGTTAAAATTCTAATAGGTTAACTTCCCAGAATGAAAACGAAGTAAAAAATACCAAAATAGCAACAAAAACTTAATCTGCTTTACACACACACACACACACACACACACACACACACACACACACACACACACACACACACACACACTTCTGTTTTGCTACAGTTTGTAGCCATACACCTCCTTTCCTCTGAGCCAAAAAGGTTATGATCTGGGTTTATTTTAATTCAGTTCATTGCTGTTCCCTATAGAAAATCAGGTTTTTGGAGAGCTCTAACAGTGTGCTATTGCTGGGCTCTCATCCTTTCTGTTTAAATAATGCAGGTACTTTGATGGAAACCTGGAGAAGCTCTTTGCTGAGTGTCATGTAATTAATCCAAGTAAAAAGTCTCGAACACGCCAGATGAATACAAGGTCATCAGCACAGGATATGCCTTGTCAGATCTGCTACTTGAACTACCCTAACTCGGTGAGTATCTGGTAGTTTAAGGCTAGCACTAACTCTCTGTTTCAGAGGGTAAATCAACTTAAATTATTTAAACCAAGGAAGATCTGGGAGTCTGGGATTGTATTGTAGTAAAACAATAACCTATCAGAATATTAAGGATAAAGGAAAGGAAGAGAAAGAATAGAGCTTGTTCTTTCCCCTTCTTCCCCGTTTGCTTTTTAAAGCAGCAGCTTGTCATTAAACACCTAAATCTATTTTGAGTTTATTTTGCTATCATGGGAGAATTGTTTAATAGGTGGGCAGTGAGTAGAATTATTTTTTATCCAAAATAAGGTAGATTTAAAACTAACATTTTAAAATAAATATCCAAAACACTAATAAAATGTCTTTAATAGTATTTTACTAGGGAGCTTTCAAGATTTTTCATAACAGAAGAGTTTCACTTATACAGATCCATTCTGATGGAAATTCTTAAATATAGCAAGTGGTGACAGAGTTGGAGCAGACACTGGGACCAGTTAATTGAGTGAAAGTATCCCCCTTAAAACCCATTGAATATAGACGATTTATTTTGGTGTGTCTAGTAAAGAATTTTAGGCTTAAACATAATCTTCCTATGAAGGCCTTACTTTAGTAACTACAAGAAAATACTATTTGTGGCATAAATGTATTTACTCACTTGGAATTCACCTCTTTAAGATATTTCAAGATATCTAAGAAATAACTTAATTCTAACTATCTTATTCATATTCTCTGCTTTAATAGTTAAGCAGCTCTTTCTAATAATTACTATATACAAAGTCTTTGTCACCAGTATTTTGACACATTGAAGTTTTTTCATTGTTTTTTTAGAAGTTTATATATGTATTTCTGTAGAGGCCCATTTGAAGGGAACCAATTTGCTCACATCCAAGTGCTTAGAAAAGAGGTTTTAAAAGAAAATTAAGTACCCTTAGGGAAATAGAACAATGAGTTAAAATAACTTTGTAGGTAAAGTGTTGAGTTGAATTTCCAAATGTTCAAGTTTTGATTATAGCTCTGATGCTAATTATTTGGCTTTGTATAATTATTAAATCTCACTGGGTCTGAGTTATTTTTATCTTTCAAATGAGTTAAGATATTCTTTCAGATCTCTGCTATTCTGAGAATTGTATAATTTCCCTCCTTTAAATCACAGTCTTAAGTTGAGTATTTAAAAAAAAAACATTACTATTAAAAATAATTAAATTCATGTTTTGACTATTTTATTGTCTGTCTTTAAGTTAAATTCTCTTTGCCAGGTGACATTTGTATAGTTCATAAGTTTCTGTGAGGTAATACTGAGACCCAAGGAATTTGTCCCAGATTATACAGGGTTTCCTTATTCCCTGGCATTTCTCCTCCTGCTCTATTATAACCAGCTCCTCCCTCGTTTAAATCTTAAATGTAATTTGAATACTGAAGCTAGCTGCTTACAAATATCCCCTATAACTTTCTCAGTGCCCTTGGTATTGTCTAACAGTCTTAACAAATTAGAATTAAAAATCAAGACTGGAGATTTGCATTGTAAATTTTGCTTGCACTTGTAACTGATGATAGAGAACCTGCTATTCATTTATTCAATGCACCAGGCACTATTTTAAGTGTTAGAAACACAATGGAGAATAAAGGCATAATGCCTGCTTCAGATAATTTACAGATTAGCTGGGTAGATAAGTAAAATGACATATTCAGAAAGAAAGGTAAGCACTTGAATAGGGCATGATACTGTGGGAACGTGTTGGAGAGAGACACCTAACCCAGTGTCAGATCAGGGAGAATTTCCCACAGAAATTGACCTGTGAAATAACCTTTGAAAGTGTGATAGTCAGGTGAACCAGGAAAATAGAGCAATACAGAAGCCAGAGGAAGAGACTGTACCTCCAAGAATGGTAAAAACATTGCAAAAAACTTCAAAGAATCGAAAAGTGAATTTGCAATTAACAACATGAAGTTTACCAATGCTATTGGAAAGTTAATTTAAGTAGTATGGTAAGATGAGACACCACACTGCATGGGCTGAAAAATCATTGACTTGAAGATGGGAAAGGAAGTGGAGGCACTAAAGATGAACAAATTGCTCTTTAAAGGAAGTTTGGCTATGTAAATGACAGGACAAGAAAGCAAACAGCAACATGGGTTGGAAAGTAAGTTAAAGAGTTATGGAAACTATGCCAAGTGTTATGAAAAATATAGGGTGATAAAACTAGGACTTCTTTTCTCATGGTTTTTAGACTAATATAGAAAGATAATTTTAACCTCTTCAGTTTTGCAAGTAAACGCCACCTGAGACGCCATGAAAGCTTTAATTGGGTGAATGACTTTTTTTTTTAACCTCTGTTGTACAATTCCCATGTTTCAGTTTCCATCACTCTCTTCAAACACTGATACTTGCCTTTTATTAATGTATATCTTCAATACCTTTATCTTTCCAGAAAGCAACTTTAGCTTTATACAGTGCCACATGCAAACAAGTTCAGCACTTCGGGGTTAACTATTGTGGGTGATCCCTTCTTTAAAAACAAGTTCCTGAGACTTTGGGGCACTTTTAAAGTTCATAAATTCCCCAACACATTGGCCGCAACACAAGGGTTTCTTAGCCCTGGCAACAGTCATTCACTTTATAATAATGTTGTTTTGAATTAAAGCATAAGATCTAGCTTTGCTAACACCCTCACTCTACTAGGGAATATAGGTTGGGCTGTGATATCTCATTTTTATGAAGTAAATAATTTGTATATTCTAAGAATCAGATATGTTACATAAAGGCAACTTTGACGATTGTGAGGATAATCCACCCTCCCATCCCTCAGCCCTTAGGCACCTCTGAATCCTTGTGCTGGGAATCTGAGTCCGAACCTATATTCCTTTTTAACTCATTCCATTTTTTGGTTGAGGGAACTGATGCCCTGATTATTCCGTTTTTTATAAACAAAATGACTTTAACTTTAGAGATTATATGAGCAACTTCTGATGGAGGAAAGATATTTCTTAATGTTCTTACTGCTGTTTGACATTAGTTGCTGTGTATGTAACATGGCAGGGATAAATGGACCCTTTAAGAGTTTATTCTTTCAATTCTTTTTTTAAAGGACCATTCATTTCTGTTTTAGGTAATACTTTGTGTATTTTTAGTGTATTCTGTGTCAGATTTATTTATGAATAAGTTTGCTGATAAGTAATCCTATCCCTTGAGTCAGGGACCCGAGTAGGTAAACACAAGGTAGTAAGGGAACAAGTATGTGAGAGGAGGACAGAAAGGGAAGTGGAACCGGATGGTGATACCCAGATAGTCCATGATAATGACACCACTCTTGAGCACGATAAATGTGTCTATACCACAGGTTAGTTTTTGCTTTATCTTTAGACATGTGTGTGTGATTTATTTTTCTAATTTATCTTGTTTGGTATTGTTATCTAATTAGAAGAATTATTGAAAAAGAGGCCTTTAAAGAATAAAAAGCTTTGTTTTTTTCTTATAATGATCGTTGGTGCACAAGTTCCCAAAGGTAGAGATGTTACTTGAAATGATCACTTGGTAACCATTGTGACCTGTGGTCTCTTAATCTCAAGGATTCTTTTTTTTTTTTTTAAGATTTTATTTATTCATTTGAGACACAGAGATACAGAGAGTGAGAGAGAGAGCATGAGCAGAGGGAGAGGGAGAAGCAGGCTTCCCGCTCAGCCAGGAGCCTGATGGACCCTGCATGACCTGAGCCGAAGGCAGACGCTTAACCATCTGAGCCACCCAGGCGCCCAATCTCAAGGATTCTTATCTGAAAAAAACAAAACAAAACAAAACAAAGCACATGAGGATGCATATGTATTTTTAAGTCATGAATAAAACATTTTAGAATTATTGATCTTTTACACTGCTATTATTGTCCTTTACAGAATGCTCCTTCTCATAGCCTTGAAAATCAGATGCTGTCCATTAGTGATCTGACAACAATTTAGTGCCAGATCTCCTTTACCAATGGGGAGTATTGAGAATAGATTCTTCTGTTTCCTAGATTTTTTTTTTAATGGATGAGAATATTGATTTCTAAAATACTTACCTTGTTCTGTGAATGAGTTAGAATCCTTGTCAATCTGAATAGCACCACATTTTAAGCTGGGTAGATATTTTCCATGTCATTTGATCCATAAGACTAGTCTCAGGACTTTGATACATTTTTTCCATATCTGCTTCTGGCCATTCTGTATATAGTTGATGTGCTATTGTATAGAATTTTGTATCCTAACTATTTGTATCTGAATATCATTAAGCAATATCAGAAATTTCATGAGCATTTTTCAAATAACAGCTAGTTAGAAAATGGAATGGAATAAAAAGTACCACTTAATGTGGGCCACAAAAAGAATGAAAGAGCTAGAAATAAACTTGGCAAGAAATGTGAAAGATCTGTTATGAAGAAAACTTTAAATACTAAAGGAGATAAAAAGATGACTTGAGTATTTGGAGAGATAGAATAATAGTAAAATATTGAAAAAGAAGACTAGATTGACGGGGGTAAGGAGGAACTAGTCCTACCAAATACAAGAATAATTAGTGCAGTGGAACAAGATAGAGTTAAATATGTGTGAGGGGAATTTGGTGTATTGTAGAAGGGGGCATTTCAAATAAGGTGATTTCAGTAAATGGTATTGGAACAACTTGGTTGCCATCTGGAGTAGAATCTTAAATTCCTTCCTAACTCTTTATATTAAAGTTAATTTAGAAGCCGGAAATTTTTAAAACTAATACACTTTGCTACATACAAGTAGAGAGCTTCTTCGTGGCAACAAAATGTGAGCATTCGGATTTAAAACAGAAAATATTTTCTATGCTTATAAGTGGCCAGTTTTCTAAATAGGTAACAATCCCCACTAAATCACTAAGGAAAAATATAAACCCAGTGGAAAAATGGGCAAAGTAGGTGAAGAGAGTGCACAGAAAAAGAAATATATAGCCTTAAATCTTCTTTCAGATGTTTAAACTTCACTCATAAAATAAATTAAAAACTAATGAAGTTACCTCATTTTCACCTGTTAGGCTGGCGAAATTCAAGGAGTTTTGATAATATACTATGTTGACAGGGTTGTTGGGAAACCAGGTTCTCTCGAACAGTATAAACTGCTACAACCTCTTTGAATGAAGCTTGATAATCTATTAAAGTGTAAATGTAAAGTAAAATGTATTTAATAATCTATTAAAATGTAAATATATTATAATGTCACTTGTACAAGTTAGTCCCAAGATGCATTTGCATGATCACAATGATGTATATATAGCCAGTGCAGTAGCATGGTGGAAGAAAAAAAAAATAGTCTAAATGTCCATTAATGGTGGATTGTTTAAATAAATTATGGTACCTTCACACAGACTGTGTAAGGGGGTGAACCCATGTGTACTAATGTAGAACCACGTGAGAAATCTATTAAATAATAATTAACCAAGATGAGAGTGTGTCCTACTCTTGCTGTGTGTACCTGTGTACGTTAGAACATGTCTGGCAGAATATGTAAGATATTGAAATAGCGATTACTTTCCTGAAGTAGAGGACAAGGTTGGGCATAAGGGAGACTTATTTTTCAGGGGCACCTGGGTGGCTCAGTTGGTTGAGTGTCTGCCTTTGGCTCAGGTCACAATCCCAGGGTTCTGGGATCGAGCCCTCCATCGGGCTCCCTGGTCCGTGGGGAACCTGCTTCTCCCTCTCCCTCTGCCGTTCCCACTGCTTGTGCTCTCTCGCTCTCTCTGTCAAATAAAATCTTTAAAAAAAAAATAAATTTAAAAAATGGAACTTATTTTTCAACATAAACTCATACTATTAAATAATTGTTTTTAACCATGAACCTGTATTACCTATTCATTTAAAAATATTTTAGAGTAAATATTGTAAAATATTCTTAGTTGAAACTGGTGACCGTTATTTGTATATTATAGGATATAATATACTTCATTTAACTTTCCATCAAATTAGTAGTATTTCAAATCATGTCAGTAATACAAGATTAGAACAAATGTTACTATTATTATTCTTAGCTATCTGAATAAATCTTTTGGTTTCCATAAGATTTTATTGATTATCTAGGTAAGCTATATTCTATGCAACTCAGAAGTCTATATTTGTGTGACATTTTTTGTGTGTGTGTGTGACATTTTTTAATACAGCTTTGAGATATAATTCACATACAATACAGTTCACTTAATTTAAAGGGGTTTTTAGTATAGTCACAGAGTTGTGCAGTCATTACCACAGTAAATTTTAGAACATTTTCATAACCCCAAAAAGAAACCTCGTCTCCTCTTAGAGTTGCTACCCCTTACCCTGCAAGCCACTCAATCTGAGGCAACCACTAATCGACTTTCTCTATGAATTTGCCTATTCTCTGGACTTTTCATATACATGGAAATCAAACAATATGTGGTCTATTGTGGCTGGCTTCTTTCATTTAGCATAATGTTTTCAAGGCTTACCTGCATTATGGTATATATCAATACTTCAGTCCTTTTTATGCCTGAATTCTTTTATATGGATATTCCACATTTTGTTTATCCATTCTTCAGTCAAAGGACATTTAGGTTGTGTCCACTTCGGGGCTACTATGGATAATTGTGCTGTGAATATTTGTATACAAGTTTTTCTGTGGAGCTATGTTTTCATTTCTTTTGGGTATATACCTAGGACCGGAATTGCTGGATCATGAGTATGTTTAATTGTTTGAGAAACTGCCAGTGTTTTCCAAAGCACCTGTACTATTTTACATTCCCACCAGCAGTGTATGAGGGTTCTAATTTATCCACATCCTTACCAACACTTGTTATTATCTTTTTGAATATAGCTGTCCTAGTGAGTGTGAAGTCCTGTCTCATTGTGGTTTTGATTTACATTTCTCTGATAAGTAAGGATTGTTAGCATCTTTTCATATGCTTATTGGTGTATAACATTCTTATATTTAATACGAACTTGTCTGCCTTTCCTAAAAATTACAAATATCTACTGTAGATGCATTTCTCATTAGTTAGGTATTTTATGTTAAATGTATTTGCATGTCTAAGTTTCACCACCAAGAAGTTTATTTTAGGAGACCAGCTAGTCTTGTCAAATTGGACATTTTAGCCACTTTGAGAAATGTGACCTAATTAATAGAGACTTACTGAGTAACTATGTATAGTGATTTTTCTGATAATGTCTTTTAAAAGTCCATGTATTATTTTTGTTGCAGTATTTCACTGGCCTTGAATGTGGACATAAGTTTTGTATGCAGTGCTGGAGCGAATATTTAACTACCAAAATAATGGAGGAAGGCATGGGACAGGTAAAGATGCCAATTTGATTTTTAGTGTTTGTTGAATTTCCTTCAGTGTTTCGACCTTTGCAGAAATATAAACAGGTGAAGCATTGTCAATTATGAATTGCATGGGGAACTTTTTTCTGTATTAAGACTAAAAGATAATTAAGGCTTTTTTTCTGTTTACAATGTGGCAGTCCAGTTAAAGATATAGTTCAGGGAATGTTTTCTCAGCAGCATTAGGATGTGTATATAGGCTAAACTTGAACAATTTTGTCAGGTGTCTTGCTTGTGCCTTTCAAGTTTTATATTGAGAAACCAATTATTCAGGTCAGCAGTTCTAGTTACCTTATGGTGATAAACACGCACATACATTTCCTTTAATAGAAAGGGAACAATTTAAGATCCTATAAATGTTAAGGTATTCTCAACCTACTGAAGTGCCTGGCGATGGTAAGCATTCAGTAAATATTTGTTGAATGAAGACATAGTTTAAATTTCAATCTTTTTCAGACTATTTCGTGTCCTGCTCATGGTTGTGATATCTTAGTGGATGACAACACAGTTATGTAAGTATTTTTGATAGATTATGCATGTTGAATATTGGTTAGTTGGTTAAACCAAATTAATTTTTGCTCAAACCTCAGAGGAGGTGGAATTTTTAGTTTGAAGAGACTTTCTAATCTACATTCCTTTGTTGTACAAAAGTTCATTTCTACCTTATTAGTTAAATGCCCAGACACTATTCTTGTAAACATATGGCAAAATACTGGGCAATATATGATGGCTAGATTTTAGTAAACCTTGGAATTGGAGAATAGGATATGTTGGTATGTCAGTTGAGGTCCTGTGGGAAGCAGATGCCAAGATAGGAGTTAAAAGGGAAGGAGATGTTGTGGGATAGCATCTGTGCAGGCTAAAGAGAAAAGAGTAGACACATTTTGATTCAGGTATGACACCTGTTAAAAGAGACAAGGAAGAAGGATTCAGTAGGAAGAGACGCTGACTATGGGGCAGCTGTGAGTCTCTGGCAGCCCTGGAGGGAACTCCACTCCATAGATTGCCTATAGACTAAGGAAGCAGAAATGGCTGGGCCATAATTCCCTTCCAGGCTCCATCATTCACTAGGAGGTACCCAGGGGGAATGTTCATTTGGAACACTGCTCCCAAAGGTACTACATCTGGAAGTTGTTGGCTAACTGCTCTTGAGAAAGGTTCTCTTAGGAAGGGAGAAAGAAAGTTGAAGAAACAAGCATAGATTTTAGTCCTGAACCTGTGGTGATATCCTGGGTTGTTTAATTCTTGAATCAGTGCTGTTTCATAGCTTCAGGCTACCTAATTGACTTCACTCTAGGAAGATAAACAGATTGAGGGCCTGAACTATCTGCAAACAAATTATGTAGTTAGTACTGGATAATTGCCTCTACAGAAAGGTTTGTCTGTGTTTAAGCACTGGGATTTGAAGGTAATAAAAGTAAAAACAGCCATGGACTTTAATGAGCAAATTTCCAAAGCTACCTACTAAAGCCTTAAATGGACTTAACCAATACAGTTTATATAGCTCACTGATTCCAGTTTATTAACCTCAACCTACTTTGGTTTACTAAAACATATTTACTATTGCTTGTTGTTCGCTCTATGTTAATACTGGTTCTATCTTTCAGTGAACCTTTTTTCCATTATTGTTTTAAGCTAGTAAAAATAAGTTATGTATCATCCTGAAGTACCACCATCCTTCCAGTTGTCTATATCTTATCCCTTGATACTTTGATTCCTTGTGTTCTTTCATCAATACATCAGTTTCATCAGTACATTTCATCAGTACAGGTCACTATATTCTTTTATCCATTATGCAAACACTTACTTGGAAGCATAAGGTATATTTCCTTCTCCCAAGGGGTTCATAATACTAAAACGCAGAGTTTAAATTTTATATATAGAGGCATGTATAAAGTACAGTTAGAAAGAAGCAAATTATTCCACCTGTAGAGGTTTGTTTTTTTTTTTTTTTTAAGATTTTAGTTAGTTGAGAATGAGCAAGAGAGAGAAAAGGAGCAAGGGGAGGGGCAGAGGGAGAAGCAGACTCCCCACTGATCGGGGAGCCCGATGCATCGGGCTCTATCCTGGGACTCCAGGATCATGACCTGAGCTGAAGGCAGATGCTTAACCGACTGAGCCACCCAGGCGCCCCTCCACCTGAAGAGTCTAAGGAGTAATATAAATGGGGTAAAAATTTGGATTGAGGGAGTGGAGGGTAACACTGCTTAAAGAATACCAATATTTTTAAAATATTTCATGAGCTTTTCTCTATTAAGTATTCTGTGGTGGCTAGAGTAGAGTGTAGCAGGTTATTAGAGATGAGGATAAAAGGACCTTGATAGTTTGAGTTTCATCATAGAAGGTTTAAGACTGTTATAATAAGATTTATATTTTGAGAAATACATTGTATTTGGCGGGGGTCAGGGACACCTGACTGGCTTAGTCAGAAGAGCATGTGACTCTTGATGGGGTCAAGCCCCATGTTGGGTATACAGATTACTAAAAATAAATGAGCTTAAAAAAAAAAATACAACTTTGGTATAGTGGAGGATAGTTTAGATTGGGGAGGCATTTGGATAGGGAGATGCGGCTATGAATTTATGAAAATGAATGAAATTTTTTTTGCGGGGAATGGAGTAAATATTTTCAACACATAAAATGAATGTGGCTAATATCATAAGGGCTCTTACAAATCAAGAAGAAGATAATCCTATGGAAAGCAGTTCACGATGAAAGAAGTTTGAAGAGCGCCTGGGTGGCTCAGTCGGCTAAGCAGCTGCCTTCGGCTCGGGTTATGATCCCAGGGTCCTGGGATCGAGCCCTGCGTCCCGCTCCTTGCTCAGCAAGGAGTCTGCTTCTCCTGCTGCTGCTCCCCCTGCTTGTGCGTGCGCCCGCCTCTCTCTCTCTCTCTCACAAATAAGTAAAATCTTAAAAAAAGAAAAGAAAAATTTGAATGCTAATAAACATTATGTAAATGTAAATCAGAATTTGATACTCCAATTTTAAAAAGTTGTGTTTTTTGTTTGCATTTTGGATTAGTAAGGATTAAACAGTTTGGTAAAACGTAATGTGAGAATATAGTACAGTAGAGAATATAAACTGTTGCAACCTTTTTGTAATGCAGTTTGACAATTTCTACAAATTTATATGCTCTTTGGCCTTTCATGAACTAATATCACTTTGAATATGTCATTCTACTGCCTTCATTGTTTCTGAAAAGTCAGCAGTTAATCTTATTGATCCCTGTTTGCTACTTTTTAAGATTTGCTGTGTCTTTAGCTTAAGATAGTTCAACTGTGATTTATCTAGATGTGGTTCTCTTTGTGTGTATCCTCTGGGGTTTCTTGTGCTCTTTAGATATGCAGCCTGGCACATAGCCTGGCACTTGCACAGAAAATTTGGAGAATACTTATAAGAGCATTTCAATGGTGATATCAGCTAGGGCTTGAGGATTAGGAAGAGGAATTTTTATTTTTACTTTATATCGTTGTATACTGTTGGTATATATCTTCCATTTTCTTTCTTATAAATAAATAATTGAAATATGCTTAACAGTTTTTTTTCTTAGTATGAAAGAAATGGACTCCTTCACAGTCACGGTATTATCATTTTTAATTTTTAAATTTGATAGATTAAAAAATAGTTTCTTGTTTTAATTTGAATTCAACTCATTTGGAACTTGACTTGAACCTGAAACCAGATCCTTTCCTGAACACACATTCTCCTATAACCTTCTCAAGTTGAAGCTAGCTTTTTCCCTGATATACCGTATGGTCAGGAGGCAGAGTCATTGTCTTAAGCCCTTAGTTTCTCTCCTTCAGTTTAAAATCCATGTATACCTTTGAGTCTTATGTTATCCAACTATGCTGTAGTCTTTTCTGCTTTTATTCGCTTGACTTCTTGGGTCGCTCCCACTTAATTATAGTGTTAACACCTCACTCTCTTTCTCCCAAGGTTTGCTGTCATCCAGTGTGATTTCACTGTCCATATGTATATTCTTTACCCTAACCCCTGTGGTTCTCAAAATGTAATCACTCAACCAGCAGCATCAGCATTACCTAGGAACTTGTTAAAAATGCACATTCTCAGGCCCAGATCCAGACTTACTGAATCAGAAACTCTGGGGATGGTGTCCGGCAATCTGAACAAGCTCTCCTAGTGTTGTTCTGATGTATGCTTGAGTTTGAGAACTACCTTTCATTTTCCTAATGTATTCATTTCCAGTAAAACTCCCTTTACCCAGATACCAACGCCCAAGGCCACCTCCCTAGGCCTATTTCAGATCTACTCCGGTTGACTTTGCCAAATCATCTTTTTCTGCCTCTTCCTAAAATATTGCTCTTTGGGGTTCTAGGTTTCTTCTCACTTTATACACTCTTCTTAATCATACATTGGACCCAGATTTGTATGTCCAGGTCAACTCTCTCTTCTGAGTTTGGAACCCACATATGCCACTGCCTATCAGGCATCTTCATATGTATATTCCTCAGGCTTTGCCTTGTCCAGTTCTCCTACCACCACCACCACCAAACTCATTCTTCTGTCTGCTCAGTATCGAGAGATGGTAACCACTAAGTGTTAAAGACTTGCCTAAATTAGAAGCCTGATGATATCCCTGATTCATTTTTCTCCCAGAATGATCCTTACACCACATTCTGTCATTTCCACATCCTAATTAGTCTTAAATCCATCCATTTCCCTCTGTTCCTACTGCCATTAACCTGATCCAGGCTGTCATATTCTCTTAGCTGGCAATCTGTGACTGGTTCGTGAGTGATTCCCTTAAATTGTTTCATCACCTTTCAGTTCTTCATTTCCATTCTGTATTGCTTACCTGTGCAGCTTCATCTCAACTTTTCTCACATTCTCTTTTCTAGCCATGTGAAACTTGGCTTCTTGAAAGTACTGTGCATTTTATTTGCATTTGGTTTGGTTTGACTTTGTTTACTTTTTCTGTAAGGTCTTTTGACTTATTTGCAAATACTCTCTTCCTATTTTGTTCTTCAGTTCTGTTAACCTACTCATCCTCTTAGTCATTCTTCAGGTCTTAGTTTAGATTTGCATTTTGGTTTGGGCAGATATCCTCTGTGCTCCTTATTTTGCCCATATTTCCCTTACTATACATTTTTGTAATTGCCTATTTCGTGTCTGTATTCTTTCTTAGACCATAAGCCGTATGACCCCAGACCCCCATTTATGTTCACTAAATGCCTATTTCCATTCAAGATGTGTGATCATAAATGCCTAAGATAAGTTATGTCATAGATTCTTTTTTTTATTCCTTAGCAATGGGTATGTAATACACATGTATCCTTGAATAAGTAATTGGAAATATATTATTCTCTCTTTTATAAGCATAGATCATCATTGTATACATTAGTGATGGATTTGTGCTATACCATCAAGGCTATTTGGCTAAGTGGGTCTCCCCTACACAATGTTATACCTCCACAGTCAGGAGGGTAATGGATACTTTGAGAATTTTTCTTTGTCCTAAGATTTGTCCTTGATGTTTTCATGGACTAATGAAAATCATTTCTCTAAATTATTTATCACTTGAGACCAAATAAATATTCATCTATTTTTATTTGTCTTAGCACTTAGTTATTTTTTTAATATAGTTGTTTTAGGGCCTAAATTTCTTTTCTGTGTATAGTTTCTCTATTAATCTTAGGGATGGTAAAGGTAACCTTGTATCTATTAAGTCTTTAAATACCTTCCAGTAATATTATTTAGTCTCATCTTGACTAATCATTGGTAGTGCTAACACATCTGGAATTGTGGTGTTCTAATTCAACATCCTAGGAGATGTTGCTAAAAAATTTTATGATTTATTTTCATATATGGAGGTTTTAAAACAGATGATGACAGGAACTCATTGCTCACTTCTAGCAAAATTAAACCAAATGCTTTTACTTGGAGCTTTAATGATACATAAGATTTTTAAAAAATGGTATATGAAAAATAAATTGTTCTATTTTTTATGTATTTAATTTTTAGATTTTTTATAAGCACTCTTTTACCCATCTTTATTACATATGACTTTAAACACTTCTCTACATTCAATACAAAGTAGATGTTACATTCATTCCCTGAAATGACTCTTCTCAAAGTAGAATGCAAGTAGCACTCTTACAGCCATTGTTACTACATTTGGTTTTAAATTCTCTTCTAAATGCCTTACAGAATGGATATTACATATATGCAGAAATAAATTGTTTTAAATTACATAATATAACTTAAATGCTATTTAATAGTTATTTTCTGTTCCATCAGCTGTAAGCAGTATATCTTAACTCCTTACTGTGGAAGGTGAAGAAATTGATGCCTCTTTGTTGTCATTCACTTTTATCTCTTTCACCTCCTAGTTTCTATTAGATATATAATTACTTTATGTTGCCAACTTTATAATTGTTTTTTTTCTGTTCTGGAACAGATTCTTTGATGTTTTGTCAATAAGTTTATTCACAAAATTGTAAACCAGTACTTTTGTAATATAACTACAGAAATACTACATCAAGTAGTTGAATGGATCCAGAAAGAAGTAAATGTAGTCTTCTAAGTCAGTGCTGCTCCAAGAAGAATATTCCTAACATCTTAACCATATGGTTTTTATTCTAACAGTATCTTAAAGGTTACAAATACAGTTAAGAAGCTGAAGTCATACGGTTTGTACCATCCGAGGCAAGAGACAGACTAAACTTTGATATGTGTTAATCTCAGTACTGTAAGCATCTCATCTTTGGAAAATCCTCATTCTTCAGTACAATAGGCTCAGTTTGCTGTATGTTGATTTTTATTTTACTTTCTTATTAAGTTTTTAAATATAGTGACTAAGGTATGTAAAGCACATAAAACTTTGTTTTACTAACCACCCAAATCAAGAACTTTTCCAGTACCCAGAGTGTTCATCCTTAGGCGCCTTACCAGACGGGATCCATCTCACCCTTGTTCCCTGTCATGATTTCTGTCACCATCAGTTAGTTTTGCCTGTTCTTGAGCCTCATTTATATGGGATCATGTAGCATGTATTCTTCTTGTGAGTGTGTATCTGCTTCAGTTAACGTAATTAATGTCTTTGAGATATGTACATGTATTAAATATATCTATGTTTTTAGGTTTGTTTTTTTTTTTCATTATGACTAATGTATTTCATTCTCCTGAGAGAAGACATTGGGAGTTTTTTGGTTTGTTTGCTTGGTTTTGACTACTATGAAAAAGCCAGAAAGAGTATTTTATATGTGGGGCGCCTGGGTGGCTCAGTTGGTTAAGCGACTGCCTTCGGCTCAGGTCATGATCCCAGGGTCCTGGGATTGAGCCCCGCATCGGCCTCCCTGCTCGGCGAGAGCCTGCTTCTCCCTCTGACCCTCTCCCCTCTCATGCTGTTTCTTTTTCGCTCACTCTCTAATAAATAAATAAATAAAATCTTAAAAAAAATATTTTATATGTGTCTTTTGATGAACATGCACTGACTTCTTTTGAGTATATACTCAGAAGTGAGGTTTTAGCTTCAATAGATACTGCCAAGTCGTTTTCCAAAATAGTTGTGTGTGACTGCTTTACTCCTTACCTATATTTATAATCACTAGTCTTTTAAATTTTATCCATTCTGGTTGGTATGTAAGCATATCTCCTTAGGGTTTTAACTTTTAATTTCCTGGTGGGTAATGATGTCAAACACCTTTCCATTAGCCTCTTGGATATCTTTTTTTATGAAGTGCCCATTCAGATCACTTAAAATTTTGTTACTTTGTTGCTTTATAAGAATTCGTTAAATATTCTGATAGTCTTTTGTTAGATATATATTACAACTAAATTCCCTTATGTGTAGCTTCCCTTTTCTCTCTCTCAATGATTTTTGATGAACAAAAGTTTTCATTTTAATGGCATCTAATTCATCATTTTTCCCCATTTATGATTATTGCTACTCAAATCTTTTTTTACTCCAAGGTTGTAGGGGTAAAAGGGGGGTGCAGGAGGGGCAAAGGGAGAGGGAGGAAAAGAGAGAATCCCAAGCAGGTTCCATCCCCAGTGCAGAGCCCGAAGCAGGGCTCCATCTTACAACTCTGAGATCATGACCTGAGCTGAAATCAAGAGTTCAGACGCTTAACCAACTGAGCCACCCAGGTGCCCCAAGATTGTATCTTTTTTTAAGGTAGTCCACTGAGACTTTATGGAGAATGCTTTGGTAACATGTGACATTAGAGTTGTGTGTCTCATAGTGGAATAAATTGAATGCCTCCCATTATTTCTCCACAGTGAAACAGAAGAGTACTACTTTAGTATTCTAAAGTAGGAAATTTAGTACAAAAGCTATAGAATACTGTCTTTTAAAATACATGGCTTAAGGGATCAGAGCTCAAGTTCATACTGAAATAATTTCCTAGTCTCCTTGAAATGCAAAATGAAAAAATTTGTCAAAATTCAGTAGTCCACAAGACCAAGTATATAGACAGTAAGTTGCTGATGATAATTATCTAAAGTTTTGAAAATATTTTTGAACTATAAATGTAAACTTAATATATTGAAGGGAGGCAGAGAAGTGTGTGGGAGGGGTGCATGAAGCTGATTGTGTAGGGCCTTATATGCCATTATATAAGATCTTTGGCTTTTTCTGAGGTAGAGCCATGAGAGGATTCTGAGCAGAAGAGTGACATGGTTATAGAGAGTTGCTCTGACTGCTGGCATTAGAAAGAGACTAAGTAGGAGTGGGGAGGTTGGGAGACTCTTAGAGCATTCTGGGGTGAGAGATGATGGCAATTTGATCCAGGATGGTAACAGAGGAGGTGGTAAGAAATGGTTGGATTTTGAATTTATTTATTTTCAGGGTAAAGTCAGAGAATGGAGTATAAGAGGAAGAGATGAGCCAGAGATGATAGCGAATGTTATATCCATTTTTAATGACCAGAAATTGAGCAGATTTATTATAAAGATGTTGATTACATTATCATAACCCTACAACCCAAATGTCCAAGGAAGATGGAATATAACATAGCCGTTAAGAAAAGGTTTGGAGAGGCGCCTGGGTGGCTCAGTCGGTTAAGTGGCTGCCTTCGGCTTAGGTCATGATCCCAGGGTCCTGGGATCGAGCCCCACGTTGGGCTCCCTGCTCCGCGGGAAGCCTACTTCTCCCTCTCCCACTCCCCCTGCTTGTGTTCCCTCTCTCGCTGTGTCTCTCTCTGTCAAATAAATAAATAAAATATTTAAAAAAAAAGTGTGGATGTTGGGGTACCTTATTTCAAGTTTATTTAAAAAAAAAAAAAGATTTGTGTGGGCGCCTGGGTGGCTCAGTCAGTTAAGTGTCTGCCTTCGGCTCAGGTCATGATCCCAGGGTCCTGGGATCGAGCCCTGCATTGGGCTCCCTGCTCGGCGGGAGGTCTGCTTCTCCCTCTCCCACTCCCCTTGCTTGTGTTCCCTTGCTGTGTCTCTCTCTGTCAAATAAATAAAATCTTAAAAAACAAAAATTAAAAAAAAAAGATTTATGGGGGCGCCTGGGTGGCTCAGACGGTTAAGCATCTGCCTTCGGCTCGGGTCATGATCCCAGGGTTCTGGGATTGAGCCCCCTAGCAGGGAGCCTGCTTCTCCCTCTCCCTCTGCCTGCTGCTCCCCCTGCTTGTACTCTCTCTCAAATAAAAAATAAAAAATCTTTAAAAAGATTTGTGGATTATTTTAATGCATTGGAAAATGCCTATAATCTCAGTGATGAAGCTAAGATATAAAATTATATGTAGTACAGGGGCGCATGGGTGGCTCAGTTGTTAAGCATCTGCCTTCAGCTCAGGTCATGATCCCAGGTTCCTGGGATTGAGCCCTGCATCGGGCTCCTTACTCAGTGGGAAGCCTGCTTCTCGCTCTCCCACTCCTCCTGCTTGAGCCTCTCTCGCTTTGTCTCTGTCAAATAAATAAAATCTTAAAAATAAATTATATGTAATACATTCTCTATTTAAAATTATATATCCAGGGTGCCTGGGTAGCACAGTCGGTTAAGATCTGACTCTTGGTTTCAGGTCAGGTCGTGATCTCGGGTGGTGAAATTGAGCCCTGCATCAGGCTCTACAGTCAGCACAGAGTCTGCTTAGGACTCTCTCTCAAATAAATGAAAATGAATATATTTTTTAAATAAAATAAAATTATATATCCTACATTTACCCCCCAAAAAGAGGAAAAGGTCCAGGTTATAAAAATGTTAAGTGGTTATTTCTCCTGAGTGATACAGTTGCGGGTGGTTTTTATTTCCTTATTTATACTTGTCTATAATTGGTCTGTCAGGGGAAAAAAACCCTTTTTACAGAAAAATATTTTATCATTAGTCCTAAATTGAAACAGAATCTTATTGATTTACTCAGGGTGCTAAATCAGCATAAGATGTGGTTTACTACTTGGTATACTAAAATCCTTTTGTTTAAAGTCACCTGGTTTCAAATCATAACTCTCCAGTTATCTCATTTGTAAAAACAGAATTATCCCAAAACTCAAGGGTATTTAAATGCATCTGACACTGTGCTTATAATGTATAGTAGACTATCAGTAGAAGTCCTTACGTTTACCTTCATAAAGAGCTGCCTTCTACTATGAGAGTTGGTGTAATAACTATTTTTGATATAAGTGATGGCAACAGGTCTTTGTCAAGAGAAGTAGTTTATCAATAGCCAGGATAACACTTGTCTTCTTGAGAGTACTCATTCTCAAGGGTAAGAGATCACTTCCTTATTCTTCTCTATCACAAGATAAACTGACCTAATAACTGAGACCTAATAACCTTGGTTTAGTACCTATGGCTAACCTTTGCTCCCACCAGCTAGTCTAGATCAGTTATAAGAAATCATTGGCTTTTGTCACATCAGAGAAGCATTGAGTAATAGAAATAAATGGGAAGTCAGGGCATCTGACTTCGGGTCTCATTCTTATTTTTTATTTTTTGATGTAAATTTCACGTAAGATAATATTTACCATTTTAACTATTTAAAACTATACAGTTTAGTGGTTTTTCATAAGGTGGTACAACCATCACCACTGTCTAATTCCAGAACATTGTCATCACCCCTAGAAGAATTATATTCATTAAACAGTCATTTCTCATTCCCTCCTTCCACTAGAACCTGACAATCACATGTTTTCTGTCTGTACGGATTTGCTTATTCTGGACATTTCATTTAAATGACATACAGCATGTGATCTTTTTTGCCTGGCTTCTTACACTTAATATAATGTTTTCAAGATTCATCCATGTTGTACCATGTGTCTGTACTTTATTCCTTTCTATGGATAAATATTCCATTCTATGGATATTCCATATTTTGTTTCTTCATTAGTTCTTGGACATTTAGGTTATTTCCATTTTTTGTGAAAAAATTTGTGTTTTTATTTGAACATCTCTGTGCAAGTTTTTTATTTGAACACCTGTTTTTTTACTTTCCTTGGATAAATGTACCTAGGAGTAGAATTGCTGGGTCATATGGTAATTCTGTGTTTAACCTTTAAAAAAAAAGATTTATTTATTTTAGAGAGAGAAAGGGCACTTCTAGTGAGTGCACAGGGGTGGGCGGGAGTGCGGAGGGCAAGAGAAAAACCTCCAGCAGACTTCCTGCTGAGTGTGGAGTTTGATCCCACAACCCTAGGGTCATGACCCAAGCTGAAATCGAGTCAGAAGTTCAACAGATTGAGCTGCCCAGGCACCCCCTGTGTTTTTAACCTGTTGAGGAATCACCAGATACACTAATTATTTTTAGACCTCAGTTCCAGCATCCCTGAAATGTGGAGGTTTTACTCATTTAAAAAATAATTTCTACAGGCCAAGCAATGTGTTAGATACTAGGGATCCTTTCATGGAGCTTATTGTTTGGTTGGGGCTAAGGGAGCATGAGGCAGATATTAAACAAATGATTAAAAATTTTTATTTTTATTTAGGGGCGCCTGGGTGGCTTAGTCCATTGGGCATCTGTGTTCAGCTCAGGTTGTGGTCCCGGGGTCCTGGGATCAAGCCCCACATTGGGCTCCCTGCTCAGTCAGGGAGTCTGCTTCTCCTTCTCCCTCTGCCCCTCCTCGCCACTCATTTTCTCTCTCTCTCTCACAAATAAAAATCTTTTAAAAGTTTTTATTTAAATTTAATTTAGGTAACTTATTAATTTTATTAATATAATTTATATTATATATTATTAATAATTACTCTATTATTAGTTTCAGGGGTAGAATTTGGTGATTCATCAGTTGCATAGAACGCCCAGTGCTTGTTACATCACATGTCCTTCTTAATGCCCATCGCCCAGTTCCCCTCCAGCAACCCTGTTTGTTTCCTATAGTTAAGAGTCTCTTATAGTTTGCTTCCCTCTCTGTTTTCATCTTATTTTATTTTTCCTTCCCTTCCTCTGTATTCATCTGTTTTGTTTCTTAAACTCCACATATGAGTGAAATCATATGGTATTTGTCTTTCTCTGACTAATTTCACTTAGCATTATACTCTCTAGCTCCATCCATGTCATTGCAAATGGTAAGATTTCTTTTTCTTTCTTTTTTTTTTTTTGATGGCTGGGTAGTATTCCATTGTGTGTGTGTGTGTGTACACACATGTACACGTACCACATCTTCTTTATCCATTCATCTATCGATGGACATCTGGGCTGTTTCCATAGTTTGGCTGTTATGGACATTGCTGCTATAAACATTGGGGTGCAGGTGCCCCTTTGGATCACAACGTTTGGGTAAATAGCTAGTAGTGCAATTGCTGGATGGTAGGGTAGTTCTATTTTTAACTTTTTTTTTAAGATTTTATTTATTTATTTGACAGAGAGAGGGAGCACAAGAAGGGTGTGTGGGAGAGGGAGAAGCAAACTCCCTGCTGAGCAGGGAGCCCAATATGGGGCTATTTTTAACTTTTTGAGAAACTTCTGTACTGTTTTCCAGAGTAGCTGCCCCAGTTTGCATTCCCACCAACAGTGTAGGAGGGTTCCCCCTTCTCCACATCCTCACCAACATCTGTCCTTTCCTGGCTGGTTAATTTTAGCCATTCTTACCAGTGTGAGCTGGTATCTCATTGTGGTTTTGATTTGTATTTTCCTGATGCTGAGTGACGTTTAGCATTTTTTCATGTGTCTGTTAGCCATTTGTATGTCTTCTTTAGAGAAATATCTGCTCGTGTCTTCTGTCCATTTCTTGACTGGATTTTTCGTTTTTGGGGGGTGTTGAGTTTGATAAGTTCTTTATAGTTTTAGATACCAGCCCTTTATCTGATAAGACACTTGCAAATATTTTCTCCCATTCTGTCGGTTGCCTTTTAGTTTTGTCGACTGTTTACTGTGCAAAAGCTTTTTATCCTGATGAAGTTCCAGTAGTTCATTTTTGCTTTTTCTTCCCTTGCTTTTGGAGACTTGTCTAGCGAGAAGTTGCTGTGGCCAAGGTCAAAGAGGTTGCTGCCTGTGTTCTCCTCTAGGATTTTGATGGATTCCTGTCTCATATTTAGGTCCTTCATCCATTTTGAGTTTATTTTTGTATATAGTATAAGACAGTGGTCTAGTTTCATTCTTCTACATGTGTTGTCCAATTTTCCCAACACCATTTGTTAAAGAGACTGTCTTTTCCATTGGACATTCTTTCCTGCTTTGTCGAAGATGAGTTGACCATAGAGTTGAGGGTCCATTTCTGGGCTCTCCATTCTGTTCCATTGATCTATGTGTCTGTTTTTGTGCTAGTACCATACTGTCTTGATCACTGCAGCTTTGTAATACAGCTTGAAGTCTGAAATTGTGATGCCTCCAGCTTTGGTTTTCTTTTTCAACATTTCTTTGGCTATTCAAGGTCTTTTCTGGTTCCATACAAATTTTAGGATTGTTTGTTCCAGCTCTACACAGATAACTTGCTAATGAAAATTATGACAGGGGCGCCTGCATGGCTCAGTCGTTAAGCGTCTGCCTTCGGCTCAGGTCATGATCCCAGGGTCCTGGGATCGAGCCCTGCATCGGGCTCCCTGCTCAGCGGGGAGCCTGCTTCTCCCTCTCCCACTCCCCGTGCTTGTGTTCCCTCTCTCACTGTGTCTGTCTCTGTCAAATAATTATTTTTTTAAATCCTTAAAAGTAAAAAAAAATTATGACACTTTTCTGACGGGGAGATGTAAAAGCTGCCATGAGAACTGAGCAGGAACTGGTGTGGGTAATTGTCAGAAAAGGCCTCCTTTAGTTGGTAACTATATGTTAGCTGAGTTAAATAAAATAATAATAACATAGCAGCATCTAATATTTATTGAGTGTTTACTATTTGCCAGGCACTGTTCTAGTTCACAACTCTTATTTCTGCTATCCATTTTACAGATGAGTAAACTGAAAAATGGAGAGGTCAAAGAACTTACCCCTAGTACATAGCTAGTAAGTGTGAATCCAGCATTCAGTATGCTGTCCCATCTGAGCCCACCGTGATATTCTTCTCTTTCTTTTTCAAGAGAGGTAGCCCTATGCAAAAGCCTCTGAGGAAGGACGATACCCACTATTTTGAAAGAATACAAATGTGACAGGAGTACACTGAAAGTAGCCCAGGACAAGATGGGGTCTTGTGGAAGGCAAGCAGTGCCATAAGAAACTCAAGATTGATGGGACCAGATTATACAAAACTTTATTGTCTGTTGTCTTCACTTTAGATAGTTTTTATAGGTTTTGTTAGTGGTTAACTGTTTTTCTGCTTTAACACCATTTTCTTTAAACACTCACAGGAGTGTTTACCATTAAAACTAATAAAACTTAAGCTTCAGGATTCTTTACTTTCATGGATTCCTATGAGTTCTAGAAGTTGCTATGAATATACAGAATGTTCTAGGTGGACAAGAGAAGCCAGGTTGCAGTCAGTAAACATTTCTGGTAAATTACCAAAAGATCTCAGAAGAAGGCCCTCAAATTTATGTATAGCAAAACGTGGATCTTGACATTCTTGTCAATATCTCTGATTTCACACACTGATTTTTGGGAGAGCGTCTTAGGGAAGTTGGCTGCAAATTGCTGTCTTAGGCAAGTAAGACACTGGAAGGAACCTAAACTCCACAATAGTTAGTAAGTCATTAGACTGTAATAACAAACTGGGTAAAAATGGAAAATTTTGTGTATAAGAAACTTGGGGATGGGGGTTCTACCAAATAAAACTACAGAAACTTTGAAATTGTCTTGATTTCTATAGTTAATATTTGTTGATAGTCTATAAGCATTTAAATATTTTCAATTTAGGGCAGTTTTTAGAGCCACCACATTGAAATTTTATTTTATAAATGTGGGAAAATACTCTTGGCTGAGAACTTCCTAATAAACTACTTTTATTCTTGCTCTCAGGCGCCTGATCACAGATTCAAAAGTTAAATTAAAGTATCAGCATTTAATAACAAATAGCTTTGTAGAGGTAAGTGATTTCTCTTTAAGTTTTCCCTTTTTTAATAAGAGGAATTGTTTATAAAATTAGTTTTTCTTATATGAAACACTCCTAATAGTAAGAAAGACCTAAAGGGCTTGGATTATGGACTTTATTCATGAGGTATACCAAATACCTTTATTCTCAAAGAAATGTGACAAACCAGTATGTAGATGTCTCTTCATAGATCTAGAACTTTGGTGATAAAATTATTTTTTCAGTATTCTTCCTTTATCGCTAGCAAAAAATTATAGCTGATTATTAATGATGTGATGTTTAATAATGCTTGGCAGTTTAAGCTTGCTATATTTCTGCTTGTTTTAGCTTCCATTAGCAATAAACTTTGTTAATAAAGAAAGCTGTAGTTTTGTTTGTTTTTTTTTTAAGATTTTATTTACTTGAGAGAGTAAGAGGGAGAGCACAAGCCGGGGGAGAAGGAGAAGCAGGCTGCTCCCAACCCCCCAAGTAGGGAGCGTGACGCGGGGGCTCGATCCCAGGACTCTGGGATCCTGACCCGAGCCCAAGGCAGACACTTAACTGACTGAGCCACCCAGGTGCCCTTATAGTTACTTGTTTTTATCAAATGCCTTTCTTTTATCAAATACAGAGGTCAGCAAACTATGACCTGCCTGTTTTTGTAAATATTTATTTGAACATGCCATTTGTTTTATGACTTCTTTTGTGCTACAGTGGCTGAGTTGAGTAATTGCTACAGAAGCCATTGTGGCTGTCACAAACAAAAATCTTTACTATCTGGCTCTTTATAGAAGATGTTTGTGAGCCTCTGTATAAGATCGTGAATGTAAATTGGTATTTTAATTCTGCAAAGTAATTTTTATGTCTATTAGATTAAACTGAAGGTCAGATCTTCTAGAAAACTGTGTATTTTAGGAATAGTATATTTTTAAAATGGTCAATAAACTTTAATTCTGGTGCAGAGTGTTAGTTGAGCCATGTTTTGTTTCATAATAAAAATACCTCAAAAGTTTTACTTTTTTTTTTTTGTTTTTAAGAACGAAAATGTGATTGTTGCCATGGTTTAGGAACTGACTTTTGTTCTTAGAAGACATTTTTATGGTCAAAGAGAGAAATTTACATGTATATTCTATAGCTCTAAACACCTTCCCTAAGTAGGAGTGTATGTTGTTTTCTTACATCTTTGAAAATTGCCCTGAAGTAGAACCATAACCAAATCGATGCTTCTTAATGATCACAAATGGGTAATTATTTTAAAGTTTATCAGTACGATTTTGAAGGTAGAACCAGTAAGACAGTTCACATATTTATAAAACCAGGTCTTCAAGGGATTTGTAATCTTAGAAAAACAGTGCATCTAAAAGCATTACTTTAGAAGACTACTAAATACTGGGGGCAGGCTTTTATGTGCTTGTGTCATCATCTCTGTCTTTGGCCCTTGCACTGGGAAAGCAATGTAAGTTAATTGCTTGTTGTACTAGAAAATCTTGCATCATGATTTAATTTGTTGTCATTTTTTATTTTCTAACTTGGGTTTCAGTGCAATCGACTGTTAAAGTGGTGTCCTGCCCCAGATTGCCACCATGTTGTTAAAGTCCAATATCCTGATGCTAAACCTGTTCGCTGCAAATGTGGGCGCCAGTTTTGGTAAGCAAGTGATTTCCCAAATTGAAATAGTACACATAGCTTTTCTATTTATTCTTGGTAGTAAAATAGTAGAAAAATTTTTTTTTACCTCAGGTGCGGAGGGTAGGTGATGTTGACTTAAAATAGTGTGTATTTCTTTTAAATAAGAATTAGATTAAAAGGCCACATCTTAAATAATTTTTTCTCTTTCCTTGTTGCTCTTTTTTCTAATGGGGGAAAAAATGCAGCTATAATCACATTTTCTTGTGTGCTCCACTGGAACTAATATGGGAGCAAACTTACAGATCTGGGACAAGAACTTAGTTCTTCTCATTTCTGATGGACTGCTTATTTTGTCAGATTATGTTTGGTTCCTTTATGGTTCTTGCTCTGTTTTCAAGTTATCTCTTAGAAAATAAAATACACAGGATTATTTTTCCTTTGCTCTGACAAGTTTAATCTTACTCCTAGAAAGAAAATGTGCAGATAAATTTGGAGAGATAAAACATGGTTGATGAGATATGCTTTTTAACCAACACTTTCCCTGTGGCTCCTCTGGCCCCAGCCTTCCTGGTAACCTCTGTTCTTGGAGTTTATAACATACTCCTCGGCCTTTGAATTCTAGATTTGAGTTAATAGAGAATTTCCAATACCACATATTCTTATTAGAGAGTTAAGATGGTTTTCCATTTTTCCTTGTGGATCTTTTAGGAGTAAGAAAACAATCAAACCAGTTAGCTCTAAGAGCTAGCAAATAGATACTATAATGGTATCCCGTACCATTCTTTTTTTTCCTCCACAAACAGCTATAGAATTAGACTTACACGTCATTAATACTGAATATTTCCAAAAAGGAGCAGGTAAACTCACAGAGATTAAATATGTATGAAATACATACTATTTTGGTAGAGGTTACATTACTGTTTTAGAGTTTACCCTATAGACAGGAGGTGCAGTCTGATTATATACTACTACTTTATTTTTTTTAAGGTTTTATTTATTTATTTGACAGAGAGAGACACAGCGAGAGAGGGAACACAAGCAGGGGTGGTGGGAGAGGGAGAAGCAGGCTTCCTGCTGAGTGGGGAGCCTGATGCGGGGCTCGATCCCAGGACCCTGGAATCATGACCTGAGCCGAAGGCAGACGCCTAACAGCTGAACCACCCAGGCGCCCCTGTATACCTACATTATAACATATTTTTAGTTGATACCAAAATACAGAGAATAACAGCAGTGAATACTTATGTAGCTATTAACCCAGCTTACACAAAGTTAGTATTTTGTTTTTGTTAAGAAATAAAACATGACAGATTCCTTTGAAGCTCCTTTGTTCCCTTCTCCATCCCACTCCCCATCTTCTTGTCCAGAAGTAACCATTATCTTTGACTTCATTTAAATTGATAGCACTTTGTTCCTCTCATTTGCAAAGGATTTTTGGCACTCCTGAATTACTTGATTAGCTAATAGCCACTCAGCAATTATTTTTTCATAAGCATTTTTATTCTTAATTTATACTTTCTTAAATGTATATACCATGTGCCTAGAGTACGGGAAGGAATTAACAATTAGTATATTCTTAGAAAATATTTCGTCACACTCTTTTGTTTTATACTTTACTTGGTACAATTTATCTCTATAGGGCTGAGGTTCATTTGTTTGGATCATGCAAAGATGTGACCTGTTTACTTCCCAAGTATTGCTCACTGTGCATTAGCATTAAATTACATAATTACTTTACAAAATCAGACTTTTACTCTTCATTTGGGGTGTTAAGAGATTTAATACATGCTAATAAAGCACTGGTCAAAATTTAAGTTCAAAATAGTGAAAATTATTTGGTGAATTCAAGATTGTTTACAGCACAGAACTGTACATATATAAAACGATCAGAAAAATACAGATGGGATTAAACTGAATTTTTTTTATCTTAACAGTTTGGTGGATGTTTAGAGAGTCCTTATATAATTGTCATCAGAGCATGTCTTCATGCCTATAATCATTTCTTTATTTCACACACACACCACAATACACGCTCTCCTAACACTAAATTCTAAATAATCTGTGGAATAATGTAAACTTGGCTCATGCCCTTGTATTTGCCAGTTGCTAGAAATGGATGAAACCACTGAGAAATTATAAAACATGAAATTGCTTGTTTGTTTGTTTACTTACTTACACTCGGTAGGACTTACTTCTTTTAACTCTTATGTTAACAGCTTTAACTGTGGAGAAAATTGGCACGATCCTGTTAAATGTAAGGTGAGTTTGTCTGGTATTTTCATTTTTAAATAACGTAATAGAACACTTCTGAGACTTGACTGAAAACCAGGGCCCACAATTTTGTTATCCATTTATAGATAGAAGATTGTGTTTTTCCTTTCTGTTTCAGATGATCATCGCAAGTATTCGTGAAGCATTCCTTAGGAATAAGTCCCTTCCTGATGATTATCAGGATAACAGTGGTTAAGGCACCTCCCTGGGCAGGCTTTGTAATTAGCTAAGGGGAATGACACATCTTGGAGCTGGGCTTCTCATCAAGCTCTAGGTTCCCTACTTGGCTTCAGCCAGAAAAAGTCTTCCTTTGGTTGATTTTATATATATAGGTTATGAGAACTACAGGATTCCCTTGGTTTAAAAGGAAGTAAATCCAGTGATAATCTTGTGCTTTGCCTTTTACATTTAAACTTGACTGTATTTTAATGTTGAAGTGATTTGCTATCCTTTTCTTAAGTCTTTTGTTGTACCCTAACAGTTGTTGTTTTCAAACAGTGGTTAAAGAAGTGGATTAAAAAGTGTGATGATGATAGTGAAACCTCTAATTGGATTGCAGCCAACACAAAGGTTGGTGTTTTCCTTCAGTAAACTCTTGGTAGTGAAACTGTTATAAGAATAGGTGCATTAGCAGAATAAGTAAGTTTTCCTAGTTAAGGACTTCGTTTTACCTTTTCGTCAGTTAAGATTTGGGGTTTTTTTGGTTATTTTGGGGGCTGGGCGTTTTGGTTGAGTTTGTGGTTTTTTTGTTTTGTTTTTTTTCCCCCAGAATGTCAATTTTTTAGTGTTCCAAGTTTATTTTATTGAGCACTACTGCAACATGCACAGTACTCTTTAGAAGTTTTTATCTGTTAGGAAAACATTGGTTTCCTATAGAAGAAAAAGTTGACAATTTTTCTAACCAGGGGTTTGATAATGCTTTTTCATATTGTTCTGCCTTTATGTTTCTGCCTTTAAAAAATCTCCATGGTTTGGGGCGCCTGGCTGGCTCAGTGGTAGAACATGCGACTCTTGATCTCAGGGTTGTGAGTTTGAACCCCACATTGGGTGTAACTCTTTACTTCTTTCTTTCTTTCTTGCTTTCCTTTGCTTTGCTTTCCTTTTCCTGTTTCCTTTTCTTTTCTTTCATCTCTACACCCAGTGTGGAGCCTGAACTCACAACCCTGGGATCAAGAGCTACACACTCTATTGACTGAGCCAGCCAGGGGCCCCTCCTTAAGGAGTCATTCTTTAGAGCAGTATCAAGAGTAACTGAGTAACTGTTTTTATTATGTAACTGCACTGGGCGTAACATGTTTGACACCTTTAACATACTAAATTTCTAAAATAATGATTTAAGAGGATTGACTCCTAAGAACTGGAAGTTTTGAGGGTAATATAGATATCCCTTGTTCTTTTGTTTTTATTTTTGAAGTACACTACTGCTTATGATACCAGTTTTAAGATTCAGTCTCCTTATGACCGTGGACCCCTGCTTTAACCCTAGACAGATGTTTTGTTCTGCAAATGGATGTAATCTTGAGCACCCTTCTTTTCTGTCACAAAGTAATAAGTGTATGTTTGAGTCCCAACGGTGTACCCAGCAATTTCTTAGTAGAAATTGTATAAATAACAATCTTTATTTAATTCAACCTTATATCCTATCTGTATTGGAAGTGACTAGGGTGATGAATGGTAGTGTTATTCATGGACTATTCATTTTTAGTATTGCCTTTCACATGTGAAGGTGATGCTTAAAGAATACTGAGTTGTTTGACTAGCTAATTTAGAGCTTTCCATCACCCAGTCACAGGACAGTGATAAAAAAGAGTATTTAAACGATGGAGGCCAAAACACACAATTTTATATCATTAGTACCCTGTTGTACCCAAAAAGATTAAAATGTGAATATATTTTTATCTCCCAGAAAGCCTTAGTAGTGAAATAGTCTCGTCACATTAAACAAATGCCTATGCCTTTGAGGAATGTGTGGTTGAAATCAGTATTTTTGTGCTCTCTAAAATTATCATGGTAGAAATAACTCATGTCACTTAAGAAAACCTTTCTATGTTGTTAGGAAGTGGTTACTTTTGTTGTTGAAAAAATTTCCTAGCCAGGCATACTTTCTTGAAAATTGATTTTCCATCAGATGTGTTCATTAAAGCCCTAGAATCTTTTAGTATGCTCTGTAAAACTAGTATTTAGAATAGGACAGTTGTATTTTTACTAAGTAGTTTGATTAAACTGTAGCCCTCTTTCTGCATCTAGAGAAATCCCCCAAATACTCTAAACCCCCAAGATGTTTAAAATAGGGAGTACAGGGCGCCTGGGTGGCTTAGTTGGTTAAGCATCGGAAGCATCAGACTCTTGGTTTTGGCTCAGGCCACGATTCTCAGGGTCCTGGGATGGAGCCCCACCTTGCATTGGGCTCCTAGCTCAGTGGGGAGTCTTCTTCTTCTCCCCTTCCCCACCCCCCACTCCTGCACACACTCTTTCTCTAAAATAAATAAATCTTTAAAATAAAAAAAATAAAATATGGAGTATAGGCTTGAATATGTTTGACTTTGTTTAGAAAGTAGATTATTAAGGAAGAATGGCAGTTAGTAGTAACAAAGTTATCTGCTTGGTAGTTTTGAGAAAAACCAAAGAGTTTTTCTCTTGAGAGGCTTCAGAAGCTTTTATTATTGTTATTTGCTCCTTAAACAGCTTTGCAGATTATCAGTGGTATCCTAACATATTGAGAGCTTAATACTATTTCGTTAATTATAGCCCAGAAATATAGAATGAAACAGATATTTTAGACCTGGAATTTGCTTCTTTGGGAAAATGTAAAATATCTTAGTTGATTTCAGAGATTTGATTTCAAATGGCCATATTTACCTATTTAAAATGACTATAGTTTATGGGCCAGGGTAGTCTGTTTCACAAAGGCAGAATTGTGTAAGTAATATAATGGGTGATACTCCCCCCTCGTGGGAGTTACAGGCATCAAACAAACGCAGCAAAAATATAAGCTTTGCATCTTATTTATAGTTTCATTAAAATGAATAAGTTTGATTTTCTAGATTTTCCAAAAGAAAAAAAACAATAGACCTGCTGTAGGGTAATAACTTTGGCTCGTTAGTAACAAGGAATATGACACAGACTTGGAAAAAGCTGTGATCTCTGTAGCACGGTTATAAATGGACCACAATGAGAAAGACTTAAAGCAAGGGTATTTGAGGGCGCCTGGCTGGCTTAGTTAGTAGATCATGTGACTCTTGATTTCAGGGTTGTGAGTTTCAGCCCCATGTTGAGGGTGGGGCTTAAACAACAAGAATAAATAAAACAAGGTTATTTGACAGAAGAAAGTTGGGGAATTCAGTAGCCACAAGAAGAATTTACCTATCTTACCAGTCCTACTTGCCTGATTCTTAAGGCCAAATTGCTTGGGCTTGAATCCTGACTCTACCATTTGCTACCTGTGTGACCTCAGACCAGTGTTTTTATTATTTTTCTCTCCCTTAGTTTATTCATCTGACAAATGAAAATAGGATCACTCTAAGGATTATGAGTTAATGCATATAAAACACCGAGAACAGTGTGTGGTATACAGGAGGTACTCAATAATTATTTCTAGATGACACCGGACAGTTAATTATATTTACATGAACAAAATGTTTTACCTCCTGTAAAACTATTATTCTACATGTATGGTTAAAAGTACTTCCATGTTTTTGTCCCCAACCCTGCTAAAACAAATCTTTTAATTGTTGTATATCTTAGTAGCCAGTAATAATGGTAATAACTTTTCTAGTAGTACTTACTGTATTGCACCACTGTTCAGAGTGCTTTCTTTACGTGTATTCGTAACAATAAATGTGGTATTTAAAAATAAACCAAATCTAGAACTGGCTTCTCTTTGGTGGTAGTAATACAACCTAGTGTAGCATTGACACCAACTTTATAGTTTCTCTTCATAGGAATGTCCCAAATGCCATGTCACAATTGAGAAGGATGGCGGTTGTAATCACATGGTCTGTCGTAACCAGAACTGTAAAGCAGAGTTTTGCTGGGTGTGTCTTGGCCCTTGGGAACCACATGGATCTGCCTGGTAGGTTGGGGAAATGAAGGGGAGAAAATGTTCACATAAGTATGTAATATATGCTGTGTATTACAAGGTTTCTGCCTCATGGAAGTCACCATCTAACTTGGGAGCTAGATAAATGAATATAGTGTGTGATCATTGTTAAAAGTATATGCAAGATGTCCAGAGACAGGGATAAATGAGGCATATTTCACAGAGCAGGTAATATTTGAGAATTTTAAGGGGGATTAAGAGTTCATTAGTTGAAAGTGGTAGGAAAAATGTTCAGGGCAAAAGGAGCCTCATGAACAAAGGTAGAACGATGTGAAAGTACATGACTTATTTAGAGAAGAGTTGGATTGTCTAATATGTCTTTTTAGGCAATAGTTGAAAACTAAAAGATTATTGGCAAGACCCAACCTGCACTTATGTTTTATTTACCCTTGTATGTTATTAGACAAAAATATGTCCCAAACTTTAAAAATTGGAAAATTGCCCACTGCAATCAGATTTTTAGCCTTTCTTTGAAACATAGGAACAAGCCTGCATTCCTGCTTGGCAGCATTTGCCTGGAATTGATTAGTAGCCCCTTAGATGAGGCCTTTACTTTCTAGTTTGATATATTTCCCCAAGACTGAATCTTAAGGGCATTTGCATATATCATGATGGCACTATGTATTTAAAAGATGGCATCACTTTTAGTAGAGATAATATATATCTCCCTTCTGTCCATATTTCTTAGCAGTTTGGGAAAATGTAAGTTAGATTCGTGATGTCTTGAGGTTTGAGAAAAAAGGGAGCTAGCATATCTTCTGGTAAAAATGAAGGTATTTCTGAGTGTTTTAATACACAGATGACCCATTTTCACTAATTTGTGTTACCTGCTTATTGGCATTTCAGTTTGTGGCCCCTCCTAAGTTGTGGGGCATAGGAAAAGAGTTACAAAGTAGACTGGGACCTAAAGTAGTCTGGACATTATCAGAAGGGTTTTAAGTGGGGAGTGGCCTGATTAGATCTGTAATTTAGATGAGACGGCTCTGTATTGTGTGCTTTACATACATTACCTCACTATTGTGGCTGCTTTGTAGAGAGTGAGTGGGAGGGGAAGAAACTGCAGGGGCAGGACAGGAGGAGGATCTCACCTTAGGACAATGGCAAGTCTTTTCTTTTAGTTTCATTGGAACTTTTATTAGTTTCATTAAAGGAATAGTGAGAGGGATTACTTGGCCTGAAATTAATTCTGACTTAGGTAAAACTAGTTGGTTGTGTGGAAGTAAAGAAAGTGATTTTGCCACTGTCAAAGCCAAGAAGACAGGTACTCTAGATTTGAAGAAGCAAACTGGGGGATTAGACTATGCCCAGAAACTAAATTCACTCTAGTATATTTAAACCAATAAGCCTAATGAATAGAGAAGAAGAGTTATTAAAAGATACATTTCTTGTTAAAGATACATTTTTTAAAAAAGATTTTTATTTATTTATCAGAGAGAGAGCACAGCAGGGGAGGTGGCAGGCAGAGGGAGAAGCAGGCTTCTCCCTGCTGAGTAAGGAGCCTATGCGGGACTCGATCCCAGGACCCTGAGATCATGACCTGAGCCGAAGGCAGACGCTCAGTCGACTGAGCCACCTGGGTATCCCAAAGATACATTTTTTGTATGTAAGGAAATCTCTGATCATAACTCAAATTTTAAAGAAGCTATATTGAAAACTGAACAGAGGGGTGCCTGGGTGGCTCAGTCAGTTAAGCGTCTGCCTTCAGCTCAGGTCATGATCCCTGGGTCCTGGGATTGAGCCCCACATTGGGCTCCCTGCTTTGTGGGGAGCCTGCTTCTCCCTCTCCCGCTTCCCCTGCTTGTGCTTTTTCTCTCTTTCTCTGTCAAATGAATAAATAAAATCTTTAAAAAAAAAAAAAAGGGAAGAAAACTGAACAAAAGAAGCAAAACAAATGATGGATACAGGAGAATGAAGAATGGCCTGGACCGGGGTTGTCAGAAATGTTTCCTGTGTCTTGCCTTTACCCATAGCTAACATTGCAAATGAATCATGCTATGCTTCCTTATTTAAATCTGAAAATGCCTCAGAATCCTCAAAATAGCATTCCAAGTAGCACTATCCATCATCTGAATTAGAAGTATAGATGAATTCTCTTTGCTTTCCTGGCCTTCAGTTCCTTAATAATTTTGGCTGAGTAAGTTCAGAATGAGTTGAGGCTTATAAATACCTTAAAAATATCAAAAGGAACGTTTTTAAGGATATATTAGATAGGAAGAAGAGGTATTAATAGTTGACCAGTAGAGGGCAAGAAGAGCCGATCTTTGGGCTAAATTGAGTAAAGTAATTTTTGGTAAGAGAGGATTATAACCCAAGCTGGGGGGAAGTTAATAAATCTCCTGACTTGAGTGAATTGTGGTGTGGGTTACTTTAAAAACTGAAAGATGAGATCATTAAGCTATAGTTGGTTATTTTACTGAGTAGTTAAGGAAAATTGAAAGCTACCAAAAACTGAAAGCAGACAAAATGTAATCCCAAATTTCCAAAATTTGTGATTGATTCCACAAACTACATATAAACCACATAACTTTTCTCTTATGTCAAATCCCCAAATCAAATGGTATTATTAGGATGATGGATTAGGGAGTGTTTTGTAGACCTCAGCAAGGTATTTCAGTGTGAGCTGAGATGTTTGTGGCCTAGGCTATGAATACACGCAGAGATACTTAGGATTAATTGAATGTCCATTTCTTGGAGTTACAGGAAATGAATTTGAGTCTTCCTAATGGAATACTTCCAAGGTTTTGCCGAAAGGTTTTGTCCTTACCTTTTTTATTCACGTAAACTGTCTATTGCTTTTCTGGTCAGTTTTACTGATGACTTTCTTTCACTAATTAGAGAATCATGCATACATTTTGGGGTAACATCATAGAAGAACATTAAATTTATAGACATTAAAATCCTGGAAAACTTGACAAGCTGGAACAATGAGTCCAGTTTAACAAGATTTAAATTAAATTCAGAATTCTTCCTTTAGATCTAAAAGGATTACTGTTAAAAAGATTCTGAAGACATGACTTTTACAGCATGTGAACAATATAGTCCATAATTAAGGGCGTGGCCCTCAGTTGGGAGACAAGCATTTTTAGCTCTGAAACCCTAGTTATGTGACCCTTAAGTATGTTACTTATCTTCTCAAAACTTAATTCTTTGTCTGCTCAATGAAGATAATAATACACATTTCATAAGGTGTTTCAGGGAATTGAATCTGATAGTACATTTAAAGACTTTAGTAGTAAGTGGGTGATATGTAGTAAGCACTCAAGTATCAGCTGCTCCCATAATGTAGACTCCCAGAAAAGCAGAGGTAGAGTTAATCAGAACAAGGGAAATGCCAGTCTTGTTCATCTCTACTCTGAGCTGACTTCTGGGCACGTTTTTCCTGCTTCTCATTTTGTGTGTCATTCAGTTTTCAGTGACTCTTGTAAACTGTAATAGCATGTAAAGCATATAGCACAGCAACTGTTACATGGTAGTCCATCAACTGTTGGTTCTCTTTGGTTTATAAAGATAAGAAGGTGAGTAACTGGAAAAAATGGAAATATTTGGTTTATATAACAGACAACCTAGGAAATAAGACCTCTTTCTTCAAAAACTGAGTTAGAAGTTCAAACTGCAGGGGCGCCTGAGTGGCTCAGTCGTTAAGCGTCTGCCTTTGGCTCAGGTCATGGTCTCAGGGTCCTGGGATCGAGCCCCGCATCGGGCTCCCTGCTCAGCGGGGTATCTGCTTCTCTTTCTCTCCCTCTGCCCCTCCCCACCACTCGTTCTCTCTCTCTCTCTCAAATTAATAAATAAAATCTTTTTTTTTTTTTTTAAGTCCACACTGCAGTCAGGAACGGAAATTCTAGAGTGACAGTGTTTTCTAATGATTACCAGGGAGCTGATTTGGAATGAACTACTTCAGGAGGTGGGGAATCCAACAACACTTTGATTTCCTTTCAGTCTTGTAATTCTGTCATAAAGGTAGAACCCTGGGCATTTTAAATACCTCCATTTACCTGTATAAAGAACAATATTGCTTCTAGATAATCTCTGAATCCAGGCCAAACTTCAGTGATTTGTTCCCTTTTCCTTGATGTTTGGCCTTACGGAATCCTTTTAATTTACTTTAAGGTACAACTGTAACCGCTATAATGAGGATGACGCAAAGGCAGCGAGAGATGCACAGGAGGTAAGTACGTTTGTTTCAGGTGACAGGTGACCGAGAATGTGCTCACGGGTTTATTAGGGAATGATTCAGCAGAAGTTCTCAATTCTGAAAGAGTTGTGGAAAGACACCCCAGTAAATACTGGGTATCTGTGTACATTTAGAAAGGGAATCTTACCCAAAATGCTTATCAGTAGCACTCCTGTTTATAGATTTGTTGGCTTGCTTTTCATTAATCTAGTTTTGGTGTCAAGATTTTCTCACCCCAGCAAGGAGTCCAGAGAACAGTATTTGTTAAATAGTTTTGCTGCTGTTTATATAGATTCTTTTTTTGTTTGTTTGTTTTTTTAACCTCATCCATCAAGAAGTGGTAAGGATTATAGAGGAGCTGATTTAGAATGGACTGCCTCAGGAGGGGAGAGTTCCCTATTACTAGTTAGGGATATAACTCACTGTTGTAGATGGATTCAAACACTAGGTGTGAATTACCTTCATCGACACTTTGAGTTCCTTTCAGCTTAGTAATTCTGTCATAATTGTAGAAGCCTGGAATTTAATTATTCCTTACATTCATCTATTCCATATTGAAATTCCCTAGTTGTCCCAAAAATGTTCTTTTCAAATGGTTTTCCTTACTAGGATGTCATTCAAAACATCTGCTTATTTTTTCACTTTTTAAATGTTCCTTTAAAATTGATTTCTAATTAAAAAGACCATAAATACAAAAGAATATATACAGCCTAGTCTATCATATTGTTAGAAGTGAGAGTTCTGTGTCTCACTTTTTAAAAAGCTGGAAAATAATATTTTGTATTTTTAAATGATGAATGGTGTTTTCACAGAGTCTCACAATATCTGTGTTCCTTTTAAATTAAAGGGAAAAAAACGCCCACAAATTCCAGTGTTGATTTAAATTATATTCACTATAATATTACTTAAATGTTTCAACATAAAACCAGCTATAAACTTTTATGCTCATATACAACTATACAACCAAACCAAGGAAACTACGAAACCTTTGAGACTCAAGTTAAAATTAATTTGACAGGTAAATTGTTTGTTGAAATTAAATTACTATTGATAAACTGCTGGATGACCCAAGTTTTTTTAAATTGAATGGTACTATGCTACTAAGTGCCATGTGGCAACTTGTTTTCCCACCGACTTTCTAGATCTCAGCCATTGCAAATCTTTATTCCTATAGTGCATCATGATTTGGTTTGATCAGAATTTATCATTGATGTATTCGCTTTCACTTGTGTCCTCATTAGCTTAGTACAATTAATGTTGCTTAATGCCAGTTTCAGCCATTTCACAAATGTCAGACCTGAACTAAAACTTTGGTTCTTAATTACAAATTCATTGAGATTATCCCAGAGTGTTTGTGTTTTCTTTAGGTTGTCATCAGATTTTAAAATACTTTTTAAATCCCATGGTCTGTTTAGACCAGATCATTTGGCTCCCCTGCCCCACTCCCATTGAGTATGATTAGACTCCAATTTGAGATGCATCACACCATGTAGTTTTTATAAAAGTTCTATACTGAAGAGTCATGCTTTTCCAACCTCCCATTTGGACTTGATTCTACCTTTGTATTTTTTTATTTAGCTGAGTTTGTCATTGCATTTCTTTCTGTTGTTGTTTGTTTTAATATTAGCCTTTCTCCCTATGGCTTTCCCCTTCTGTTTTAAGCAGTCACAATTGTCTTAAATCCTGTTGAAGAAACCCTAAATTTCTCTGAAGTTTATTATAATTCTGATAATAGTTATCCTACAGAGAATAGTCTACAGAGAAATGTTCTTTTTTTTCTTAAGCTGCATTATATTTTTCCTAATTACTGTGGTATAGGCTTTTAGTTTTTACTTCTGAATGAATAGTAATCTAGCTAGATCTAGCCAGATATGGTATTCATCAGTAGAGAAAGTATATGAGTTATCCTTGGCCTCATTTGGGTGCTGGTAGAATCTCTTTCTAAGATCCACAGGGAGGGTAGATTATTGTGCATAGCTTCTAAACCAGTTTCTAACATTAGATTCTAGAGGGTAGAACACATTATTTTTTTCTAGTTTGTATCTTTTGGACTGAACTAGAATCTTCTGATCCTGTGGGTGTACAGAGAAAGATTTTATGAGTGGCTTTATTTGTTTTTTTATTTAGTGGGAGCTGTTCCTCCCAGAATGGAGCACACCCATTACATGCTCATCTGGCCTCTTCTTTCCTCACTTTCCCTACTCCCATAATCTGACATACTATTCACTGAGAGTTGTAGCCTTAAAAAGTACTAGAAGGTTGGCACACAGTCCAGAAAGAACATAGATGGGTAGTTGAGTACTTTAGAAAGGTGTACCTGTGTTGTAGAAAGTTGTTGACTTAACATACTGTGCCATGGTGCTGATTGTGGTGGACATTTGAATTTTCTTATTTTCTAGGCCAGGAGAATTAGTATACTTTTTCTGTAAAGAGTCAAATGGTAAATATTTTCAGCTTTACAGACTATATGGTCTCTTTACAACTATTCGACTCTGCCTCTGATCTTGTAATGCTAAATCAGCCATAGAGTCAGATGAGTAGTCATGCCAGAGTTATGGACAGAAGTTGAACAAAGTTCCAAGTTAACTTTATTTACAAAACCAGGAAGCAGCTGGATTTGGCTCACATGCCAGAGTTTGCTTATCCCTGTTCTAAGCTCTTAAGCAGTCAGGTTTGTTGTTTTGGATTTTTTTTTCCAAACTTAGTGCATTTCTCAATCCAGGTTCTGTCATTTGATTTAAAAGTTAGTCTTATTTGCAATGGTGGAATGGGTTCATGTTGAATTTTAGAGGTATTTTAGTTGAGAAGCAATTTTAGAATTATTGAATCATTAAATCAGTTACTAAAGTCTGCTAACATCATATATTTTATATGGTAGTTTAGTGTTTCCATTTAATCTTGGAAATTTGACAGACTTGAAAGTATTAATGCTTCCGGGGGAGATAAAATGCCAAGCAGATTATTTTCTACATATTAGATTTCAGACATAATTGGCATTAATTTTTCAATTAATGCATATTTAATAACATTAATATTGCTTTTAATCTAATAACAATGACATATAATTGGCATAATTTTCCAGTCTATAAGCATTGATTTGATACCTCTCTGATTCTTGAGTAGGAATAGATTTTTTTTTTAGATGTTTTAGTGTTGTTTGATACTGGCTCATGTAATTGGCTAATTATGTGGTTCAGAGTTAGTATTTCTAAGCAGGAACCCAACCATGGGCCTAGTAGCATCTGTGCTATTTGTAGTCTCTGAGGCATAAGGAGAGGAGGAGGAAATGACAGTAAAAAGAAATACGTAGGGGCACCTTTGTGGCTCAGTCGGTTAAGCATCAGCCTTCAGCTCAGGTCATGATCCCAGAGTCCTGGGATTCAGTCCCACATCGGGCTCCCTGCTCGGCGGGGAGTCTGCTTCTCCCTCTTCCCCTTACCCTGTTTGTGCTCTCTCTTGCTCGCTGTCTCAGATAAATAAAATCTTAAAAAAGAAATGTGTATGTGTGGTAAGAAACCCTTTCATAGTGGTTGCATTTAACAGACATTTATTAATCATTTTCTGCATATTAGGCACTAGAGATAACAATATTACTTTTTTAAAAAGTCTGTCTCTAGAGATTTACAGTATACTGTGAGAGACCAAGGTGAATTATTTTTGCAGTCTGATAAATACTATAAAACAAATCTAGACCAGGTATCATACTGTTTCTTTGGTAATACTTCATGTATCTTTAAAACACTTTTAATATGGGGCGTTGGATGGTTCAGCTGGTTAAGCGTCTGCCTTCGGCTCAGGTCATGATCCCAGAGTCCTGGGATCAAGCCCCGCATCGGGCTTCTTCCTCTCCCTCTCCCCCTGCTTGTGTTCCCTCTCTCGCTGTGTCTCTCTCTGTCAAATAAATAAATAGAATTAAAAAAAACAAAAACAAAAACAGATTTGGGGCGCCTGGTTGGCTCACTCGATAAGTGTCTGCCTTCGGCTCAGGTCATGATCCCAGGGTCGTGGGATCGAGTCCCACATGGGGCTCCCTGCTCGGCAGGAAGCCTGCTTCTCCCTCTTCCACCACCCCTGCTTGTGTTCCCTCTCTCGCTGTGTCTCTTTCTGTCAAATAAATAAATAAAATCTTTAAAACAAAAAACTTTTAATATAACTGCAATACCATTATTATCTTTGTATATATATGTTTTTAAAGCAATACTTTGTTAATATCATTAACTATCCAGTGTTCAGATGTCTCCATTTATCTCATAAATTTTCTTTTATAGTTGGTTCAAATCAGGATCCACACAGGTCCACAAGTTGAGTATGCTCTAAACTAGAGGTCTGCCGTTCCTTTTTCCCCTCCACGTTGCCAATTATTTGTTGAGGAAACTAAGTCATTTTGTTCTGTTAAATTTTCACATTCTGGATTTTGCTGATTGTCACTCCCTGGTATCATTTAATAGGTTCTTTTATCCCTGTATTTCCTGAAACTGGTGGTTAATTCTAGATACTTAAATTCAAACTCAGTTGGGGAGTGAGAGGGGCACCTACCTGTTGATACTGTAGACTTTGTTTGGTATTATAGGAGGAGTTAGATGATGTCTGGCTGTCTCTCTGTTGTTTTCTGCTTTAAAATGTTGATGCTTCTTACTTGTTTACTTATTACATACTGCAGAACAGTGTTACCCAGTATAACTTTCTGTGATGGAAATGTTCTTTATGGCCACTGACCACAAATGGTTATTGAGCACTGGGGAACTGAATTTTTTATTTTAGTTTAAATAGCCACAGGTGGCCAGTGTCTGCCATATTGGGAAGTGCAGCTATAGGATATTCATAGCATATTAAATAACAAAAGGTGGTAAGAGATACCTTTTTATTCCTGATTTTACCCTAAATTCCTATACTGTTTCATCTGTAAATATGACACCAGCTTTTGTGTGTATTTGATACATTTGTTATAATTACATGTCCATAATTTTTCTTAATGGGACAGCGATCTAGGGCAGCCCTGCAGAGGTACCTGTTCTACTGTAATCGCTATATGAACCACATGCAGAGTCTACGCTTTGAGCACAAACTCTATGCTCAGGTGAAGCAGAAAATGGAGGAGATGCAACAGCACAACATGTCCTGGATTGAGGTGCAATTCCTGAAGAAAGCAGTTGATGTCCTCTGCCAGTGTCGTGCCACACTCATGTACACTTATGTCTTCGCTTTCTACCTCAAAAAGAATAACCAGTCCATTATCTTTGAGGTAGGAATAGTTACTGAGTGGGGGAAAATATCCCTGTGTCATAGGTCTACTTGGTCTTTCATAGATAAGATACATAGAGTTTTAAAAGTTCCTATTTGCTGAGAATTTAGATTTCTTGTCCTAAACTGCATTCAAGTTGATGTGGTTCAGCCAGCTAGTGATTAAGTGTGCAGGCTCTGGAGTCAGCCCTGAATTTGAAACTGGACTTAATCACTTTTTAGCTCAGTTGACTTGCAGCAAATTACTTAATGTTATCTATATCTTTATTTTAAAATGGAGTAAATACTTCTCAAAGATGTTAACAAGGTTTAAGTGAGACAATACATGTATATTGCTTATATAGCATCTGGCACATCATAAGTTCTCAGTTAAAAAGCCTTTATTCAGGCAAAACTAATAATATATGGTATTAGAAGTTAATATGGTGGTTACCTTCAGTGGAAGAGTAATGACTAATGGGGGCTTTTAGCAGTAAAGGGTTTTCAAGTAGAGATGCTCATTTAAAATTGATGCATGAGGGCGCCTGGGTGGCTCAGTTGGTTAAGCGACTGCCTTCGGCTCAGGTCATGATCCTGGAGTCCCGGGATCGAGTCCCACATCGGGCTCCCTGCTCAGCAGGAAGTCTGCTTCTCCCTCTGACCCTTTCCCCTCTCATGCTCTCTCTCTATCTCATTCTCTCTCTCAAATAAATAAATAAAATCTTTAAAAAAAATAAAATAAATAAAATAAAATTGATGCATGGGGTGCCTGGGTGGCTTGGGTGGTTAAGCATCTGCCTTTGGCTCAGGTCATGTTCCCAGGGTCCTGGGATCGAACCCTGCTTCAGGCTCCCTGCTCACTGGGGAGCCTGATTCTCACTCTCCCTCTGTCGCTCCCCCTGCTTGTGCTCCCTCACTCTCTCTCACTCGCTCACTCTCAAATAAATAAAATCTTTTAAAAAAAATTAAAATTAATGTATAATAAAAAAGAATGAGATCTTGCCATTTTGCAGCAACATGGATGGACCTAGAGAATGTAATTCTAATAAGTAAATTGATTTCACTCATGTGGAATTTATAAAACAAAACAAATGATCAAACAAAGAAAAAAAGAGGAAAAAAGGCATTCTTAAATACAGAGAACAAACTGGTGGTTGCCAGAGGTGAAGTGGGTGGATGGATGGTTGAGATAGATGATGGGGATTAAGAGGTATAAACTTCCACTCACAAAATAATCACAGAGATGAAAAGTATAGCATTGGGAATTTAGTCAATAAGATGGCATTAACGTTTTTTGGTGACAGATAGTGACTACACTTGCCGTGATGAGCACTGAGTAAAGAATTGTTGAATCACTGTATTGTACACCTGAAACTAACGTAAACTGCATATTAAAAATTGATGCATAAAACACTGATGCCCATAGGTGACTAGACAATAACCCTCACTAGCAGATGGGAATTAAATTGGTAAATGTACAGAACTAGCCATAGTAGTAAAGGATAACAATTTTAATCTTACATGCATTGTTCTCTTAGAAGAAGTAGGTGCAGCCAGCTGTAAACAGGAATGGGTTTATATTTTTTCCTCAAGTTTCCCCTCTCTTTGTGTTTCAGCAGATAGCATTTTGCAGAACTAGAATATTCCAAAAGACTTTTCCTAGTCACTTTCAGGACTTTTTCTTGATATTCTTCCAGTGGTAATGGGTAAATCTTTCGTTCTTTTAACATATAAAAAATTATCCTGGAAAAGAGAGAACAAGTTGTTAGAGGTGAAAGCGATTAAAGAGCTTACAGGTGCAGAAACCACCTGTGAAAATTACGCGGTCAGTGTTGAGAGCAGTCTATAGGCAAAGAAGCAGATGGTGTATTTTTTAGCTTTCATCTAAGCCAAAATTTACTATGTATTTTTCCTCCTCTCTTGCAGAATAACCAAGCAGATCTAGAGAATGCCACAGAGGTGCTTTCGGGCTACCTTGAACGAGATATTTCTCAAGATTCTCTGCAGGATATAAAGCAAAAAGTACAAGATAAGTACAGGTGAGATTTCTTTACCAGTTGTTGAGCAAAAGTTTCTGACCCTATGTCTTAGTGGTGAAGTTAGATGATGGTGAAACTTGGATTTAGCATATTCAGTAACTGTGTTGCTGCCATGTTTCCCACAGATTGCTTCTGTCTTTTGGGCAACGAATTGCAGATAGTAGTGCTAGTCAAGCATTTATCCCATTGGCAGGTTCTGCGTCTTCCATTCAGCTTTATCTACTTAGTTGCCACATTGTAAGGAACCTAAGGAAGGGCAAGTGGTTATTATGAGGAGGGATGATATTAGGGTGCTGGTTGTAGCCTGCGGATTCTGGGGTTCATGGCTATCGACAAGTGAGCTAACCAAGCTTTTTTAGAGTTTTTATTAGATTTGTTTTTTCTAAGGAGAGGATTACTTTGTCCTAGGGATAGAGGGTACTTCAAAATGTGCTGCCTCTTAAGCTAAAGATGCAAAATGCAAATGTCAGGGCGCCTGGGTGGCTCAGTTGGTTGAGCGACTGCCTTCGGCTCAGGTCATGATCCTGGAGTCCTGGGATCGAGTCCCACATCAGGCTCCCTGCTCAGCGGGGAGTCTGCCTCTCCCTCTGACCCTCCCCCCTCTCATGTTCTCTCTCTCTATCTCATTCTCCCTCTCAAATAAAGAAATAAATAAATCTTTAAAAAAAAACAAAAAGATGCAGAATGTCTACTTTCTCAACATGGAGCTGTTTTCCCCAAAGTTGTTTCCTGACATACATATACTAATATCTTTTTAATAGTAGTAGGAAAATGCATTTGGAAGACTTGGAGATTTAGTCCCAAGTAATATTTTCACTTCCCTTAGTCAACTATAGTTACTACATTGTGTTTATGGTCACTTTCACAGTTAACAAAGATTTTATAGATGTGAATCAATAACCCTTGAAATGATTTCTTTCTGAAACTATTATCTGTAGAATGACAGAATTGAATCAAATGCTTTCTAAAGGGACTTAGGGATTTCTTACAGTTTATTACTCTAGAATTAATTCTCAAAACTGGGAATCACAACTTTTGAAGAATACCTTTTTAAAATCAGAAAACGGTTTGTTGTGTACATCTAGACCTGAAAATGTGCCTGTTAAAAAAAAACAAAACAAATGCTTCTTCCAGGTCTGGATAAACTGTAGGAGTGCCTTTAAAAATAAGTAAATGCCTCTTTTTTATTATTGGAGGCTGACAAGTGTTTGTTTTTTCTTTGGTTGCAGATACTGTGAGAGTCGCCGAAGGGTTCTGTTGCAGCACGTGCATGAAGGCTATGAGAAAGACCTGTGGGAGTACATTGAGGACTGAGAGGGGCCCTGCATAAAATGAACTCTGAAAACTTTACCATCTAGAGTGCTCATGCAATTAAAACAAAACAAAACAAACACAAACACGGAGGCACTAAGCCTGTTCTGACACCTCTGGTCTGTAGTACCAGAATTCTGTTTTGTTAACGGAAAGTTTAAGTAAATTATATTGTAATAAAAAAAGGTAGATAAACCATTGTACAACAGTATTCTAGGCCGCCAACAGAAGTGTGACAGACACACTAAAAGCCCTCCAACTTTAACTTGTAACGTAGCTTCATTCTCAAAGCTGACTCCTTTTTTTCTTTTTCTTTTTCCTGAGTATAGTACAGTTAAAATTTAAAACCGCTCCTTGACACTGCTTTTCATGTCCAAACCAGCCATTTTGTTGTACTTTGGTAAAGGACTTCTTCCCCTTCCTCCCCTACACATACAGATACACCCACACACACAGACTGACTCTCTTTCTCTCATACCCCAAGGTCATGAGTGAATTAGTGAATTAGTTCCTTGTAAAGAAAATTCTTGGGGCGGGGAAAGGGGTAGGCAGCAAGAGGAATTAAACAAAAAAACAAAAAACAAAAAACTTTGTATATGACTTTTAAAACAAGAAGACAACACAGTATTTTTCAAAATTGTATATAGCGCATATGCATGGACAAAGCAAGCGTGGCACGTGTTTGCATAATGTTTAATTACAAAAAATATTTATTCTTTAAAAATCTTCAAGATTATGTCTATTTGCTGTGCATTTTCTTTCAGTTTGCTTTATCTTTCCAGGGTTGAGGGTTGGGATAAAGGTGTGTTGGTTTAGCACCTCTGGAAGACCTAACTAGAGCTCTGTGATTTTCCTTTCCTGAGATTACTTTGCCCTTTCTCGTTTTGATATGTCTGTTGCTGGCCATGGGCCTCATGCCTTGAATTCCAGCTCTTGATCAGGGACAGGGAGGTCAAGCTCTGACTAAATGCCATGGCCTGATAAGGGCTGCAACAGGGAGCTTTTTGCTGTCGTTCAAGAATGACCCAGTCCCCAACCTTCCCCCCCCCCATGGCCTCATTCATCTACCTAAGCCTTTGTGCACCCGTGTCATGCACATACCTGAAGGCTTCCTACGCTCCCTGTCACATCCAGAGGAGACATTTCAACTTTTTTCTTTTTTTTTTCCCCCTTAATTGCTGCTTTTGAGCCTTTTAAGATTTTAGTTATGGCTCTTCTCTCACCCCTTCTTTACATTAGGGTGTCAAATAGAATGTTTTTGCTTTAAATATAAATATAAATAAATAGCCATTCACTTAGTTTCAGATTGTGAATTTAAAATGGCAGATACTGAAATTGCTTGTGTGTGTTGCTGTGGGTTCAGTTTGAGGGCAAACACCCCCAGAACATAATATTCCCATCTAGTGCATTTAAATAGAAATCACTGAGTTCGCTTCTTTTCTATTGTCAGCAGATAGGAGAATTAATAATGCATTTTAGCTGTGATGTCCATTTTTATGAAATTTCTACTAAGAGCTATGTTAAAAGTAAAGGATGGTGGTGGTGGTTTTATTAACTATATACCTGTTTAGGCCATTCTGGCTGTGGTATTTTTCAACAGGTCAGCATCCCTAAATCTGTCAGTTTTATACAGGAGTGCATAGTGAGCTAGGCAACTAGATCAAGAGGTCTTAATATTAAATACCAGTTTCGGTGACCTCTTTGTCTTCCTTTAAATGTCTTGCGCCTAGGGAGTGTTTACCATTTGTGAGGCAGCTTTGTCTGCTCTTGCATTGTACATCTTATTACTCCATTGGGAAGTAGGTTCACTTTCCTCTGGCCTTTTGCCTAAGTTAGGCTTTGCTGAATCAACCCTACTTTTCCTTTTAGAAAAAGGTTGTTACATGAGATGTACTTGCAACTGTTCTTTTCCCATCAAAAATCAAGTGAATGTTTGCTGAGTATATTATGCTGCTTCCTTAAACCACTTGTCGCTTTAGGATCAACTTCACCCATACCTTTTATATCCCCTCCTCCCTTGCCACCTCAGGTGCAAATCTGAACTCAGTGTCTGCTTCTTCCATAGTCTCTTCTCCTCCCCTCTCCCCTGTCATTCATTTGACTTTATTTTAAATGACTGCATCAATCTTAAAAGACATTTATCAAAACTAATAAGGAGATTTTTTTTTTTTTTTTTAACAGAAAGCTTGAATGAGTTCCTTTCCCTGGTAACTTTGAAAAGCAGCCAGAGTTGCTATCTAGATATATGTGGCTCCCTTAAAATGTTTTGTGTATGTGTGGTGTTTTTAAAAATCTTACCAGTTAACTGCAGTATCTAGGTTTCAGTGTCATGAATCCTCTTTACATGCTGCCCTTGCAACAAGTATCCAAAAACAGTGTGTGCACTTCATAATATCAGCCCCCACCCATGGAGGAACAGTGCTTTTTAGAGATGCTTTTTAGTTTCAGTGTTGGCATATTACCTAAGGGTATTGCAGGTGTGGGTGCATTCCCTAATTTGTATGGATCAAGGTGAACTGGCCTTCTCTGAACTTCCAAGCTTTTAACAGCTATCTCCATATTTGACGGAATTCCCTGAGTTAATTGCTTTCAATATTAGTAGCTTCAGTGACCCCAGCTGCGATAGGCAAGCCATATTGTATGACAGCTTCCCTATTTCACCTACCTGTCTTTTTGTCAGAGGGCTCTATTCACGGTAAGCACCAGGGTCTCCTTGTCTTCTTGAGGGCAGTTACATTGTCTTTTGAAAGTGCATGCTTCATTTGAACAATTCATTGAGCAGTAGATGGACTTTAAATGATTTTCAATAAAATTTTGATCCAAAGCTCAGGATACACACAGTGGTAAAATTGAGTAGCATATAATATCATCAAACTCTAAATTCTGTGTAATTTGCTGCGACCCAGATTGTATGTGTTTTATGTGTGTTTAAATAAATATATTAAATACACATGTGTATACATACACACATATATAACAGATCCAAGACTGACTGACTTGATTTGAAATGGTTGAATCTGCAGTGTAAAATGTGGTTCAGCCATGATTAGGAACTGAAATTTAGTACAAGAGAGAAAAGGACTTGATGTAACAAAATCTTTTAGCTACAAATCCCGGTATAGAGCACTTGGGGGATGGGAGGGGGCGGGTTGGTGAGACAATCAGATTGGTAAATTGATTAAATGCTCCTAACCCTGTAATTTTGTGCATAGAGCACCCTGTGGTGTGGAAATAACTGTTCTTAGATTTTCATTGTAACTGGACTGTTCAGGTTGCCCAGAGGGAAAGAACATTCCTAATTCTAATAAAATAAACTTTTATTTTGTTATTCCATTAGTTACTTATGTTTATTTTTATAGTTTAAAAAAAAGATATATTGGTGGCCCAAGTCACCTATATTAATGTGCCTTATTCACTGTTCCTACTTAATATAAAATGATGAGATTTGGTTCAGTTTCTTTGCAGGGAACTGTGAATGAGACCATCCCCAACAATTAACTTGGTTAATAAAGCCTTCGGAGCATTTTCTGAAAGCTTTCCAATTTCTGTCTTGAACGTTGAATTTAAATTGCTCTTTGGGTTGTAACAGTGATATTAGATGCTCAGATTTTTGTCAATTTTTAAACAAAATATTTTAAAAGTCATTTAAACTCCCTCACGTTGCTTCCATTGAGCTCACTCTTAAAAGCTACTAAGTATCTCCTGTAGGGGTGGAGGGAGAGTTTTTTCTTAGAGAAGGTCCCCATAAATCGGAGATCTCCATCATTGATATTCTAGCCAAATCCAGATTTGAAGACAATTTAATTTGGTTTTATTTGGATCTATACTTAACGAGAGTTCATGTATCACTTTTATCTTCAAAGCACTTTAATTTCTATTACCATCTGCGAGAAGAAAATAAGGCTCAGTGAGGTTAAGTAACTTGCCCACGATTTCACAGCTTCTTCTATCTGGGACTCAATCAACATTGTACTACCTCTTTGTATATTAATTTGGTCTCAGAATGACCTAGCATTCAGTAGCTGGAAAGGTGGCTCTTAACTATAGCATTGTACTTTGAAACCGCATAAAAGACTATATAAACGCCTGTCACTGCTACTGTTTGAGGAATGTTATGTACTATCTCTGACCTTTAATTTGTTGATGCAATTTCAACAAATGTGGCTCTATGTTTTGCCCAATCAAATGAAACCAGCCATGAGAAAATAGCCCTTCCCACCTTGCTGATTAGGACAGTCCTCATGGGAAGACTATCGCATGTGATAGTTGAGAGTAAAGGGTTCAACATTATTTGATTTGATATAGTGGCCAAGCAATTTGTAGTTAATTGGTCTAGTTATTTGTTCAAGTGAATTTTTAATATAAAGAATTTTGGATAGCCTACTAGAACTTGTTACAGAATTTGTTTTGTAAGTGATAACTGAAAATGTACAAACAACCGAAATCTACTTGTTCTCAGCATTTCTTGGAACTGGATGGCATATGGGGCTTTAAGAATATAAGTAGTGAGCATTATGGGGAAATCTTCGCTCTTTCAGGAACAGGAAAAAGTGTGGGCCCCTCAGATTTTGTCAGGTTTCTTTGGGGGTAAAGTTGGTGTATTTCTGGTTCATTTTAAGGAATTTGCTGCTTAATCTCCCAAGATGAAATGACTAACCTGGAAATGCTCAATTTGGAAATAAATAGTGCCTATTGTAGGAGTAAACAGACAACTTCTGAGTTTTAATTTTTTGCTTATTGTGGAATTAAATCAGTTTCTAAGGCAACTGTTGGTCTTTCTCTAGGCAGCAGGTTGGGAAAAATACTATGAGTTTTTTTTGAAAAGCAGTTTTCAGACTATGATTAAACCACAGATATGCTTGTTTAGGGCCTTTTCAGAATAGGAGCCAATTAGTATATAAGTCAATCACACATTGATATGTAGCAGCTCTGACAATACCAAACGCACTTTATTACAGTAATCCAGGGGTGTCAAGTAAGAGGAATCTCAAAATCATATCTACAAGAGCCAGGTAAATATTTTAATAGACTACTGTGGGCTAAGTGGGCTCTGAGAGGAGCATGGGAAATATTATGTGAATTCTCAATTTTGAGATGTTGGTAATTCACAATATTCTTAAATGTAGGTCAAAAAAAATTACACTTGGGCCATACTGTTTTTCAGTTTGTGTTAATCTTGGGTTTGCTGCTGAATGCCACTGTCCATCTGAGACACTGGAATCACTAAGCAGAGTAAAAACTAATGCCCACGTTGCACCCCATAGAGATTATGATTTAATCACTTTGGTTGTGCCCTGGGCATCAATAATTTTTAAAGTCCTATCCTTACTCCTATCCCTGATGATTATGCAACACAGTCTGAGACATGCAGACAACGTTGGGACAGTTGATCTAGACGTGTATAGTTTCAAGGAGGGAGTATAGGTGAGCACTCTAGGTCATAAAGGACAATGGACCTGTGGCAAATTCACAAGCTCAGGAAAGGGCTATACTGTAGGCCCTAGCTGAGTGGGGTTTGTGGATTGGTGTCTTCTAAGGGTCTAGTGCAAAGTACCCAATTTGTTTTCTGTCAGTTTTCTGGTATGTGGTACACCTTGGAGAAAATAATTCGTTTCACAAAACCAAAAGAACAGTGGAACTGACGAGCAGAGTAGGATGTTCCCATCAGTTGGTAATATATTCTCTTCCCAAGGGGGAGGAATCTGTCTGGGGAGTAAATTAGTGTAGAGTCTGAGCAAAGGTAGTTGAATGGGTTATTAGCAAAGCTGTCATTAAGCTATTTGTGCCAAGTCAATGTACTTAATCACTGAGAGTTAAGTTCAGAGCACTTGAGAGTCTCCAGGTTATCACCGTTGTTTTCATTCTTGTGTCTTTTAAAACAGTGGATTTTCTTGTTTTTATTCCCAGTGTGGTGTAGTGGGAAAAAAAATCTCAATATTAGCCATAGTTTTTTATGGGTTTTTCTTTTGTAAAATGGGGATACTAATAGGAGCCCTACCTTGCTGAGTGCTTCTTGCCAGATGCCTTATATTATTTATATCTTAGAAGCAGCCCTAAAAGTAGACATTGCTATTCTATTTTATAAATGAGAAAACAGGTTCATGGACGATTAACTCAAAAATTAGAGTTTGTGGCAGGGTCCTGCTTGTCTAATTCCATGTGTTCATTCCATCATGCTCTATTGTCTGTTTTATGGGGATATTGTAAGAATCAAAGAAAATTAGTTGGAAAACAAAGCCTAGTTACAAATAATAAGCATACTAGTACTAATTTAGACCAAAAAAAAAGATCCAGAGTTGTCTCAGAGACTCCCAAAGGCAGGATGAGATCGGACCCAGGAACTAAACTGGCATTGTGTATCTTCTGTACATCCACATCATTCTAACAGCTTCTGCTTTTCCTGTCAGCTACCCTGTAGCCCCCCAGGTGTTACATATTAACTGTGCCAGACAAATGAGAGAACCAGACAGCGGTGGGCCAGGATCATCTGTACAAATGTGGCTCCTGAGAGCTTACCCCTATGGGTTGGGAGGCAGATCTTGGGAGGTCATGGTTTGCTAGCTGCATGTCACAAAAATTGTCTTCAACAAAACCAAAACGCCCTGAAATTGTTTTAAAAATAAATGTAAAGAATTAGTATATAGTAGGCAATTTTGGCTAACTTATTTAGTGTTTACTAACTGCTTCAGGTCCATATTTTTTTAAACTCACAATCCTGGCTGGCTTAGTTGGAAGAGCGTGTGACTCTTGATCTCAGGGTTGTGAGTGTGAGCCCCACATTGGGTGTAGAGCGTATATTAAAAATAAAAAAATAAAAATCCTATGAAAGAATTACCATACCCATTTTATAAGTAAGAAAATAGAAGCTCAAAAAAGGTGGGTAATTTTCCTGAGGTATTCCTTTTGTATATGGCAGAATGAAAATTCAAACCTAGAATCCTTCAGTGATACCCACAGTATCAAGCACTGTTCACTGGAGGTACAGCAGTGAACAGAGTCTGCTGGTTTGTCTGAAGCTATTAACCCTGATTCTACATAAAGACTCAATGGATTGTCCAAGGTCCCCCAGACAGTGGCAGAGCTGGAAGCACATTTTGACCATTACACTGTATTTCATCACACTAGTTGCTTTAGACAGCCTGGCCAAAAGTACCTGCTAAAATTACCTTCACTGGCTAAGGGATTTCCAGCCTTAGATTGCCCTGGAGACTCAATGACCAGTTCTTATTTTTGGCTCTTCTCTCCTCAAAATGTTTCTTTTGTTGTTAACTCAGATACTGTACTAAGAAGGACCCAAAGTATGCCTTTTTCTGCCTCACATTTGAGAACCACCCTAGTGTTTTAATGAGAGTTAAGAAACAAGCTTCATATTCTCAAACCCTCTTCAGAAGGCCAATCTTACCTATGGTGAGCTGGTTTCCTATGCACAGAGTAACATTTCTTGGCTTGGTGTCTTCTTTGGCACCTGTATAAAAGTTTGGTATTTGCTTTTCAAGCTGCCTGCTTTTTGCCATGGAGTATTCGAGTTACTTTCAGGTTAGGAGTTCTGAAGGTGATCATAGGAATATAAAATTAATTCTGTATAGTAGACAGTTAATTCTCCAGAGAGCTCTCTAGGCTTTGTAGATTTTAGATTGCCCTCCGATGGCTAATGTTGGCTTCTGTATAAGAATAAAGCGGTGCCCTAGAAGCCACTGAAGTGTGCATTAAATGGCTATTTCTTAGAATTGTGAATCTGGGGGTTGTACAGTGAGGATTCGGTTCTGTGGAATCAATGGGCCATGGTGGGATTCCTGGGGAGTGAGCAAACAGCATAGGATTTCATCCTAAATTTTCTGAGGGACAGAATCTAAAAACACCAGCTACTGAATTTTCCAGCTTACCCTTACAGGGAGGCTCCCTATGTGTACTCTCCCTCTGCAGGTCACATCATTTGCTCAGAGGGAGTACAGCATAAAACGATAGCCAGCATTTATGGAGCACCTCTTGTGGGTCTACTTGGGCAGTAGACATTCTGATGGAATGCTCTAAAATTGTAAGTTCTTGCATATGCTCTCAAGTCATTTATAACCTAATTGCTGGTCTTCCTGGTATGAACAAAGTTGTTTGCTCATTAATAAATTCCTACCATATAACCCTGCCTTGTGGTTCATTTCTACATAACTAGAGCAAATACTAAAGAGTTTTCTAATAAAAAAGAAAGCATAACCCGAGTGTCCCAACAGCTTTGGGGAAAGATGCCTGCTTTGGATAGGAAATGAGTTTGTATCCAAAAATCCTGCACCTGGTTTGGAGCATTGTAAAGGTCACGGCTGCAAATGTCAAAGAATGGGCTTAATGAAGAGTGATAGTGTTCTATATGCCTTTGAAGAATTAATTTTTGCCTTTTTTTTTTACTAGCTTGCAATAGAGTAGGTTAATTATTGTACCATCTGTTCGTGTTAAAATCATGTTAGTACAAGTCAGTGCCTTACGACGGTCAAATGGTTGCCCACTAACCAATGGAAATAAACTATTATTTCAACAAAATTGCTTCATAGATTCTAAATGCTATTTCCTTGAGACACTCAATTGTGTGTCCTTTAAGATAAATTCTATAATCAAGGTATAATCAAGATAAATTCTACAATCAATCATTCTATAATCAATCTACAATCTGAACAGACACGTAGGAAGGAGAACAAATCAGATAGGTTAGTAAAGGTTTGGAGACAGATGCTCCTGGAATAGGAATCCTCCACTCACTTTTATTTTAAATTAGTGTATAGAAATCAATATTTCATAAAATGCACACATCTTACATGCTAAGTTTGATGTTTTGACAATTGTATACATCTGTGTAATAACCCAGAAGAAGATAGAGAACATTACCATTAACCCAGAAAGTTCTCTTGTGCATCTTTCAAATAATCTCTTCTCCCATCCCTACTCCAGTGACTATTTGCTATTTTCTATCATTAAAGATTTTGCCTACTTTTGGATTTTATAAAAATGGAATCATATAATATGTACGCTTTTGCATCTCTCCTTTCACTTAAAATGCTCTAAAGATTCAACAATATTGTATATTTTGGTAAATTATTCTTTATTGCTAAGTAGTATTTCATTCTATAAATATACCACAATTTTTTTATCCATTCTCCTATTGATGGACTTTTAGGTTGTTTGCAGCTTGGGGCAATTATGAATAAGGCTGCTATGTATATTCTTATGTAAATTTTAAATTTTGTTTTGTGGATACATGTCTTCATTTATCTTGGATAAATGCCGAAGAGTAGAAAATTACTGAGTCATATGGTAAGTGTATGTTTAACTTTTTAAGAAACTGCCTTCCTGTTTTTCAAAGTGGTTTACCATTTTGTATTCCCATCAGTGATAGAGTTCTAGTAGCTCCATATCTTTGTCGGCATTTACTGTTGTTAATGAGTGTTTTTTTTATTAGCAATTTTAGTCGGTATGAAATAACTCTGTGATTTTAATTTACATTACATTTCCCTGATAATGATGTTGAGCACTTCTCATATGCTTACCTTACATTTGTATATCTTTCATGAAGTGTCTTTCATGTCTTTTCCCATTGGATTGTCTTTTTGTGATGATTATTCTATGAATTCTGGATACAAGTCCTTTAACGGATATATGTGCTGTGAATTTTGTTGTTTGTAGACAATGGGTTATCTCCTCACTTATTGGGATATTTTGATGAGCAGGAATTTTTATTTTGATAAAGTCTATCTTACCAATTTTTTCTTTTATAGCTTTATGACCTCCAGGTCACAAAGAACATATTTTCTTCTAAAAGTTTTATGGTTTGGGGTTTTATGTTGAGGTGGATCACAGATGGTCTATGATCCATCTCAGTGGTTTTAAGCTTTACATCTTTGGTTTGGAGTTTTACATTTAGGTATATGATCCATCTCAAATTAATTTTTGTGTTCAAAATGAAGTTTATTTCAACATGGATATCCAGTTTCAGCAACATTTGTTTTAAAAATTTTTTCTTCACCAATTAGATTGACTTGGCAACTTGGTTGAAAATCAGTTGACTGTGTGGTTATTTATAGACTTTCTATTCTTTAATCTGAAGAAATTCTTTTAGCATTTTTCTTGTAGTTTCTCTGGAGATGCATTATCTCAGCTTTTATCTGTCAGAGGATGTTTTGTGTTTTTTTATTTTTTTTAAAGATTTTATTTATTTATTTGACAGAGACATAGCGAGAGAGGGAACACAAGCAGGGGGAGTAGGAGAGGGAGAAGCAGGCTTCCCCACGGAGCAGGGAGCCTGGTGTGAGGCTCGATCCCAGGACCCTGGGATCACGACCTGAGCAGAAAGCAGACGCTCAACGACTGAGCCACCCAGGCGCCCGAGTCAGAGGATGTTTTTATTTTACTTTTATCTTTGAGTGGTATTTTATTTATTTATTCGACAGATGAGAGACAGCACAAGCAGGCAGAGTGGCAGGCAGAGGGAGAGGGAGAAGCGGCTCTCCGCCGAGCAGGGAGCCGGAGGCGGGGCTCGATCAGAGGACCCTGAGATCATGACCTGAGCCGAAGGCAGCCGCTTAACCGACTGAGCCACCCAGGCGCCCCTGGATATAGAATTCTATGTTGACCTTTTCTTTCTTCTTTCAGTACTTTAAAGAAGTCATTTATTTATCCTCAGGTCTCATTTGTTTCTGGTCAGAAGTCATCCTCCATTTTTATTTTTTTACCTGTGCATAATGTAGGTTCACCTTCCCACCTCCCATGATTATATCTGCTCTTTATCTTTGATCTTCAGCAGATTGACTACAGATGTTTTTCCTTGTATGGAGTTTACCTAATCTCTTGGATCTGTGTTGATGTTTTTCACTAATATTGGATATTTCTTGTCCATTATCTCTTCAAATATTTCTCTTGTTCCATACTCTCTCACCTCTCTTCTCCTTCTGGGACTCCCCCTTCACATATACTAGATGATTTGATATTATCCTACAGATCTCAGATGATTTTCCCCACATTCTTTTCTCTTGTTCTGTTTGGATACTTTCCATTTAGCTGTCCTTAAGTTCCCTAAATGCTTTCCTGTTAACTCCATCTAATGAATTCTTTATTTCTGATACTGTATTTTTTTTTAAATAAAGTGTGTTTTTTTTTTAAGTAAACTCTACATCCAACGTGGGGCTTGAACTCATGATCCTGAGATCAAGAGTCACATGCTTCACTGACTGAGCCAGCCAGGTGCTCCTGATACTGTATTTTTCATATCTAGCATTTCATTATGTTTGTATAGTTAACATGTGTCTGCTAAAATTTCCCATTTCTTCATGAATGTTGTCTACATTTCCACTAGATTTTTTAGCATTTTCATCATAGCTATTTTAAAAACCCTATCTATTGATTCCAGTGTTTGGGCTCCCCCAGAATTTTTAGCATTTTAATCAGAGTTAAGATCCTGATAATTCAACATCTAGGTTGTCTCTAGTTCTGCTTCTATTGAACCTTTCCTCTGTTTCTCATTTTCTTACTTTTGCACATGCCTTTGATTTGATTGTATGCTGGACATTTTGCACACATACACACACACACACAAAAACAGGAGAAACCGAAGGAAATATTACTTACCTTCAAAATGGGGCATGCCCATTTTTCTTTCAACCAACTTGAGTAGTGGCTCAGTTAACCTAGGTCTAGGCTTTATTTTGGCTTTAGTTTAATTCAGTTCACCATTAGCTTTAAATGTTTTGAAGGCAGAATCAGCACTTTCCCTTCAGTAAGTCCTGGGTTTGGGACATTGGCAAGATTCCAGAGATCTGACTTAGCTTCACAGCCAAGTCATCAATCAGTCTTTGGAAATGTGAGAGATCTCAATGCAGACAAAGTGACCTAGCTGCCAGGTTTTTTTGGTCACTGGAATGGGGCATGCGGAGGTATTTCTCTCCCTTCCTCTATGTGCCCTACCCTAGTCTTTTGAGGAATAATGCCCACAGTGCTTTGGGGGTGGATCTCTCAGCTCTCCTGCCCCACTCTTAACCTTCAAAGAGTGCCTCTGATGGATTTCTCAGTGTTCCTCCTTTGTTCCCTCCTTTTTAATGGGCATCTTGCACTTGGGAGAGGCTCCACTTACCTCAAAGGCAGGACTAATCTCTCAACTCTTCTATTATCTACCCCACTCCCACTTCTCATCTGTTATCTCCCTGTACTTGGTTAAGATCCAAGAGATAAGATTGGCGAATGGGTTCAGGCTTTCTCTGTGGATTTGGGTTCTCTTGATGCTAATGCCATGCCAGTTTCTATGGGCCTGTTAAAATTTTGTTAAATTTCGACTGGTTTCTCTTTATTCCCCTATGGTGGATTCCTCTTTCTAGCATAGTTCAGCCAGGAATATGAGTAGCCATGGGTCTTTCTCTCCTCTGAAGGACTTAGCACTTTCTGGAGGTTGGTTCATTTATGTTTCTTTATGTCCTTATCTTTCTGATGGGTTTAAAGAGATTTTTGATCTTTTAGCTAATCTGTCCTTTTCTTTGTTTGCTAGGATGGGAGCTATATCCTCTTGTGATTTTTCAACATCCAAATCAGAAGTGAATTCCAGGAATGAGAATTTTCAAGAGTGGTTTCACTTACATATTTTATTAACTAGTTTATAAAATTAAAAATAAATGGATAATAAAAAGTCAAATTTTATTCAGTGGTAAACAATAAGTATCTTCCCATTCTATTTCCCATAGCCCTCTTTACTCCTTGTACAGAGACAAATGTCATTATCAGTTTCTTGAAATTTCTTCTCAAAATTTTATTTACAAGGGCGCCTGGGTGGCTCAGTCGTTAAGCGTCTGCCTTCAGCTCAGGTCATGATCCCAGGGTCCTGGGATTGAGCCCCACATCGGGCTCCCGGCTCCATGGGAAGCCTCCTTCTCCCTCTCCCACTCCCTCTGCTTGTGTTCTCTCTCTCGCTGTGTCTCTCTCTGTCAAATAAATAAATAAAATCTTTAAAAAAATTTTATTTACAAAATGTGAATATCCTCCACACCTTATTTTTTTTTTAAGAAACAGAAGCATACTCTATTTTTTACACTTTACTTTTTTCCATATAATTATTTCACCATCTTGAAATCCTTTATAGGTTATAAAATTTCAAGAAACTGATAATGACATTTGTCTCTGTACAAGGAGTAAAGAGGGCTATGGGAAATAGAATGGGAAGATACTTATTGTTTACCACTGAATAAAATTTGACTTTTTATTATCCATTTATTTTTAATTTTATAAACTAGTTAATAAAATATGTAAGTGAAACCACTCTTGAAAATTCTCATTCCTGGAATATATACTAATATATATTAGTATGGATGTACTTTGGTTTATGTAAACAATCCCTGGTGATTCAAGTTGTTGCCAGTAGTTTTTCTCGCAATGCAATGTATATTCCTTTGCCCACATTCACTGTTGAGTGTATCTGTAGTATCAGGAATGGGTATATTTAAAGGGCTTCATGAAGGCCACTGGAGCTTCACATTATTTTATAGTGTGTTTCCCTAGGTGTTCCCTGGCTCTTAGGAATTGGTGGTATGAGTTTTGGGAGGACCAGTACCACACAAGAGGCATAAGGTGCTGTGCTAGAGAGTTGCCTAGCAGAACATCAGAACAAAGCTGGCTGTTAGACCCTATCAGTGTAGCTGTCTTCCCCTCCTCCCTCCCTCCCTTCCTCTTTTCTTTTCTTTTTTGGGGGTGTAACGCTTCCTTTATACATATATTGGGGATGTTAAAAGTTACTGATGCCTGATTCCTCTCCTGCATCCTGAAGCCCTACCATGGGGGAGAAAAAGATGAATGTCATTTTGTTTGTAATGCCTTAACCAGCTGTATGACTGAAATGATCCTGATAAGCAAAATTACATCCAAGGAGGATTTCTAAGGAAAATGAAGACTCATTTGTTATATAAGAATCAGTGTCTTTGGGCGCCTCGGTGGCTCAGTTGGTTAAGCAACTGCCTTCGGCTCAGGTCATGATCCTGGAGTCCCGGGATCAAGTCCTGTATCGGGCTCCCTGCTCAGCGGGGAGTCTGCTTCTCCCTCTGACCCTCCCCCCTCTCATGCTCTCTCTCTCCCTCATTCTCTCTCTCAAACAAATAAATAAAATCTTAAAAAAAAAGAAAAAAAAAGAATCAGTGTCTTTGTGATTCTGGGATCTTCCTGTGAAGATGTTATGTTTTTTGAGGAATTTGTTCCTAATTACTGATCTAATTAAAGCACATTAAACTTAGTTATTGCAATTTGAGAAACCAACATGCTTTCTTATGAAAAAGGCCCATGCACAGAAAGTGCTCCATCTTTCTCCTAAGATCTGCGATCCAAGGAGAGATATCTAAACATAAGATAATAACATCTATTTATTTAATAACATAGGCATAAAGAATGTCATGTAGTCCTCACAGGACCACTTTCAGGGAGATTTTATATATTGGGAAGTGTGCTTATGAACTTTCCACCCAATATCTGCTTCCCTAAGATTCCCTATCTCAGTAATTGACTGTACTATTCATCCAGTTGCTTTTAAAGTTAGAAACCTGGTAATTTTCCTGTGATATCTATCCCTCCTTCTTTCATTCTCCCATATCCAATTCTATAGCATGGAAAATTTACTTCCTAACATCCTTGAGAATCTATTTGCTGTAGTCCAAGTGAACTATTTCATTGTCTTTTGTTGCAGTATCCTTTAGTCTCTCCTATATTATCAATTCTTGTCCCCCTCTTAATTCATTTTCCACTCATTAGCTAACATGAACTCTTTATTTTTTTTAAAGTTTATTCATTATTTTTTTTGAGTGTCTCTATACTCAATGTGGGGCTCAAACTCATGACCCCAAGATCAAGAGTCACATGCTCTTCTGAGCCAGCCAGATGCACCTAACATGAACTCTTAAGTCTGACCTTGTCACTCTTTGCTCAGAACTCTCTAGTGCCTTCCCAGTGCCCTTAGAATAAAATCCCTCACATGAGCTCTGTGGATCTGCACCACTAGTCTTTCCTACCTCTCCACCTCTTGCAACCAACTCCCTTCCCCTTTCTTCTTTCCAGCCACACTGGTCTTTTTGTGCTGCAAACTGGCCACATTTCTCCCATCCTCAGGGCCTTTGCACAAACTCTTCCTTTGCCTTAGCATTCTCCCCAGGCCTGCCCACATCTTCATCCCTTGTTCCCCAAAGCTAATGCCTTATCCCCTAGATTTCATTTTAAAAAATCTCTTACTTCTCTTTCCAAACAAATCTATATCGGATCTCCCTGTTATTTGCTCTTTCTACTCCCTATTTCTCCTTATTAGCATTTACCACTCTTCTAATTATATAATTATGTAGTTCTTTTCATTTAATTTAATTTTGTTTAATTGGAATAGGTAATACATCCACTTGGTAAAAAATCCAAATTGTACACAAGGCATAGAGTAAAAATTCTCTTCCCTGTCCCTCTATATCCAGTTGTTCTCCTTACTAATAACCACTTTTAACATTTTGAATATCCTTCCAGAGATATTTTCTGAGTAGACAAGCAATTCTGTACATAATATTCCTCTTCATTTTTTGCCTTCTCTTTATTAACATAGATACTATATACATTTTTCTGTACTTTGTTTTTATCAGTTAATAATGTATCTTGACAATTCTTCTATGTCAATATGTAAATAGTTGCCTCTTTTCATGTACCAGATAGTATGGGCTTACCATAAAATTTTAACCTCAATTATTAGACATTGAAGTTGTTTTCAGGCTTTGGTTATTACAAACAATGCCTCATTGAATAACTTTGTATGTAAAGTCATTTCCCGCAAATATACCTATAGAATAAATTCCTAGAATTGAAATAAGGGAATTAAAGGCTTTATGCATTTTAAACTTTGGTAGTTATTGCCAAACTGCTCTCAATGGAGGTTGTATCAATTCACATTCCCACTAGCCACAGATGAAAAATACATGTTTCCTCACAACTATGTTAGTGAAAATTTTTTTCTTTGCCATGTAAGAGGTGGAAAGTATCTCTTGGAAACTTTAATTTGCATGTTTTTTCTTCCTTGCAAAGTTATATTTTTATGTTTAACAGCCATTTGTATTTCTTATTTAGTGTGCTGTTTCTTTATAAATTTTGCTTATGTTATTAATGTCTGATTTCCTCTCTCTACTTTAAGGTCCGTGCTGTGGGTGCAGGGATCTTGTTAGTTTTGTTCATTACATGGTTAGTTCCAGGTACTAGAATGAATGAAGCTCAAGAAATGCCTGGCTCACGTCATGCAGCAGTCAAGTTCAGAATTCATGTTTGATTCCAAAGACCACATGTTTTTCCACGATCACTAACGGGAAAAACTAAGCTTTTAACTCACCACCCCAGGGGCCTGATGGGTAATGTAAAACGGCTTAAGTGTGTCAGGAAGCGGATTGTGGCAAAATGGCGAACCTAAGTACAGTCGCAGCGGTTTTTCACATCTGTTTTACTGACATTTGGGAATGGAAGCCCATTGTCGGATTTTTACATGCCCCGAGGCCGGGTTTCTGGCTTTCTTGTGAAATCTCCTGGTTTTTAAATATTTCCAGTCAAAACAAGACTGCGCTCACATGCGGCCCACCGGCAGCGGATTCGCAAATTCTGGCGTAGAGAGTGGGAGCCTGATGAGGCGAATACCTCAGTTAGACAGTGAAAGCTAAGAAACGAGGAGGTTTTGTGAAAGTCGAGAATGGGGTTCTGTACCCTAGGGTTTGAGGGACAGGATTCCCGGAAGGACTGAAATAAACGCAAAGTGGCGGAAGGATTGCGCGGTCTTCCCGGGTGTGTCCGGTCATTCCCCCCAGCGCGATCCCGAGTTTCTCCAGCAGCGCCCAAGACAACGTCGTGGGGGCGGTCAGGGTTGCCGTGGAGGAAGAGAACTGCCTGTGTATTCCCTCACCGGGCCCAACAGCGTCAAACCGTCGTGAAGCACCACCCGACTCTTAAGCCGTTTCCTGAAGGCCCTCCCAGGTGAAGCGTTCAGGCCCGCGATCTCTTTAGTTCCCCGCTCAGGCCCCTTCCAACTTCCCCAGTGCCACGACTTCCGTTTGCCCGGTCGTCTGGGAAACCAGCAATTTCCGGCCGCGAAGCGGTGGGCGGAGCCAAGATGGCTGAGGAGAGACTTGTTACGGTGAGCGACGAAATTGTTGTTAGGGTCCCGGCCCCAGGGCCAGGCCCGGCGGAGCAGAAAGACCAGGCAGGTTGGCGGGCGGCCTGTATCCTACGCAGCTGTCCCTGGGGAAGTGCGGAGCGGGCTCTGGAGCCGCTCGGGGTGCGCGGGGCGACAGGGTCCCGCTCCTGGGAGCTGGTCCGCCTGGGCAAGGCTGACTTCTTTGCAGCGCTGGGCCTGTGCTGGGATTGTGGTCCCTCTTGGGGTGCGCTGGACGGAAAGGGGAGATTTTCATCAGAAATGGCGCTTTTCCTAGTCCCATTTTTTCTGTCTCACGAGGTTTGGAAAGGAAGCACTACCGTTTGTGCGGAGACGGTTTGTGTTTAATCCCCTGGATTAGAAATTGAGTATGACAAAGCCTGGAAACTTTGAGCGTCACTGCCTTCTGCCGGTGGGTCGGGGCCATGTTTTTTCTCTGTTGTAATTTAGGAAAGTGCTGTTTTGGGATTCAGCTGAAGCTTGAGTTAGGCATTAATTAAACTCCACAGAGCTGCTAATAACAAAGGAGCCCAGATGAATTCGGGATAACCCAGTGGTAGTTATTTGTGAAGTGTATATTTATAATTGGATCTAATTTCTGTGACGTTCTCAGTGTGAAACCTTGTTTACGTTGTTTTAGTGTTGGGTTTCAAAGCATGTTCTACTCATTTGTTAGAATGACTTTATTAGTTATTTATTTGGAATGTATTGCCCTTTGAAAAACGCTTTGTGAAACAGACAAAATAGCAGTTTCTGGCTGACTTTTACAACTTAGTTTTGGCCGTTAAGGAGCAAGGGTAATGCTGTTGGCGGGGGGGGGGGGGGAGTTGTTTTCTGTTCTCTTTTCATATCCAGAGAGGTCAAATTATTACTATTGTTATTTTTTACGATTTTATTTATTTGAGAGAAAGAGAGAGCATGAGCAAGGGGGCAGAGGGAGAAGCCGACTCCCTGCTGAGCAGGGGGACCGAAGCGGGACTCGATCCCAGGACTCCAGGATCATGACCTGAGCCAAAGGCAGTCGCTTAACTGACGGAGGCACCCAGGCACCCGATAAATCAAATTATTTTTAGTGTAATCATACAACTCTGAATACAGGGAAGGAGGCCCAAAACAAAAATTTTTGTTAAGCTATAAATTAAAAAAAATTAAATAGCCTGATTAATGTTACTGGGTTTTAGATATTAGAAACATATCAAAGAAAATACTTCACCCAAATGTAAAGTTTACTGGTAACACAACGCTATAAATATAGCTTATATCTCTACCTGCAATGATAGGTGTTTATAAATAGAATATGAACTTGATTTCTGTGATGGCAGAATTGTCCTGTACTTTTGAATCTAATAGTGTTTTAAAGATAATGGCTGTTTTGTTTCAATATGACTTTAGCACTTGAGCCTGAAGTTAACTGATTATTTTCATTATTGTCAAGTTTATTGCTAGCAGTGTTATATTTGTAGTAATTTCATCTTTTCATGTTACTGCTGCAGGGAGATTTGAATTTCTGCCCATTTTGGAAGTGATCTGGTATCTTGTAATAAAATTAAAAGGGCCCAACAGTCCCATTCACTCAATAGACTAGTATCCCACTGAAATAAAAGCAAACTATAAGCATATAGTACAAGGGTATTCATTGCAGTATTGTTTATAGTGGCAAAATGCTGGAAACAAGGTGAATACCCATTAATAGGGTAATAGATGACTTCTGATACTTCCATTCTGAGGATTATTATGTAGCCATTAAAAAGTGTTAGAACTATATATGTTGATGTGGATGGTATACATTTTAAAAAAGCTTGACGTGGAGTGGAGTGTTAAAAAATAAAATTTAACTGAGTATTAGTTATTTAAAGATCTTACTGGCTTTATTCAATGATTCAAGAATCAGGCAGCATTCATTCTGTACAAAATGAAAGGCTTCATAGGCAGAAAGGAGTGGGAACAGGGAAGTTACACTAGACAAAAATGTTGGTTATTGTAAGATCACTTTCCTTTAGATGATGGCAGGGGTCTATCAGGCATATTACCTCACTAATACTTATTGGGTGATTTTTTAAAATATATTTTTAAAAGATTTTATTTATTTATTTGACAGAGAGAAAGCACAAGCAGAGGGAGAAGCAGTCTCCCAGCTGAGCAGGGAGCCCGATGGAGGGCTCAATCCCAGAACCCTGGGATCATGACCTGAGCTGAAGGCAGATGCTTAACTGACTGAGCCACCCAGGTGCCCCCTGATTGGGTGATTTCTGATTACTCGTTTAATATTCTATTCCTGGGAGAGGTAGAAAGTATAATTCAGTCTTTGTTGACATAGGACTTAATAACTCCATTTTGGGCCTTTTTTCCTTTTTTTTTTTTAAAGTAGGCTCCACAACCAGCATGGAGCTCAACATGGGGCTTGAATGCATGACCCTGAGATGAAGACCTGAGCTGAGATCAGGAGTTGGACACTTAACTGAGCCACCCAGGCACCCCCCGGTCTAGTAGGGGTATATTGTGTGATCTTAATTTTGTGGCATAAAGAAAAAACACATAGATTGGTAGATATGGATATATAGATGTGGAGGAGAGAAGATTAAAAGGCTTAAAACAAAGAGAATTTTGGACAAATGCATAAGTAAAAATATAAGACTGCTGTTGTGAAGGCCCGGAGGAAGGATGGAATAAAACTAGGCTAATGTTTTATTAAATTTATTAAATTTATTAATTCTAAACTATCAAGGATTATTACCAGTTCCTTAGGAAAACTGGGGACTGATATTTATATTTTATTTAAGAATTTGTAAGAAATGGGGGTGCCTGGGTGGCTCAGTCGTTAAGCATCTGCCTTCGGCTCAGGTCATGATCCCAGGTTCCTGGGATGGAGCCCTGCATAGGGCTCCCTGCTCGGTGGGAAGCCTGCTTCTCCCTCACCCACTCTCCCTGCTGTGTTCCCTCTCTCGCTGTCTCTCTCTCTCTGTCAAAATAAATAAATAAAAATCTTAAAAAAAATAAATTAACAAAATATGTAAGAAATGATTTTGAGATCTTAAAAACCAATAATACTGCTTTCTATGATTTATACTCACAAATTTTTTATAACTCCCTAATTCCCATTATTCAGTGTATTTGTATATATACTTGTTTTTCTTCCTGTAAATTTAAAGATTAAACCTTTCAGAACGGAAAGCAAAAATTACTATTGTACTAGTTGATTTCGCTCAGATATAGTGTCTAGCATATACCAAATACTACATGAATATTTGTTGATGAATAAATGATCATAGAACTACATAAAAATGAAGAAAGAACCAGAAGAACATAATGTATTCTACATACATCCCAGCTATAAATGAGATCAAGTGGGCTAATAGAATCCTTTCTGTCTCAGAATGTTCTGAAAGACTTTTTGAAAAAGAGACTCACTAAAAAATTATAATTTATTTTAATTCTCCTTTCTGCAGAAAGGTTGCTGACTCATGAAGATGCTTTTTGATTCTTTAAGATTTTTTTTTTTTTTTTTAGTAACCTCTTTGCCCATTGTAGGGCTGGAACTTACAACCCCAAGATCAAGAGTTGCATGCTTTGCTGACTGAGCCAGCCAGGCAACCTGAACCTTTAAGATTCTTCGGCAAAGTTTAAAAAATATCCCAGGGGCGCCTGGGTGGCTCAGTCGTTAAGCGTCTGCCTTCGCCTCAGGTCATGATCTCAGGGTCCTGGGATTGAGCCCCGCATCGGGCTCCTTGCTCTGCAGGGAAGCCTGTTTCTCCCTCTCCCACTCCCCGTGCTTGTGTTCCCTCTCTCACTCTGTCTCTCTTTGTTAAATAAATAAATAAAATCTTAAAAAAAAAAAATATCCCAGTTAGGGGCACCTGGGTGGCTCTGTTGGTTAAACGTCTGACTCTTGATTTCTGCTCAGGACATGATCTCAAGGTTGTGGGATTGAGCCTTGCCTTGGGCATGGAGTCTGGCTTGAGAGTCTCTCTCCCTCTGCCCCTCCCCCCGCTTGTGTGTGCGCTCTCTAAGTAGATAAAATCTTTTTTTTTTTTAAAGATTTTATTTATTTATTTGAGAGAGACTGAGAGATAGAGAGCACGAGAGGGAAGAGGGTCAGAGGGAGAAGCAGACTCCCTGCTGAGCAGGGAGCCCGATGTGGGACTCGATCCTGGGACTCCAGGATCATGACCTGAGCCGAAGGCAGTCGCTTAACCAACTGAGCCACCCAGGCGCCCTCTAAGTAGATAAAATCTTAAAAAAAACAAAATCCCAGATAAAAAATAGAATTCTTTAGCATTTTAAAAATAGCTTTGTTGAAGTATGATACACGTACCATAAAATTTACAGTTTGATCACTTTTAGTAAATTTATATACTTGCACAACTGTTACCACAGTCCACTTACCTCCATCATTCCAAAAAGTTCCTTTGAGTCCATTTACAACCACTCTTTACTCCTAACCCCATGTGACCACTGATCTGCTTTGTGTTTCCATAGTTTTGCCTTCTCTACAATTGCATGTAATCACACAATATGTAGTCTTATGTGTCTGAATTTCACTTTGCATGTTTTTTTGAGGTTCATTTATATTGTACATAGCAGTACTTTGTTCCTTTTTATTTCTAAGCAGTAATTCCATGGTAAGAATATATGCATTCTACCTACCAATTGATGGACATTAAGACTGTTTTCCTGTTTTTGGCTATTATGCATAGTGTTGCTGTGAATCTTTGCATGGATATATTTTTATTTAGGAGTGAAATTGCTGGGTTGGTAAGTGTATGTTAACAAAAAAACAAAACTGCCAAACTTTTTTTTTTGAGATATTAATTAATTAATTTATTTTAGAGATAGAGCAAGTGGGAGGAGGAGCAGGGGAAGAGGGACAAGCCGACTCCGAGCTAAGTGCAGAGCCTGATATGGGGCTCGATCTCATGACCCTGACCTCAGGGCCCTGATCACGAACTGAGCAGAAATCAAGAGTTGGATGCTTGGGGGCGCCTGGGTGGCTCAGTCGTTAAGTGTCTGCCTTTGGCTCAGGTCATCATTCCAGGGTCCTGGGATTGAGCCCTGCTTTGGGCTCCCTGCTCAGTGTGGAGCCCGCTTCTCCCTCTCCCACTCCCCCTGCTTGTGTTCCCTCTCTCACTGTCTCTCTGTCAAATAAATGAATAAATAAATAAATAAATAAATAAATATCTTAAAAAAAAAAAAAGAGTTGGCTGCTTAACTGGCTGAGCCACCCAGGTGCCCCATGCCAAACTTTTCTAAAGTTGCTGTATACCATTTTACATTTCCACGAGCAGCATGTGAGGGTTTCAGTTTTCCACATCCTTGTCTTGTTAATACTTCATATTGTCAGTCTTTTAATTTTAGTCATTCTAGTGTATGTGTAGTGGTTATTGTGGCTTTAATTTATATTTCCCCAATGCATAATGGTATTGAGTATTGTTTTATGTGCTTATTCAACCATTTCTCTTGGGTCAAGTATCTACAGATTTTTTGCCCCTTTTAAAATGGGTTATTTGTTTTAGTAAGATTTCTGTATTAAGTCAAGATAATAAAATAGCTAATAGAACAAGTATGTATTCTGTTTTATTTTGAGAATTTTTTGTTATGAAGTATATTTTATCTCTAAAAGAATGAATAAAAGGTTATATGTAAGTTTTAAAGAACAGTATAATGGAAACTTGTGTTTCTACTTCACAGGTTATGAAATGGGTAATGATAACTTTGAATCCTCCTAAATGTCTCTTCCTAAATTTTCCTCCTTTCCCATCAGAAGTATCTCTTTTATCAATTTTATGTTAATTATTCTTTTTGCTTTTCTTTACAGTTTTACTATATTTAATACCTCTAGATAATACATTGGTTTTAAGAAATTGTTTATTCTTTTTTCAATGCTGTATATTATCCCATTATAGGAAAATACTATAATTAATTTATCCATTCTACTAGAGATTTGAGTTCTGATTTCTTCAGCTTTATTGAGGTAAAGGTGACAAAGTTATAAGATATTTAAAGTGTACAATGTGTTCATTTGATACACAGTGTGAAAGGATTCCCACCATCAGGCAGACCTCCCGCCGATCAGGGAGCCTGACGTGGGGCTCGAGCCCAGGACTCCGGGATCACGACCTGAGCCAAAGGCAGACGCTTAACTGCTAAGCCACGTAGGCGCCCCTGATTTTAACTGACATTTACCGGATTATTAATTAGATGGAGCAGCAGTCGTTGTCTCTTTTCCTTTTCTGTTCAATGCCTGGTTCATATTTTTTGCTGCTTTTTCTTTCTTATTCTTTTTTTTTTTTAAGAATTTTTACTTATTTATTTGAGAGAGAGCAGAGTGAGTGAGAGAGAACACGAGTGGGGGGGGAGGGTCAGAGGGAGAGGGAGAAGCAGGCTCTTGCTGAGCAAGGAGCCCGATGCGGGGGCTGATGCGGGGGGCTCGATCCCAAGACGCTGGGATCATGACCTGAGCCGAAGGTAGATGCTTAACTGACTAAGCCACCCAGGAGCCCCCTGCTTTGCTTATTTTTCTATTTGGATGTTTTTCTTACTGTTTTCTTTTTACTGATTGTTTTGTAGTTAGTTATAGGTTCTGGCTGTTAATCCTTTATCTTTTTATTTATTTTTTGGTTTAGTATTGCAAGTATCTTCTCTTAGTTTTCTTTTCTTTTTTTTTTAAGATTTTATTTATTTGTTTGACAGAAGGAGACACAGCGGGATAGGGAACACAAGCAGGGGGAGTGGGAGAGGGAGAAGCAGGCTTCCCCTTGAGCAGGAAGCCTGATGCGTGACTTGATCCCAGGACCCTGGGATCATGACTTGAGCTGAAGGCAGACGCTTAACGACTGAGCCACCCAGGCGCCCCTTCTCTTAGTTTTCTGTCTTCACTTCCTTTTTGGAACGGAAGCTCTTAATTTTATTTTTTTTTAATTTTAATTTTTTTAAAAGATTTTATTTATTTATTTGACAGAGAGTTAGCGAGAGCAGGAACACAAGCAAGGGGGGAGTGGGAGAGGGAGAGGGAGAAGCAGGCTTCCTGCTGAGCAGGGAGCCCAAAGTGGGGCTCAGTCCCAGGACCTTGGGATCATAACCTCAGCCAAAGGCAGAGGCTTAACGAATGAGCCACCCAGGCACCCCTGGAAGTTCTTAATTTTAATGTAGTTGAATATTTAGATCTTTTCTCAGTTGGTTTGTGCTTTTATATCTTACTGAAGTAATCCTTCCCTATCCTATATTTTTTCTAAAGGTTTTTTTTTTTTTTTAAGATTTTATTTTTCAACAGAGAGACAGCGAGAGAGGGAACACAAGCAGGGAGAGTGGGAGAGGGAGAAGCAGGCTTCCTGCTGAGCAGGGAGCCCCATGTGGGACTCAGTCCCAGGACTCTGGGATCATGACCTGAGCCGAAGGCAGACGTTTAACGACTGAGCCAGTCAGGCGCCCTCTAAAGGTTTTTAAATTTGCCTTGTTCATTTTTAGTCTTTATCTTAATTCATTTTCATTTCCCTGATAAAGCTTTTTCTCTTTTTTTAAAGATGTTATTTATTTATTTGACAGAGAGCACAAGTAGGCAGAGCAGCAGGCAGAGGGAGAATGAGAAGCCTGCTTCCCGAAGAGCAGGGAGCCTGATGGGGGACTTGATCCCAGGATGTTGGGATCATGACCTGAGCTGAAGGCAGAAGGTAGAGGCTTAACCCACTGAGCCACCCAGGCGCCCCTAAAGCTTTTTCTTTTGAAGTCCGTTTTGTTTAATGTTAATATGGCTTCTTTAGTTTTCTTTTTGTTTCTGTTTTCCTGGTGTATCTTTTTTCATCGTTTTACTTTGTTTTCTTTGCCTGTTTTAGATGTGTCTTTATATAAATAGCATACATCTAGATTTTTAAAAACATCCACCCTGATATCTTAACCGGAGAATTTCATTTTTTTCTCCTTCTTGCCTTTTTTTCCCTGAGTTTCTTTTTCTCTCTTTCCTCTTCTCACTTAATTACTTGTAAGTTATATACTCTATTCTTTAGTCTTCCTTTAGTGAGTATACAATTTTTTTTTATAATATTCAACTGAAAGTTTAAATTTAAAACTTAGTAATGTAGGGATTATCAAATGCTTCATTACTCATTGCCTTCTGCCAGTTCATGCTACTGTTGTTCAGTTTTGTAGTTTTTGTGTTTCTCAACACCACAAATTATACTTTTGTTTTATTCAGTTAGTGGATGTTTAGAATACTTCCATATTTTACCAATTCCTTTGCTCATTCCACTCCTTCATTCTGGCGTTCTTTTCCTTTAAAAGTTTATTTAAACAAAAAAAAATTTTTTTAAGTAATCTCTACACTTACCACGGGTCTTAGACTTAAAACCCCAAGATCAAGAGTCACATTCTCTTCCGACTGAGCCAGCCAGGTGCCATGAAAGTTAGTTTTGATAGATGTAAGAGTTTAGACCTGAGGTTGGCAAACTGTTTTTGTAAAGGGCCAGTAATAAATATTTTGGGCTTTGTGGGCCAGTCTCTGTTGCAAGTAACTGAACTATGCAGTTGTAGTGTGGAAGCAACCATAGACAAAAAATAAACGTGTGTGTGATTGTGTTCTGATAAAATTTTATTTTAGACACTTAAATTTGAATTTTATATAATTTATATTTAAATTATATAAAATATATATAATATATAATGTTACAAAATATTTAAAAATGTAAAAACTATTAAAAATGTAAAAACAGGGGTACCTGGGTGGCTCAATTGGTTGAGTGTCTGACTCTTGGTTTTGGCTCAGGTCATGATCTCATTCATGGTCATGGGATTGAGCCCCCAGTCAGGCTCCCCGCTCAGTGTGAAGTCTACTTCAGATTCTTTCCCCCTCTGCCCCTCCTTGCTTGCACAAGTGCGCATGAGCACGAGCTCACGCTCTTAAATAAATAAATAAATAAATAAAATCTTTTTAAAAAAAAAGTAAAAAGCATTCTTAGTGTGTTGGCCATATAAAAATGGGTTGGGTTTGTTTGACCTGCAGGCCATAGTTTGCTAACCTTGTGTTTAGATTAACATTCATTTTACTTAGCACCTGAGACATGGGAGTGATTTTTCTTATAATGTCTTTATGTGTAATTATTTCCCATTTTTAATTGTTGAGACGCCAGCTATCAGTCTAATTGTCCTTTTTGTATAGCTTATCTGGTGATACTTTTTTTTTTGGTTGCTTGTAAGAACTTATTGTCTCTGGTGCAGGTCCTTGTGATGTATGCAAGTGTGGATTTATTTTCATTTAACCTGGTCAGGATTGATTGAACATTCTCAATCTAAAGATTAGTGTCTCTCATTGCTTCTGGAAATTTTCAGCCATTATTTTTGTTTATATCTTACCATATCATATGTAACAAAGGTAGTTATAAGAAAAAAACATTTGAAGATTTTCTGCAAAATTGGAGTATAAGGTAGTATTTATTATATTTAATAATGTCCCTTAAAAAAAACTCCCTCCTAGGGGCACCTGGGTGACTCAGTTGGTTAAGCGGCAAACTCTTGATTTCAGCTCAGGTCATGATCTCCAGGTCATGGGATCAAGCCCCACATCAGGCTCAGTGCTCAGCAAGGAGTCTGCTTGAGGAGTCTCTCTCCCTTTCCCTCTGCCCCTCCCCCTGCTTGTACTTGCTCTCTCTCTCTAAATTAAATAAATCTTAAAACAAACAAACAATTCCTAGAATTGAGTGCTAGGTAACTTCTATATAGATGACCTCATAAACTTTTTATCAAAGTTACTACTTTTTTGGTTTGGCTGTTAAGATGTATAGCATTAAGTGTAATACTAATATGTAGTGTCTAAGAGCTTTGTACATTTATTTGTGTCTAAGAGCTTAGTACATTTATTAGTACATTTTATGCATTATAATTATATATTACTCAGGGTGCCTGGGTGGCTCAGTCAGTTAGTGTCTGACTCTTGGTTTCTGCTTGGGTCACGATTGTGGGCTCGAGCCCCACATCAGGCTCCTCACTCTGTCTAGAGTCCGCTTGAGATTCCCTCTCCTCCTTCCCCCCCCCCCACTTATGCTCTCTCTCTCTCAAATAAATAAATAAAATCTTAAAAAAGAATATGTACACATAAGAATGTAGATATGTAGATGTGCATTATACATTATTAATAGTTTGGCTAGCAAAAGTATGACTTGACATGGCTTTTTAAACCATATTAAAAAATGGTTTTTAATTTTTCTTTGTGCCTATATGTAATTAATGGATTAATTGCATGATTGGAGAGCTACTGATGATGGTTATTTGAATGCTTTTTTAAGTTAGCAAGATTTATGGTAATGCTTTAACATAGACTTCTTTCTTTTCAGAGAACTCCTTTTCCTGCATCTGCTGAATCTCAGAAACCCCGGCTGAAAAAAGGTCAGTACGCAATTTCATTGTATGTGTATATTTGCACAGATTTTTTATTGGTTCTTTGTTTATATGCATTAGAGCTTTTAAAAATGTGAGTTTTGGAGAAAAGCAGTGATAGTCTAAATATTCCTCCATACCTAGCTTGTATTTTATGGAGTTGTTAGATGTTTTGGGATTCATTTTGCCTGTAAGTGTGTTTAAATGGGGCTTTATTATTATGTAAGTGTGTATTTTCTACTTGTGGAAAAAACACTGTGAAGTTCCCATGGTACATATCAGGCCTCACATAATCTCATGTCTATGTTAAATTAAGTGTGAGGTTTTAAGAAAATTGAGTCTGTGAAGACTAGGTAAGGACATACTGTGAAGAGCTGCATTTAAAAATCTAATAGAGATATGTTCTGTTTATTTAGAGGACTAGGATTCCTTCATTTGTTAACTTATAAAGTCTTAGGAAGGCTTGCATCAGATTGTAGTTTACTATATTGGATATTCTGTCAATGTCTAATAAACATGTCTAATGCCTAACAAACTTAGAAAATACCCAGACTTTTTACTTAGCAGAAGAGACCATCTCTCATCTTTTCTTAAATGTTTGCTAGAGTGTGACAGTGAAGCAATCTAGGTCATGATTTCTCTTTGTTGGAAGGCATTTAAGTACAAACTCAATTTCTTTAATAGATATATGGGTTTATTCAGATTATATGTATTTTTTTAAAGATTTTATTTATTTGAGAGAGAGAATGAGAGATAGAAAGCACGAGAGGGAAGAGGGTCAGAGGGAGAAGCAGTGTCTAAGTAGTGTCTAAGAGCTTTGTACATTTATTTGTGTCTAAGAGCTTAGTACATTTATTAGTACTCCCTGCTGAGCAGGGAACCCTATGTGGGACTCGATCCTGGGACTCCAGGATCATGACCTGAGCCAAAGGCAATCGCTTAACCAACTGAGCCACCCAGGCTCCCTCAGATTATATGTATTTCTTTAGGGAGAGCTTTGGTAATGTTTTTCTTTCAAAGAAATTTGTCCGTTTCATCTTAGTTATCAAATTTATTGGTGTAAAGGTCATGATACTCCTGTATTTTCCTTTTAATATCTAGTGATAGTGCCTATGTTCCTGATTTTGATGATTTATGTCTACTGTCATTTTTTTCTTGATCAGCCTGGCTAGAGGTTTATCCATTTTATTGATCTTTTCAAAGAACCAACTTTTGATTTTATTTTTTCTTCTCTCTTGCTTTTCTATTTCAATTTCATTGATTTCTGCTCTTATCTAATACTGTATTTAATTTGCAGTTTCTTTTTTTCTTTTTCCAGTTTCTTTTTTTCTTTTCTTTTTTCATTTTTAATAGCTTTATTTATTTATTTTTTTGACATAGTGTTCCATGATTCATTGTTTGTGTATAACACCCAGTGCTCCATTCAGTACGTGCCCTCTTTAATACCCATCACCAGGCTAACCTGTCCCCCCACCCCCTCCCCTCTAGAACCCTCAGTTTGTTTCTCAGAGTCCATCGTCTCTCATGGTTCGTCTCCCCCTACAATTTCATCCCTTCATTTTTCCCTTCCTACTATCTTCTTTTTTTTTTAACATATAATGTATTATTTGTTTCAGAGGTACAGGTCTGTGATTCAACAGTCTTACACAATTCACAGCACTCACCATAGCATATACCCTCGCCAGTGTCTATCACCCAGCCACCCCATGCCTCCTACCCCCCACCACTCCAGCTGATATGAGGAATTTTTTCAGTTTCTTAAGGTAGAAAGGGGATCATCGGTTTGAGTCTTTCTTTTCTGTTGTAAGCATTTAGTACTTTATGTTTCCCTCTAAGCACTGTTTAACTGGTTCATATACATTTCAAATGTTATGTTTTAAGTTTTATACAATTCTAAATATTTTAAAATTTCCTTTGTGTTCCCCTAAACCCATATACAATTAATAAAGGTACTGATCAATTTCCCTATATATGGGAAATTGTCCAGATTTTTTTTTTTTGTTACTGGTTTCTAGTTTAATTCTAGTTATGGTTAGAAAACATACTTTATATGGTTTGTTTTATGGCCCAGAATGTGATCTGTGTTTGGGAATATTCCATTTGCCTTGAAAAGAATTTGTATTGTCCTATTGGATGGAGTAATCTATAAATGTCAGTTAGGTCAAGTTGTTTGATAATGTTGTTAATCTAGGTATTTATTGATGCAGATATTAATATCTTTATCAAGAAGATACTGATATCCTTAATGAGAGAAGAGTGTTAAAGTATGCACATGTAATTATGGGTTTGTCTGTTTCTACTTAAAGATCTATCAATTTTTACTTTGTGTATTTTGAAGATCTGTTGTTGGATGCATAGACATTTAGGATTGTTTGACTTCTTGGTGAATTGACTCTTTTATCATTATGTAATGTCCCTCTTCTATTCCTGATAATATTCCTTATTTGAAGTCAGCTTTGATGATAATAGAGATGTTCCAGTTTTGCTTTGATTAGTGTTTGTATGATAATGTATGGTTTATAAACAGATTCACCTTTTTTTTAAAGTATAAAGTTCTGGGAGTTTTGACAAGTGAAAATAGTCATGTGACTAACCACCACCACCACAATCAAGATATAGAACAGCTTAATCACCCTCAGTAATTCACCTTGACTTTGTAGTAAACCACTTCTTCCACTTCCACTTGCTGGCAATCATTGATTTTTTTTCTACCTATAGTTTTATCTCTTCGAGAATATTATTCATTCATTCATTTATTTTTTAAGATTTTATTTGAGAGAGAGCGGGAACGAGCTTACAAGCAGGGGTAGTGGCAGGCAGAGGGAGAGGGAGAACCAGGCTCCCTGAGGAGCCAGGAGCTGGATGTGGGGCTTGATCCCAGGACCCTGAGATAGCGATCTGAGCCAGAGGCAGTCGCTTAACCAACTGAGCCACTCAGGCGCCCCAAGAATATCATTTAAATGAAGCATACATTATGTAATGTGTGTATATACACCCTTTTGAGTGGCTTTTTTCACTTAGTGTAATGTTTTTGAGATTCATCCATGTCGTTGTGTGTTTGAGTTTCTTTTTATTGATAAGTAGTATTCAGTTGTATGTGTATACTGCAGTTCATTCATCCATCCATTCAAAGAACATTCAGGGTTTTGGCTATTACAAATACAGCTGCTACATAAACATTTGCCTAGAGGGTTTTGTGTGAACATATTTTTATTTCATTTGTGAAGTGTCTTTATATGGTTTGTGTTTTATGGCCCAGAATGTGATCTGTGTTTGGGAATATTCCATTTGCCTTGAAAAGAATTTGTATTGTCCTATTGGATGTGAGTATATGTTTAGTTTTATCGGAAATTGCCAAGCTGTTTTCCAAAGTAGTTAAACCATTTTGTATTTCCTTCTACAAAGTATGAGTGTTCCTTATACCTCATAAATAATTTGGGAAATAGTCTCTCCTTTTTAATTTTCTGGAAGAGTTTGTGGGGAATTGACTAATTTCATCCTTAAGTATTTGTTGTAATGTTTCTGTGAAGTCATTTGGGCCTGGCGTTTTCTTTGTAGAAATGTTTTCAACAATAAATTCAATTTATTTAATAGAGATAAGACTAAACAGTTTACTTAATTCTTCTTAATTGAGCTTTGGTAGTTTATGTCTTTCAAGGAATTTTTTCACTTCATCTAAATTGTCTAATTTATTGGCATGAGTTCACAATTTTCCCTAGCAGGTATTAAAAATACTCTGAACCTTTTATAATTAAAACAGTATATTACTGGTACACAGTTAGAAGATAAACCAGTGATGGGTGGGGCGCGTCTGGGTGGCACGGTCAGTTGAGCAACTGACTCTGGATTTCAACTCAGGTCCTGATTTTAGGTTCATGAGATCCAGTATCACGTAGGCTTCACACTCAGTGCAAGTCTGTGCTTGTCCTTCTCCCTCTGCCCCTCCCCCTGCTGGAGTGCACACACTCTCTCTCAAATGAATAAAAAAATCTTTTTTTAAAATAAATCTTTTAAAAAAAAAGAAAAGAAAAAGAAGCCAGTGGGAAAAAAAAGAAAGGCCAGAAATAGGCTCAAATACATTTGGCAATTTATTTATTATTTTTTACAAAAGCTTTTATTTATTTATTTGAGAGAGAGAGCATGAGCAAGGGGGGAGAGGCAGAGGGAGAAGGGGAGAGGGGAGGGAGAAGCAGGCTCCTAGCTGAGCAGGGAGCCCTACTCAGGGCTCAATCCCAGGACCCCAGGATCATGACCTGAGCCAAAGGCAGATGCTTAACCGACTGATCCACCGAGGCGCCCCTACATTTGGCAATTTAGTATATGATAAAGTATATGGTGTCTCAAGTTACTGGAGTAAAGATGTATTTTTTAGATAAATGGTGCTGGGACAACTGGATAGCCATTTTGATAAAGAAAAAATTAGATTCACACCATACACAAGAATAAACTCCAAATGGGTCAGAGATCTAAACTAAATGTAAAGTACATAACCATACAAGTACTAAAAGAAGGTATTGTGAGGGCAATACAAGATTGATAAATATTACCTCATGAAAATATTACCTCATAATTTTTTTTTTTTTTGCATGGCAAAAGGCACAATAAAGAGAGACAGAGAAATAGAGTGGGTGAATATATTGCAACGTATATCACATATAAATATCCCTAATACATAAAGAACTCTTAAAAACTTGGGGTCGGGGAAAAAGACCAAATACTCAATAGAAAAATGGATAAAACACAATCACAATTTACACACAGACACAAACACACTATAAGAATGACCTTTGGGCACATGAAAAATATGTTCAACCGGACTCAGAGTAAGAGGAATTAAAATTAAATACATACTAAGGTATCATTTCTCACCTATCAGGATAGCTAAAATTAAAAAGTGTGAGTTCACATTAAATTTGCGAGGCTATGGGAAACAGTCACTGTCTTACATTGCTGGTGAGAATCGCAATTGTTATGGAAGGGAATTTGGCAACATCTAATAAAACTCTGTAATCACATTTCTAGGACTTTACTCTGAAGATAACATCTCTGACAATAAAGAGAGGCTTATTAACTATTACTCTTTGCACTGCTGTGATTCTAAAATATTGGAAACTTAAATGCCTGTATATAAAGAATGTTTGAATAAACTGTAGTATAGTCACATAATAGAGTACACTGCCGCTTTAAAAGAATAAGATTAATATGATTTGATATAGAGTGATTTCCAAGATAAATTGTTACCTTAAAAAACAGTACAAAAGAGTAGTTGTTGTATGCTACATTTTTAAAAGAAAGAAGGGCAAATAAAAAATATGTATGTGCTTATTTTCACAAAAAAGAACCACCAGAAGGATATATCAGAAACAAATGAGATTGGTTATCTACAGGGCCTTGCATGGAAATGCCGTGGAAAGGATAGGGGATGTGACACTTCTTTAGGTATGTCTTTCTGTGTAGTTCCGACTTTTGGAATCATGTATTGTTTCAATAAAAATTGGGAAAACAAAAATCTTTTTTTTTTTAAAGATTTTATTTATTTATTTGATAGAGAGATAGCGAGAGCATGAACACAAGCAGGGGGAGTGGGAGAGGGAGAAGCAGGCTTCCCATGGAGCAGGGAGCCCGATGAGGGGCTCGATCCCAGGACCCTGGGATCATGACCTGAGCTGAAGGCAGACGCTCAACGACTGAGCCACCCAGGCGCCCCTGGAAAACAAAAATCTTAAAAATAAAATGCAAGCAGAAGCAAATATGCTATGGTTTATTGGAGTCAAGTTTTCTTACTATTGGAGAAGGGAGTTACATGATACAGAAAGGGGCGAGGTGAAATTAAACCCTAATGGATTAGGGGTGGATTGGAATTGGAGGTACCAGTATTGAAGGCATGGATTTTAATACAGATACATACTTATAGAATATATTTTTTCCCTACTTCTGTCCACTGAGAAGGCTTAGCAGCAATGACACCCTAGTAGCCATGAGCATGGTTAGTGCCCAGATCTTAGTTTCTGTGTAGTTCCACTAAAAGGAACCAGGGTTCCCTAGAGAAATGCCTAATTCCATGTGTAAGGCTAGGAGAGTACAAGATGAACCTGGGATATCTTGTGCCAGAAAGTAAAGAATGGCTTAGAGAGTGATGGGAGTTTGTCATAAAGACGCAGAAGTGGGTTTCAAGGGCTTTCTCTGGCCACTGGGCACTGGCCAGTTCTGGAGTGATTTAAGCTTCCAACAATATAGCAATGGATTATAACACATGGAATAAAATAAGAATACACCAGTGCAAACTGATAGAAGTATACTAATAAGGAAAAGGAAAAGCTCTTTCTTTTAAAATAGAATGATAACTAGTAAGTATAGAATGAATGATAGAAAATTACCACTTGGCAACCATCATAGCAATAATTGATTCATGCAAAACTCCTCAGTGGATCTAAACTAGTGGGTAAAAGTTTGATGGGAAACAGGATATTTACATAAGTCTCTAAATCTCTCTCCATAAGATACATTTTAATTATAAAGTAGTAATAATTTCATAGTGAAAAAATTTGCCAGACACTACCTTGACCAAGTGATAACATCGCAGTAATGGAGCAACTCAGTATCCTATGCTTCCTAAATCACTTCTATGGTATTCTTGCCAAAAATAATACCTTCAGTCTAATCTTGAAGAAATATTAGATGAACCCAAGTTGAGAGGTAGTCTACAAAATAACTAACCTGCATTAAAAAGAAAAATGTCAAGGTCATGGAAGGCAAAAATTAAAGAAGACTAAAGAGACATGAAGCTAACTATAACATATGGTCCTAGAGTTGATTCTAGAGCAGAAAAACATCTTTTTTTTTTAAGTTTATATATTTAGTTTTAGTAATCTCTACACCCAATGTGGGCCTCGAACTCAGAACTCTGAGATCAGGCGTTGCATGCTCTTTCGACTGAGCCAGCCAGGTGCCCCCAGAAAAACATCTTTTAAAATGTTTTAAATTAGGGGCGGCTGGGTGGCAGTCAGTTAAGCACCTGACTCTTGGTTTTGGCTCAGGTCGTGATTTCAGGCTTGTGAGATTGAGCCTCACATAGGGCTTTGTGCTCCTCACGGAGTCGCCTTAAGATTCTCTCTCCCTCTGCCCCTCTCCCCCTGCTCGCGCTCTCTCTCAAAAGTAAATAAATCTTATTAAAAGATTTTATTTATTTATTTGACAGAGAGGGACACAGGGAGAGAGGGAACACAAGCAGGGGGAGTGTGAGAGGGAGAAGCGGGCTTCCTGCTGAGCAGGGAGACCGACACGGGGCTTGATCCTCATGACCTGAGCCGAAGGCGGACGCTTGATGACTGAGCCAAAAGTAAATAAATAAAGAATAAATAAAGTAATATTACATTATTTTCTAAATTGTAAAATATATATAATATAAAATTTAACCATTTTTAAGCATACAGTCCAGTGGCATTAGTTACATTTACAGTGTTGTGCAACCATCATCACTGTGTATTTCCACAACTTTCATCCCAACCAGAAACTCTGTACCCATTAAGCAATAATTTTCCTTTGTACCTTCCCCCCCAGTCCCTAGTAACTTCTACTTTCTGTCTCTATGAAATTTGCCTCTTCTAGATATTTGATATATTCAGAATAGTATTTGTCCTTTTGTGTCTGGCTTATTACATTTAGCATAATGTTTTTTTTTTTTGAAAGATTTTATTTATTTATTTGACAGAGACATAGAGAGCACAAGTAGGCAGAGCAGCAGGCAGAGGGAGAGGGAGAAGCAGACTCCCCACCGAAGCGGGGCTCGATCCCAGGACCCTGGGATCGTGACCTGAGCTGAAGGCAGATGCTTAACCGACTGAGCCACCCAGGCGCCCCTAGCATAATGTTTTAAAGGTTCATCTATGCTGCAACATGTATACAGAATTCATTCTTTTTTAAGGCTGAATGATATTCCACTGTATGTGTATCTCACATTTTGTTTATCCACTCGTCTGTTAATGGACACAGACAGGTGGTTTCCAACTTCAGGCTGTTGTGAATAATGCTGCAGTGAACATTGGTGCACAGATTTCTGTTTGAGATGCTTTCATTCCTTTTGGGTGTATATCTAGGAATGGAATTCCTGGATCGTACGGTAATTCTATGTTTAGTTTTTTGAGGAAATGCCAAACTGTCTTCTTCAGCAGCTGCATGTGCAAAGGCTCCAATTTCTTCACATCCTGCCAACACTGTTATTTTCTGCTGCTGCTTTTTTTTTTTTTAAATAGCTATCCTAGTAGGTGTGAAGTGGTATCTCATTGTGGTTGCCATTTACATTTCCATAACGATATTGGGCATCTCTTCTCATGTTCTTATTGGCCATTTGTATATGTTCTTTGTAGAACTGTCTTATTTTCAAATGCTTTACCCATTTCTACATTGGGTTGTCTTTTTGTTGAGGTTAGGGCTATTTTAATAGTGATTGATTCATGTCTTTTTTTTTTTCCCCTCTATGAGATGTATGCTTCAGTTATTTCAGGATTTTATTTAAAAATTTGATTCTGAGAACCTTATACAGTACCATTTAGTTTAAAAAAGCCAACGTTCTTTTCTCTCTCTAGTCTGAAAAGAAAGACTTTGAGAATCTAGTCTTGATTTAATTTTGGAAGTAAAGTTTTAGCTAAGCATTATCCTCTTTTTCCTCATGTCTTAATAAGTATCATGTAGAACTAGAGTAATGAGTAAGTTATTTATATTTAAAAATTATCAAGGCACCCTTGTATGCAGAGAAATACTCAAGTGTGAATTGACATAATACTTTTGAGTAAAAGTTTGTCAGTAAGTATCAGGAACTGTAAAAGTTCATATTTAACTTAGTACTTCCTGTTCTAAGAATCTATCCTAATAAAGTATCCTCAACACATGTATGATTTTTCTTTTTTTTTAAAAGATTTTATTATTTATTTGACAGAGAGAGACACAGCAAGAGAAGGAACACAAACACAGGGAGTGGGAGAGGGAGAAGCAGGCTTCCCGCTGAGCAGGGAGCCCGATGCGGGGCTCAATCCCAGGACTCTGGGATCATGACCTGAGCCGAGGGCAGACGCTTAACGACTGAGCCACCCAGGCGCCCCTGATTTTTTTCTTAAGCAAAGATATTCATTACAGAATTATTTATTTATTTATTTATTTATTTATTTATTTATTCATGAGTGAGAGAGAGAGAGGCAGAGGGAGAAGCAGGCTCCCAAGGAGCCGGGAGCCCGATGCGGGACTCGATCCCAGGACTCTGGGATCATGACCTGAGCCGAAGGCAGACGCGTAACCATCTGAGCCACTCAGGAGCCCTCATTACAGAATTATTGATAGTAGTGATTTATTGTAAACAATCTACAAATTCAGGAATAAAACAAGGCTAAAGTGATCATTCATGCAAATAAATACTAAGTAGCTATTTAAAATAATGTTTATTATTATATTTTTTTAAGATTTTACCCATTTATTAGAGAGTGTGCACAAGCAGGGGGAGTGGCAGGCAGAGGGAGAAGCAGGCTCCCTGAATGCGGGACTTGATCCCCGGACCCTGGGATCATGACCTGAGCCGAAGGCAGACGCCTAACTGACTGAGCCGCCCAGGCATCCCTAATGTTTATTTTTTAAAAGCAAAATTTAAAATTGTCTACAGATGAATATTTTTCTTAAAATGCACATATAAAAAGATTAGGAAGAAATAATGGTAAATTGATAACCATGATTATCTGTGAGTAGTGTGAACATGTGAGGTTTTAATTTTTTTTGTTGTTCCTTTTGTATTTTCAGTAGTAAATAACAGAAAATCCAAATCCAAGTGGCTTAAATAATAAGGAATTTTTTCGGTTAATATAAGTGGAAGTCCAGAATTAGAATGGGCTCTAGCATTGGTCAAGCAATTCAGTGATAAATAAAGCCTTAAGTTCTTTCTGCCCTTCCACTCTGCTATGCAGTGCCTGCTTTTTCCTGAAATAAAGCTGCTAGTAGCATTTGGCATCCATTTGTCCAATGCCAGAGATATGGTCTGGCGTCCCATGGTTTTCTCTTAGAAATAAGAAAGGCCTTTATTCCCCCATAACCTCTTAGGAATACTCTTATTATTAGATCAGATTGATAGGCCTGCCAGTCACGGGTAAGGGAGATAGGATTACCATTAATTAGTTTAATTTCATCAGCTGATAGGGAGTGAATTTTGAGGAGTCAGGGTAATTAATCATTGCTGGTTGCAGAGCACAGACAGATCAGTACGTGGCATATGGATACACAAATGAGGATCCACAGGAGGCTGTCAGACTGTTCGCCCCCTGGCACAGTGTTATTTTAGGAATCACTAGCCCTGAGCTTGCTTCTGTTTCTGTCATCGTCTGCGTCATCTGTTTTTCTCTTTGTGTTTATTTTGACTCTTTGCTTGTTGTGCTGCTACTGGATTACTTCTCTTTTGCTTTCCTTTGCCTTTTATGATAAAAACATCTTAAATAGTGTAAATATCTGAATCACACATTTTATATTGTACAGGTTTGTAAAATGGTTGACTCTGAAGAATAGAATATCAGAAAATAGTTTGTTTCGTGTAAAACTTGGTTTAATATTTTTTTTAAAAGATTTTATTTATTTATTTGACAGAGAGAGACACAGCGAGAGAGGCAACCAAGCAGGGGGAGTGGGAGAGGGAGAAGCAGGCTTCCCGCCGAGCGGGGAGCCCGATGTGGGGCTCGATCCCAGGACCTGGGATCATGACCCAAGCCGAAGGCAGATGCTTAACGACTGAGCCACCCAGGCGACCCTAAAACTTGGTTTAATATTACTCAGTAATTTCTCTTGAATTCTGCTGTCAAATTGGGCTTCAAGTTAAGATGGTGCAGTAAACTCAAGTTTTGGTCACTCCTGCTCCAGATACAGAGCAATAAAGAATAAAATGTGAGTAGAAAAAATACACACAGCCAACCTGAAGGAAATTGTCTTTAGGCAAATAAACTATTATAGAAAAAGGAAAAGATAATGATTTTTATTTTATTTATTTTATTTTATTATTTATTTATTTATTTATTTTAAAGATTTTATTTATTTATTTGGCAGAGAGATACAGAGAGAGAACAAGTAGGCAGAGAGGCAGGCAGAGGGAGAGGGAGAAGCAGGTTCCCCGCCAAGCAGGGAGCCTGATGCGGGGCTCGATCCCAGGACCCTGGGACCATGACCTGAGCCGAAGGCAGCCGCTTAACCGACTGAGCCACTCAGGCGCCCCTATTTATTTTATTTTAAAATAAAATCAGAAAAATCAACATAAGTTCATCATAGAAATTTGGAAAATATAAGGAATATAAAGAAAACAGGATAAATATCAGCCTTAAGAATTAATGAACTTTAGTTGAAAAATTAAAAATTAAAGTAGTATTTTGAACAAAAACTTCACATTTTGCTGTGAAATCCTTGGGTGTCTTATTAACCTGTAGTTCAGATTTTCTCGACCTTGGCAGTATTGATGTTTTGGGCATGATAATTCTTTATTGTGGTAGATTAACCTGTATGTTGTGGGATGCTAACAGCATCCCTAGCCTCTACCTAGTACAAGTTAGTAGCGCCCAGTTGTGACAACCAAACGTCTTCAGATATTGCCATATGTTTCGGGGGTCCAGAATTGTTCCTAGTTGAGAACCACTGCTCTGGTTAAACAGTATGACACTTAGAAGTAGAAGGCAGGAAGCTGATAAATTTAACATGAATTCACACAGAAGTTGGATTAGCAAGCAGAAAGACTTCATCTGAATGAGGAATAGTTGAGGGCATTTTGACTGAGAATCTCAGAGTCTGGATTTGGATGCTATCCCCCAACCACACCCCACCCCTCAGCCTGAGAGGCTCATAATCCTCACTTGACTCTGGTCTTGAGGATGGTGAGTGCCACCTGTGGAAGGGGTAAATGACTTTCTACTTGGGATTTTTGTGCAAATATATCTGGACTTTTTCACAAACTAGGAACTTATTTGGATTTGTTTACCAGAATTACTTGATGGTTCTGAGAAAATAATATTCTACATGAGGCTACTTAAGTCCTCTTATTTTTCCCTATGGTATGACCTCAGGTGACTTTCTTCTGGCTTTCAGTTTAGGACCCTATCCATCATTGAGGTAAGTGAATTGATTTACTTCATGGATATATTTATTTTCTTTAAGGAGTGTCCATTGGAGGCCTTTTCCATTTGGGGGTGGCTATAGCCCCGGATGAGTTTTGTCTACAACCTGAGACAATATATTTACTTGTGAGAAACTTGATCTCAGCTTGAGGTTTGCTTTCAGAGTATTTTTAATAGAAAACATTTTTTTACTGTGGCAAAATGTACGTTACATAAAATTTACCTCTTTAAACATTTTTAAATGTACAATTTAGTGGCATTAATTACATTCACTGTTTTGTACAACCATCACCGCTATCTTTTGTCACTACATACAAAAACTATATACCCATTAAATAATAACTCTCCATTTCTTCCTCACCTCTAACCCCTGATAACCTCTGTTCTACTTTGTTTCTCTGAATTTGCCTCTTTTAGTTATTTCATATAAGCAAAATCATATAGTATTTGCCTTTTTGTGTCTTGCTTATATTCCACTTAGCATAATGTTTTCAAGGTTCATCTGTGTTGTAGCATGTTGTATAGAATTCCATTCCCTTTTAAGGCTGAATAATATTCCATTGTATGTATATACCACATTTTGTTTATCAGTTTGTTGATGGACATTTGGGTTACTTCCGTAGAGTTTCTTTTTAATTAAAAAAAATTTTTTTTTTTTTTTTTTAATTTTAGGTAGGCTCCATGCCCAACTTGGGGCTTAAAATCACAACCCTGAGATTAAGAGTGACAGGCTCTACTGACTATCTAGCCAGGTGTCCCTCCATAGAATTTTTTTTTTTAAAGATATTATGTATTTATTTGAGAGAGAGAATGAGAGAGAGAGAGAGCATGAGAGGGGGTTGGGTCAGAGGGAGAGGCAGACTCCCTGATGAGCAGGGAGCCTGATGCGGGACTCGATCCTGGGACTCCAGGATCATGACCTGAGCCGAAGGCAGTTGCTTAACCAACTGAGCCACCCAGGCGTCCTCTCCATAGAATATTTTTAATGTGTCAGTAATTCCTTTTTTTTTTTTTTAAGATTTATTTATTTATTTTAGAGCAGGGAGAGGGGCAGAGGAAGAGAGAATCCCAAGCAGACTCCCCACTGAGACCAGAGCCCGATGTGGGGCTTGATCCCATGACCCCGAGATCAGACCCCAGTCAAAACCAAGCCCAACCCACCGTGCCACCCAGGTGCCCCATAATGTGTCAGTATTAAAGAATTTAAAGGTTGTGGAGTTTGGGAATGTTATAGATATTCTGGAAATATGTCCTTTTCTATTCTGCGTATAACAGTTTCTTCTACAGACTACTATCTATATATTTGGTTCTCAGTAATGGTTTTATTTTATTTTATTTTTTTAAAGGTTTTATTTATTTATTTGAGAGAGAGAGAATGAGAGCACGAGAGGGAAGAGGGTCAGAGGGAGAAGCAGACTCCCTGCGGAGCAGGGAGCCCGATGCGGGACCCGATCCCGGGACTCCAGGATCATGACCTGAGCCGAAGGCAGTCACTTAACCAATTGAGCCACCCAGGCGCCCCTCAGTAATGATTTTATAGATAATATACTTCTGACTTCATTAATACCACTCCCTTTTCCTGTATTTCGGTTCTGTGTACACAGAATTGTAGTGTTAGAAGGTAATTTAACTGTTACCTAATTCAGTTTACAGTCCACATGAAATTGCTCTCACAGCATCTTGGATAAACAGTTATCTCACTTCACTGTTTCTGCTGTAATAGTGAATGACTTATATTGATTTGCTTTTTGAAGAGGTAATCTTAATTGTCTCCATATCTTCAGCTCTATTTTCTTAGGCTATTGTAATCTGGCTTTTGCCCTACCACTCCACTGATTAAATTGAGCTGAGCATTGGCATGTTTTTTTATTGTGGTGAAATATACAGAACATAAAATTTATCATTTTAACCATTTTTAAGTGTACTGTTTTATGACATTAAGTACATTCACATTGTTCTGCCACTGTCACCACCATCCATCTCCAAACTTTTCCCATCTTCTCAAACTGAAACTTTGTACCCATTAAACAATAACTCCCCATTACTACCTCTCCCAGCACCTGGCAATCACCGTTCTACTTTTTCCTTTTTTTTCTTTTTTTCCAGTTTTATTGAGATATAACTGACATATTGTATTAATTTTAGGTGTACAACATGGTTTGATAGATGTGTATTTTGCAAAATGATTACCGCAGTAAGTTTAGTTAACATCTATCTCCTCATATAATTACAAAATTCGTGTGTGTGTGTGTGTGTGTGTGTGTGTGTGTGTGTGTGTGTGTGTGATGAGAACTTTTAAGATCTCTTGGCAACTTTCAGATATATGGTTACGGTATTGTTTACTTTAGTCACCGTGCTGTACATTAACATCCCAGAACTTACTTATCTTATAACTGGAAGTTTATACCTTTTGACGCCACTCATACATTTGCCCACCCTCCACCCCCACCACTGGCAACCACCAATCTGTTCTTTATATCTGTGAGTTCGATTTTTTTTTCTTTTAGATTCCACATATCAGTGAGATCATACAGTTTGTCTTTCTCTATGACTTGACTTACCATAATGTTCTCAAGGTCCATCCATGTCACGAATGGCAGGATTTCCTTCTTTTTTTATGGCTGAATAATATTCCTCTGTGTGTGTGTGAGAGAGAGAGAGAGAGAGAGAGAGACATTTTCTTTATCCAACACTGTTCTACTTTCTGTCTCTATGAATTTGATCTGTCTAGGTATATGTCATATAAGTGGAATCATACAGTATTTGTCCTTTGTTTCTGGCTTATTATAGTTAGCAATAATGCAGTCTTCAGGGTTCATCCATGTTGTACATGTGTTGGAATTTAATTTCCTTTTTTTTTTTTTGAAGATTTTATTTATTTGACACAGAGAGGGAACACAAGCAGGGGGTGTGGGAGAGGGAGAACCAGGTTCCCTGTGGGGCTCAATCCCAGGACCCTGGGATCATGACCTGAGCCGAAGGCAGACGCCTAACGACTGAGCCACCCAGGCGCTCTGGAATTTAATTCCTCTTTAAGGCTTAATAATATTCCATTGTATGTATATACCACATTTTGTTTATCCATTCAGCATTGATTGACATTTGAATTGATTCACCTTCTGGCTGTTGTCAGTAGCATTGCTGTGAACATTGGTGTACAAGTGTCTGTTTGAGTCCCTGTTTTCTTTTTCATTTTCTTTTTCTTTCTCTCTTTTTTTAGAGTTCACTTTTTTATTGAACATGTTATAAAAGAGGTTTAGAGGTTTAGTCAAATAGACGAAAGTGCATGTTATCAGACTCCTTAGGTTCTTCTTTTTATGCTTCACTTTCTTCTCCTCAGCTGAGGCTGCAGTGGTGAAAGGGGCAGGTCTACCACCCTTTCACTACAGATAAGGCTCTGTACATCGTGTGGACGATGGCCAGAGCCTTTGTACACAAGCATGGTCAGAGAGGTTCAGCATTTACTTTGGCTGTGTTAATGAGAGCGTTGATCTTAACCTCTGTAACCATCACCTCATCATTGTGCAGGAGGAGGGCCCAGGAGATACAGGTGAAGTGTTAGGCTGGCAGCTGCCAGCTATTAGCAGGATGAAGTGAGGGCTTTACCCCAACATGGCCTTAGCTTCCTTGGAAGTTCTAAGTACTTTACCAGCAAATGCAGAAACAGGCTCCCTGCTTTCATTTCTTTTGGGTATATACTCAGTAGTGGAATTGTGGGATCATATGGTAATTCTGTTTGATTTTTTCTTTTTTTGAGGAACAATGCTGACTTTTAATTAATTTGTTTATTTTTCTGATTTTATTTATTTATTCATGAAAGACAGAGAGAGAGAGAGAGAAAGAAAGAGGCAGAGGGAGAAGCAGGCTCCCAAGGAACTGGGAGCCCGACGCGGGACTTGATCCCAGGACCCTGGGATCATGACCTGAGCCGAAGGCAGACGCTCAACCATCTGAGCCACCCAGGCGCCCGTGACTTTTAATTTAAATGGAAGTGCTAGTAAGATCTGTAGATCTTAAGTGCCACCCAACCTCCTCCCCTTTCTTTTTAAGAGAGAGAAAATGCATGCATGCGGGTGGGGTAGGGGGAGAGGAAGAGAATCTCAAGCGGGCTCCACAAGGGTGTGGAGCTTGCCTCAGGGCTCAGTCTCACAACCCTGAGATCATGACCTGAGTCGAAACCAAGAGTTGGATGCTTAACTGACTGAGCCACCTGGGTGCCCCTTAAGTGCCCAACTCTTGAATTTTGACAAACATATATACTCATGTAATCATTAGTTAAACATCTTTATCACCCAGAAAGTTTCGTCATGCCCCTTTCCAGTCAGTCCTCACTTCAGTTCTCTAAGGGGAGCCACTCTGATTTCTGTCCCTATGAATTAATTTTGTCTGTGCTTGAAGTTCATAGAGGGGGAATCCTATAATATGTACTGTTTAGCTTTAGGTATCTTTTCCTCAATGTTTTTGAGATTCATCCATGTTGCTATAATGTATCAGTTGTTTTTAATTTTTTTATTTTTTAAAAGTACTGTCTGATGTTCCATTGTATGACCTAATATACCTGAGTTTATCCATTCTCCTATTGATGAACATTTGTGTTGTTTCCAGTTTTTGACTGTTATGTAAAAGCTTCTGTGAACATTCATTTACATATCTTTTTGTGTGTGAGTGGCATGTGTTTTCATTTCTGGACAGTAAGTACCTAGGGAATGAAATTGCTGGGTCATATAGAAAGTGTATGTTTTAGCTTTATAAGAGACTGCCAAACTGGTTGCTATAAATTCTTTGGTACTGTCAGTCTTTTTCATATTAGACATGCTGGTAAATATAGTATCTTACTGTGACTTTAATTTGCCTTATCTTTACGACTGGTGATGTTGAACACTTTTTCATATACTTACTGGTCATTTCTTTTGTGAAGGAAATATTCAAGGCTTTTGCCTATTTTTAAATTGGATTATTGTTTTCTTGTTACTGATTTGTAAGAATTCTGTATTGGGGGTACAAGTTCTTTTGTCTCTTTTATGTATTATGATTTTTCCCTCCAGACTGATTCTTACCTATTCACTTTTTTTTTTTAAAGATTTTATTTATTTATTTGACAGAGAGAGACACAGCGAGAGAGGGAACACAAGCAGGGGGAGTGGGAGAGGCAGAAGCAGGCTTCCTGCTGAGCAGGGAGCCTGATGTGGGGCTTGATCCCAGTACCCTGGGATCATGACCTGAGCCAAAGGCAGACGCTTAACGACTGAGCCACCCAGACGTCCCAGTTTTTTTCATTTATGATTAATGCCTTTTATGTCTTGTCTAGAGAATTTTACCCTTAGTCGCAGACTGTGTTGTGTGCCCCCTCCTCTTCTGTACTGGTATTGTAGAAATTAATTCTTTTGGTGGAGGATATATTTAATTTGATTCCTGACACTTTTTTTTAAATCAATACATAGTATACATTAAACAAAAGTGCGTAAATCCTAATTGTATAGCCCAATAAATTTTCACAAGGTGAATGTATCCATATATCCATTTTGAATAAGATAAAGAACATCATCAGCATCCCAAGGCCTCCCGCGTGCCCCCTACCAGTCATTAACTACTCCTTCTAAAGGTGGTTACTTACATCTAACTTAGATTATGTAGATCAGTTTTGCTGTGCTTTTGAACTTAATATAAACAGAATCATTTGGTATGTACTTAAAAAATATCTTTTTATATCTTTTTCATTTGTTATATAGTATTCCACTGTGAGGCTATACCCTAGTTTATTCAGTGTACTCTTTGTTTATTTTTAAGATCTTATTTATTTATGAGAGAGGGAGTGAGCGCACCAGCGGGGAAAGGGGCAGAGGGAGAGGGAGAAGCAGACTCCCTGATGAGCAGGGAGCCGGATGCGGGGCTTGATCGCAGGACCCTGGGATCATGACCTGAGCTGAAGGCAGGTGCTTAACCGACTGAGCCACCCAGGTTCCCCTATTCAGTTTACTCTTGATGAACATTTGGGATACTTTAATTTTAAGGCATTATGCATAATGCCACCATGAAGTTATTTGGGTACACGCATGTACCTGAGTAGGATTGCTGGGTCACTGGGAAGGATAGTTTTAGGTTCAGTAGATACAAGCAAACAATTTCCAAATATGTTTAATCTCTTGTGTGTGCATGTACACATGTGCATTTGCCCCCGTGCTTATATAGGCATAGAAATTCCTAAAAAAAAGTCCTCTTCTGCTTTTCCTATCATAGAAAAACTTTTAAATCTTTTTTTTTTTTAAAGATTTTATTTATTTATTTGAGAGAGAGAATGAGATAGAGAGCATGAGAGGGGGGAGAGTCAGAGGGAGAAGCAGACTCCCCGCCGAGCAGGGAGCCCGATGTGGGATTCGATCCCGGGCCTCCAGGATCATGACCTGAGCCAAAGGCAGTTGCTTAATCAACTGAGCCACCCAGGCGCCCAAAACTTTTAAATCTTATTAATTTTGTGTTGCTAAGTTATATCTAGTTGACAGCACAAACACATTTTAAAATTGGAAAGTCTTTTATGATTGGGCAGAAGCTTGGTGTAGTTTAATGAGTAACCGTGGAGATTTGGATTATAGCTCTGCCTCATTCATTAATTAGCTGGTGAATGTGAGCAAATCATTTAGCCTCTGGAGTCTTAATTTCCTCATCTGCAATGTTGGAATAGTCCATGTGTTAGTTATAGGACTCACTAGTCTCATAGGACCATTCAGTGGACAAATAGCGGAGAAAAACACTTTGATAGATATATAAAATATATATAAATAAATTATATATTCTGTATACTTATAGAATATAAGTAATTCATATAAATATATAAATAATAAAAATTTATAAATACACATGGGAGGATACATACACACCCACACACCCCTAAAAAGGATAAATGTAATTGTTAAATTTTGATTTGAGGAAGTAAAATAGGATATATAGTAAAACCATAATTGATCTTTTTATATGACGTTTTCCTTTCTTCCTCATCTATTTTAAGCTCACAAGAAGCAAACAAGTTGGATAACAAATAATTTAAGAATAATAACTTTTTAAAAGCCAGCTTCTGCATTTATCGTGGGGTGGGTACTGACTTGGTCCAGTCTCCTCCTCCTCCTCCGTCATCATTTATGAACAGAGTTGATGTTTCTGCTGATCCTGGACCTGTTTGCTCCTAGATCCATTCCTCACCCTTCCCTTCTTTGCTGTGAAGAGCTGACCCTTGCAGGCTTCTTTCCTTACCAGGCCCCTGTGTCAGCAGTTTCTGTCTGGGTTAGCAAGTGGGAGGTACTGGAAGGAGATTGGAGGGCAGGAGGAAGAAGAACCCATGGTTTTCCTCTCTTTCTCTCTGCTTGGGGAAATTGGAGGAGTGGGTGGTCTCTAAAAGCATCTCTTCTGTTGCTTCTGCCAGTCAGGCCATCTTCTTTTTAGTTTCTTCCTGGTAACTTCAGCCTTGGATACTGGCAGCAACACATTTCCTCCCCTTTTCCTTCCAGGTGGTAATGGCTTTTTGCTCCCATGCTAACCTCTGATTTGCCCCACCATTCCCTGTTGGGCATCTCATGTCTTTTGTCGCCTGTTCACTACATTGAAATCCCTCTGTTTTAAATTCTCAAGTGGTTTCCATGTTAGACCCTGACTGATACAAAGCTCAGATTGATAGTAATAAAAATGTCTTACATTTACATTCGTTTCAAGATTTGTCCTCTTTTTTTAAATTCCAGTATAGTTAACATACAGTGTTATATTAGTTTCAGGTGTATAATATAGTACAATATAGTGATTGAACAATTCCATATATTACTCAGTGCTCATCAAGGTAAGTGTACTCTTTAATCCCTTTACCTTCTTCCCCCATCCCCCTCCACCTCTCCTCTGGTACGGTCGGTTTGCTCTCTGTAGTTAAGAGTCTTTTTGGTTTGTCTTTTTTACCCCCTTTGTTTTGATTCTTAAATTCCTCATATGAGTGAAATCATATGGTATTTGTTTTTTTCTGAATGACTTATTTCACTTAGCATCATACTTTATAGATCCATCCATGTTGCTGCAAATGGCAAGAGTTCATTCTTTTTTATGGCTGAGTAATATTCGATCATATATATGTGTGTGTGTATGTATACACACACACACACACACACACACACACACACACACACACACACACACACACACACACACACACATATACATACACATACCACATCTTCATCCATTTATTGATGGACACTTGGGCTGCTTCCATAATTTGGTTATTTTAAATACTGCAATAGGGCGCCTGGGTGGCTCAGTCGTTAAGCGTCTGCCTTCGGCTCAGGTCATGATCCCAGGGTCCTGGGATCGAGCCCCGCATCGGGCTCCCTGCTTGGCGGGAGGCCTACTTCTCCCTCTCCCACTCCCACTGCTTGTGTTCCTGCTCTCGCTGTGTCTCTTTCTGTCAAATAAATAAATAAAATCTTAAAAAAAAACCTGTTCTTATAAATACTGCAATAAACATAGGGGTGCATGTATCTTTTTGAATTAGTGTTTCTGTATTTCGCGGGGTAAATACCTAGTAGTGGAATTATTAGATCATATGGTAATTCTATTTTTAATTTTTTGAGGAATCTCCATACTGTCTTCCACAGTGGCTGCACGTTTGCATTCCTACCAACAGTGCACAAGGGTTCCTGTTTTTCCACATCTTCACCAACACTTGTTGCTTCTTGTGTTGTTGATTCTTACAGGTGTGAGGTGATAGCTCATTGTGGTTTTGATTTGCATTTACCTGATGATGAGTGAGGTTAAGCATCTTTTCATATATCTGTTAGCCATCTGTATGTCTTCTTTGGAAAAATGTCTGTTCATGTCTTCTGCCCATTTTTAAATTGTGTTATTTTTGGGGTGTTGAGTTGTATAAGGTCTTTATGTATTTTGGATACTAACCCCTTACCAGATATGTCATTTACAAATATCTTCTCCCATTCAGTAGGTTGTCATGTCTTTTAGTTTTGTTGGTTTCCTTTGCTGTCCAGAAACTTTTTATTTTGGTATAGTCTCAGTAGTTTATTTTTACTTTTGTTTCCCTCGCCTCAGGAGATTTGTTGTATCTTTCAATGTCCCAAATAATATATGGAGGTAGAAAGGTGTTATAAGTCCTATTATAATAGGAGGAAATTAGCATTTATTGAATGGCCACTTTCAGATTTTTCATAATTTTCCACTGAAAATTATTTTTTAAAGATTTTGCTGGGGCGCCTGGGTGGCTCAGTTGGTTAAGCGACTGCCTTCGGCTCAGGTCATGATCCCGGAGTCCCGGGATCGAGTCCCACATCTGGCTCCCTGCTCATCAGGGAGTCTGCTTCTCCCTCTGACCCTACCCCCTCTTGTGCTCTCTCTCTCTCACTCTCTCTCTCTCAAATAAATAAAATTTAAAAAAATCTTAAAAAAAAATAAAGATTTTGCTTATTTACTTGAGAGAGAGAGATCACAAGCAGTGGGGAGGGGTAGAGGGAAAAGCAGACAGGGAGCCTGGTGCGGGCTCAATACCGGGACCCTGGGGTCATGGCCTGAGCCGAAGGAAGAACCTTAATGGACTGAGCCAGCCAGGGGCCCTCCACTGAAAATTACTGAGGGAAAAATGGAGTCCCAGAGAAGTTAAATAATTTGGTGTAGGTCCCGAGAAGGCTGGTACTGAATCGGGATGGGAATTCTACATACAAAAACCATGTGCCATGTGCTCATCCTGGAAGAGATCCTTTACCAAAAAAGGCTTCATTTATAATATACTTACAAAAGTGTTAGTCATTTTAGAAAATTTTTCAACTGAAAATTCAAAGCACAGTAATTTTCTGCTCAGCCTTCATATATCCAGGATGTATATTGCCTAGCATTAATCAAAGTGTAATATAAAATTTGAGTTAGGGCCATTACTAAGAGAATTTGGCACTTAGGGCAAATTACAAGGGAGAATTCTTGCAATTGTCATGTTTGTTTGGTTATGTAATTGTTACATAGAAGCGTGGTGCACACTTAGAGGGGGAAAGAGGAGAGATGTCACAAACGAGTAGAATGGGTCAGGAGAAGAGAAGGGCCAAGGGAGTATGGTTGTCAGGCTGCCAGCCTTTCACCTGTACCGCCTCGGTGATGGTGGAAGGGCAGTGTGGGGACTGGAGATACGGACGAGGTATTTGTACAACAGCTGAAAGGCATCACCTTGCTTCGTCTCATCAGCTGGCCACCTGATCTCTGTGGTAATAAGAGGCTCCTGAAGTGTAGCATCAGAGATGACCACCTTTCTCTGCTGTAAAATAGAGGAGGCTCTACTTTGCCTTTACTAATAGGCCTGTCTTTTTTTAGAGGATCTTTCGTGTAGGTAATTCTCATAATACTTGTGAAAGCATGTAAGAACCAGTACCCCTGTTTGTAGGGAATTGGAGTGAGCAATGATTTGGAATACAAGAAATTCAATTTACACATTTACAGGTAAATTCTAATTATAGACTCAAGATTTATAGACTCTAAGGCATCCAGAATTCCCTCATCTTTGAAAAATAAATAACAATACAGATAATAAAAACAACAGTAACAACAGCTACACTTCTAGGACTTACCATGTGCCAGAAATTGAACCTCTTTATATATATTGTCATTCAGTCCTCCCAACTCTGTGAGGGTATTTTATTCCTTGACTTTCCTATTTAAAAGTGTAACCCCTTACCCTGTACTCCTTGTCCCTCTTCTCTGCTTTGTCTCTGTAGAAAAATATCACTCATATATAACTTAATTTTATTATCATCTATCCCTTCTGCTAGCACTATCTGACTTCCCCCCAGCCCTGTCCCTACCGATTTAAGGCAGGAGGTCAGTTTTGTTCACTTTTGTATCCTCAGTGCCTAGAACAGTACCTGGCACATAGTAGGTGCTCAGTGAATATTTGTTGAATGAGTAAGTCTCTATTTTAATTATACATTTCCCAAGATCATACAATAATAGGACAGTTATGGGGCATTGAAATGATTTCTAAAATCTTTGATGAAGCTAAAATTCTCTTAGCATTTAGATAAACTATATCTCCAGGAGTGTGAAATGACCTTTAAGTGCTTGGATTTGATGATGCCTTCCCTTCTTCTAATCCCTAGGTCTTCCTTTCATAAGCCTCTGGGCTCTTAAGCTGCCCTGCAAATTGAATATTTTTTCCTCCATTTTTCATCTAGGAAACAAAAAATTACTCATCTTTTATTGTGAGGTTTTTAATAGTAGCAAAACCCAGATTTGCATTTTATGAATTTCGTCTACAGCCTAAAGCTGTAGAAGCGGTGATACTTAGTGATATTTTAAACTCAAAGGTTTCACTGTCTCCTTCTCTTTCCCTTCAGAGGGTAGGTGACAGAGCGGTAGGCCCTACAAATGAGACTTGGCCCAAGATGTCTCAGTAACCCACTAATCCCAGAACTACACTTACAATGTATTTCTTTACCCACTTTACATGCGTGCGGGTGTGCGTACTCACCCCTATACCCACACCCACCTCTAAGCTTAGTGATTTGTATGGCCTTTAATAGGAAATTTAATTCTGGAAGTGGTCAGGGAGAACCTGAATGGCTAAGATCTGATGACTGGTGGGGCTTGAGGAAAGAGAAGGAAGGAAACAAGTCATCAAAGAACCTCACATACGCCCTTGCTGACTAGAAGAAGGGTGGTCCCACTCAGAGAATGGTTTATTGGAAGATAGTCAATTGCTTAACATTTTACCTTTTTTTTTTTCTTCCGTCTGGCATAGAAAACGATATCCATAGTTTCTCTCATAATTTTATCTTATAAATTCCATTGATACTCCCTATTGTGTTCTGGCTCCACTGGCTCTAGGTCACAGTAAGCTTTTTTTCCTTCCTATTATTTTATGGACCTGTAAGTCTTAGGTTTTCTGTTAATGTATCTTTTAAGGTTATGGAACAAATGATTACAAATAATTAGAAATCATTTCCATCTTGTTTCCTGCTGTATTCTTTCTTTTACATTTTTAAAAGGGAATATTTCAAATATGTATTAAAGTGCATAAAAAAATACGAACCTCCATATACTCACTGGCCAGATTTAATAAATAAAAACATTTAGTCACGTATCATTTAGAGATTTTTATTTTTTTGAGAAATTAAAGCATTAAAGATCTAAAGTTTCCCCCCCCTTTTTTTAAGAGGGGGGTGTGGAGTGGCAGAGGGAGAGGGAGAATCTTAGGCAGGTTCCACACCTAGTGCAGAACCCCATGTGGGGCTGGATCCCACGACCCTGAGATTATGACCTGAGCCAGAATTAAGAGTCGGATGCTTAACCACCTGAGCCACACATGTGCCCCTGAAGTCTCCTTTTTAATTTTCCTCTCTCCCCCTTCCTCACCACTGTTCTGAGGTTGGTGTGAACCCTTTTCTTTTTTTTTTTTACCCACAGAAAAGTAATTTCTTAATGAATTTTTACCCATATTTTTAAACTTTTGAATTCAAAGGAATAGTAACTCATTTTGTGGTTTATCATAAATCATTTTCAGTGACTCCAATAGATTTTTTTGTCATTGTCGCCTTCTCATTCCTGGGTAGCAGTATAATGTTTTATCTTCCTATTGCTAGGACTGTGTTTAACTATTTTTGGTCCTCTGATCTATCAGATGGGACATTAACTGTGTTATGTATTTTTTTGTTGGTAATATTCCTGAAATATCCTTTAGAGAGTCATCTTATTCACCTTCAAGAACCGGGGAGAGAGAAAGAAGAGACAAAGAATGATTTTATTTTTTCAGGCCAAGTTATGATCTGGGAAACTGACATGATAAGCCACAAAAACTGAGGAGAAGCATATAGTCAGTGTGTAATAGGACAAATATCTCTTAGTTTAAAAATCTATACATTTTTGGTGTATGATATTCTTGTGGACAGCAGCATGAAGAATTTAATGTGATACTGCAGTATGCTTGTAGTTAAATGTGAGCACAGTGCTTAAGGAGAAAATCTAATAATGATGATGTTGTTTGTTTTGTCAAAATATGCTGCCCAGCTCAAGAGTTTCCGATTTTGGAGAAGCAGAACTGGTTGATACATCTCCACTATATCCGGAAGGATTATGAAGCATGCAAGGTGAGCAATTGTAATGATAGAGACCACGAGAGGCAGGCTTTGTTAGGCAACTAACAGAGTGTGTCACACAGATTTGTGGTGGTTTAAATCCCACTAATAATGTATGAATTCCTGTTTCCACACGCTTTGTGTATTGGGAGCTTTTGCCATGATAATGCTGCTTAACAACCTCAAAATTTCAGTGGCTTCCAACAGCAGACAGTTGCCCATGGGTCTTCGGACTGGCTGTGGCTTGGCTGGGTCTGACTATTGGCTGGGGGTCAGGTTCAGGTGTGTCCCGCATGTCTTCTCATTTTAAGACCAGGGTGAAGGAGCAGTTGCTGTCTGGGACTTGTTGGTCCTTGGTGGATGGCAAATGTTCAACACAGCATAGTATTTAATTTTTTGATCTCTGGATAGGTGAAAAATGAAATTTCATTAATTGTCTTATTATGGTGAACTTGATCATTTGTATATTTAAAAAAACTTTGGGGGTGCCTGGGTGGCTCAGTTGGTTAAGCGACTGCCTTCGGCTCAGGTCATGATCCTGGAGTCCCGGGATTGAGTCCTGCGTCAGGCTCCCTGCTCGGCGGGGAGTCTGCTTCTCCCTCTGACCCTCTTCCCTCTCGTGCTCTCTCTCATTCTCTCTCTCTCAAATAAATAAATAAAATATTTAAAAAAATAAAAAAAAATAAAAAAACTTTGTATTTCCTTTTTCTCTAAACTGTATCTTTGATACATATTTGCTGACAGACAGTAGTATTAACATGCCAGATATATCCTTCATATTCTTTTTGACATTTGGAACTTTGTATGCCTCTAAGGCTGTGGTTTTAAATTTTGAACTGTGGCATTTGTGCCTGTGGCAACACAGAACTAGCAATATTTAGTACCAGCATGAATCTTAAAAGGTTTCTTTCCTGCTGTGGTAGGATCCTTTTCTTGTTTCCCCTTTCCTTTTTTGACAACTTCTTCTGTTTCCTATTTTTGACTTCTCTTCCTCCTTTATTTCTTAAGAGTTGGGGATGTTCCTAGGTCCTATCCTTGACCATTTTTTCTCTGTGCATTTCATACATTTCCTCCTGGTCTTCAGACCAAGCTGATGCTTACTGATGCTTCACAGGCATTTCACATTCAGCTTTTTGTGTAGCTGAATTTATGTGCTTTCCTCCAAACCTATTCCTTCTCTTGTACCCTATTGCAGGGATAGGAACCATCTGTCTGTGTCAGAATCCCCTGACCCATTGTCCCTAATACAGATAATCATTACGTTCTGGAGAGCCTTGTCTACTATCTCTTGAAATTGTCCGCTTTCTTCTTTCTCCAGGCCTTAGTTAATTTTTCATTTTTGTTTAAATTAATGTGAAGATTCTCACACCAGTCTTGCCTCCTTTCCATCTGTTTTCAGCAGTTCTCCAAAAATGACTTTTCATTAGGCAAGTAGAATCAGGTTACTTCCTGCTTAAAACTTACCAAGATTCTCTCGTTGCTCTCAACGTTTTTAGCATGGCATTGAAGACCTTTTCTCCCTGACTCTTAGCCACCTCAGCTTCTCCTCCAACCCCTGCCAACACAGGATTTTAAAACTGTTGATTCCAGAAAACCTTCCTTGAGTCTCTAAGTTAGACTCAGGTGCTTGTTCTCTGAACTCCTATCTCATACTGAGCTTAACCTGTCACAGGAGGAAGGTAGAGCCTGTATCTCACTATCAGAGAGCCCTTGGCATCTGCAATGATGCCTGGAAATCTTTTCATAATTTTCCTTAGCTTGCCTGGATTCTAGATAAGGGTTGGCAAGCTTTTTCTGTAAGGAGCCAGATGGTAAATATTTTGGGCTTTGTAGGCCACAGTCTCTGTTTCATATTCCTCATCTTCTCTTATTTTTTTATAACCCTTTAAAAATATGCAAACTACTCTTAGCTTGGGAGCTTTACAAAAACAGACTGTAAGGCTCAGATTTGGCCTGTGGGCCATAGTTTGCCAACCCCTGTTCTATAATAAGTAACCACAAGAGAGTTGAGATTTTAAAAAAATTCCAGACAAACATTATTAGTAATTATTTGTATCCTATAGATTTCTTACATATGCTCCTTGCCCATGTCTACCTTTTCTTTTCTTTTTTTTAAAATTTTTAGTTTAAATTCAATTTAGTTAACATATACTGTATTATTAGTTTCAGGGGTAGAATTTAGTGATTCATCAGTTGCATATAACACTCAATGCTCATTACATTAAGAGCCCTCCTTAGTGCCCATCACCCAGTTACCCCATCCTCCCACCTTGCTCCCCTCCAGCAACCCTCTGTTTCCTAGTTAAGAGTCTCTTATGGTTTGCCTCCCTCTCTGTTTTCATCTTATTTTATTTTTTCTTCCCTTCCCCTATGTTCATCTTTTTTTTTTTAATTTTTTTAAGATTTTATTATTAGAGAGAGAGCACGAGTGGTGGGGAGGGGCAAAGGATGAGGGAGAAGCAGACTTCCCACTGAGCAGGAAGTCTGATGCGGGGCTCCATCCCAGGACCCTGGGATCATGACCTAAGCTGAAGGCAGACACCCAACTGATTGAGCCACCCATGTGCCTCATATTTTTTGTTTCTTAAATTCCACATATAAGTGAAATCATATGGTATTTGTCTTTCTCTGACTTATTTCGCTTAGCATAATACCCTGTAGTTCCATCCACATTGTTGCAAATGGCAAGATTTCATTCTTTTTGATGACTGAGCACTATACATACATACATATATATATATATATATATATATATATATATATATAGACACACACACACACACACACACACACACACATCTTTATTCATTCATCTGTCAGTGAACATCTGCGCTTTTTCCGTAGTTTGGCTATTGTGGACTGCTGTTATAAACATTGGTGTTCAGGTGCCCCTTGGAATCACTATATTTGTATCCTTTGGGTAAATACCTTGTAATGCAATTGCTGGGTCATAGATAGCTCTATTTTGTAACTTTTTGAGGAACCTCCATATTGTCTCCCACAGTAGCTGCATCAGTTTGCATTCCCAACAGTGTAAGAGGGTTCCCCAACCAACATCTGTTGTTTACTGAGTTGTTAATTTTAGCCATTCTGACCAGTGTGAGCTGGTATCTCATTGTGGTTTTGATTTGTATTTCCCTGATGCTGAGTGAGGTAGAGCATTTTTTCATGTGTCTGTTGACCATTTCGATGTCTTTTTTCGAGAAATGTCTGTTCATGTCTTTTGCCCGTTTCTTGACTAGACTTTTTGTGTTTTGGGTGTTGAGTTTGATGAGTTCTTTATAGATTTTGGATACCAGCACTTTATCTGATAAGACATTTGCAAATATCTTCTCCCATTCCATAGGTTGCCTTTTAGTTTTGTCGACTATTTTCCTTTGCTGTGCAAAAGCTTTTTATCCTGATGAAGTCCCAATAGTTCATTTTTGCTTTTGTTTCCCTTGCCTTTGGAGACGTGTCTAGCAAGAATTTGCTGTGGCCGAGGTCAAAGAGGTTGCTGCCTGTGTTCTCCTCTAGGATTTTGATGGACTCCTGTCTCACAGCCAATGTCTACCTTTTCTTAAAAACACTTAAAGACTCCGAACTACTACTCAGAAATATTTTTCTTCCTCTTTCAGGCTGTTATCAAGGAGCAGCTTCAGGAGACTCAGGGCTTATGTGAATATGCTATCTATGTCCAAGGTAAGACATGTATTTCTTCTCTTCTTGCTAGAGAAATGAATACTTTACCTAGATTCTGAAAGAAGAGCAAACTACCTATGAATGTTCTACAAAGGTCTTACTCAGTATTATGTTGTTTGAAATCAGAACATAATTCTTGCGTGGGATTTGACGTCAGAAATGACAGATTCTATTAAAAAAATTTGCTGCTGTCCTTCCCCCCCATTCTCTGTAGTGTCTGGCTAGTGTTTTCAGAGTGCATGTTAGGGTCCCTGTCTCAGGCAGCAGCTTCAAGTACAGAAGGCGCTTCTGGAAGGGCTTCTTGTAGTCAGGCTAAAAGAGATGAGGAAAGGCTTGAGGATTTTTTATAAGGGTGTTAAGATGAAGGGAAGAAACCTAGAGGTATAGAGGGTAAAGCAGAGAATAGATGAAATTTATCTATGGATAAACCAAATATAGGAACCACTGACTGAAATTTAACTCTTTAGCATCTTTAGTTTTTCTAGGAACTTTCCTTTTGATTCTTTGGTGTAAATGAATGGTTTTGTTTACCACTCATGGATTGGTAGCCTTCAGATTAATATACAATTTTCTGACATAATTTGTAAGATATTGACACATCTAGGATATCACGGCAAAAAGAAAAAAATGTTTTTTTATTCCCAATATTAATAAGTTCCAGACTCGCATTGCCTCATAATACTTAAACATGTAAATTCTTCTAAAAATTACTGATTCAGTTTGGTTGCTATACTGAAAGCCAAGTCCAAAATATTAGTTCATTCGCAGCCAGAATCTCCTTGATTGTACTTTCCCTGTTTGGGTATACTCTGGAAACAGCTGGATGGAGGCAGTTGGAAGTCTGGATTATCATGATGAATAGAGTATTTGATGGGGAAGCCCAGGAATGTCCTTATTTTTTTTTTTTAAAGATTTTATTTATTTAAGAGAGAGAGAATGAGAGATAGCGAGCATGAGAGGGAAGAGGGTCAGAGGGAGAAGCAGACTCCCTGCTGAGCAGGGAGCCCGATGTGGGACTCGATCCTGGGACTCCAGGATCATGACCTGAGCCGAAGGGAGTCGCTTAACCAACTGAGCCACCCAGGCGCCCCAGGAATGTCCTTATTATGAAGAATTTGTGGGATAATTTTCAAGGCACGTGGTTATCTGCATGGTAGATGCTGGGAATGGAGTAGGTCGGTTTATCTTATTAAAAAAGTTTTAGATCATTAACAACTTCGCTACTTGTTTCAGCCTACCTGAGGTTGTATCTGATTGTGTTAAGGTTAGAATTATCCAAAGGATTTCTTTGGTATGATTTCTTAACTTCTTCTTCTCCAATTTTTCTGATACCAGACTCTGTTCTCCCCAGAATGTGATGATTTTTTCTGTGTTTCTGTTTCTTGGCAGCATTAATACTTCGCCTGGAAGGAAATATCCAAGAATCCCTAGAACTCTTTCAGACGTGTGCTGTTCTCAGCCCTCAGTGTGCTGATAACCTCAAGCAGGTGGCCAGATCTTTGTGAGTATTTGCTGCCTGCAAGCCCCGGGGCACTCCAGAGAACACTGTAGAATGCATTCTCAGGCAGAGGCTCCTTCTGGCAGCCTGATCAGCCTGATATATAGAGGGAGAGTTGCTCAATGGGATTCACTTTGAAGAGTGGATTGATTTTGAAATTTGAGAAAATGAGTTAACAATGAGTATTTCAAACATTGTGTAGTGTAGTGTGATGGGGAAAGACTGATACTGTTTATCATACAAATAGTGACATCTTGTTCCCTCAGTCCTCTAATCTTACTGGCAACCCGTAAAATTTCTTTCATCTGCTGTTCCAACACGTAGTATAATGCTTGACATAGTAAGTTTTAGTACGTGTTTGTTGAGTGGATGGCCTGACAGTTCCTGGATATAGTCAACCTCCAGTCTTTATACGTTGTTAGGTACACTGATAGTTTTTCTACTCTGGAGCCATAGTGTCCATGGAGTTCCCATCCCCACTTTCTTACCTACTGTCGTTCATACTTGCACTGTCTTTGCATAGAGGCCCGGATTGCCCTTGCCTCTCTTTTAGAACTGTGATCCAACATCAAGGCAAGAGATTTAGTCTTGGAAGGGAAGGGGCTGTCCCTTAAGTAGATGGTGATGATGAATGCTGGCAGCTCTTGCTTAACTGGTATATATATTTTAGCTTGTTTCTTTTTTGTTCTACATTTGTGGTACATTGCAGAAAATAAATTACAGAAGACTTTCACTAAAATTGGTGTAGAGTGAGACCAAGACCCTGGGACAGCGATCAGTGCAGCCCCTACCAAAAGAGCTTCTGTTATTGATACATGCCAGCCTCATTTGCCAAAAGAGCACAGCTAGCTAATAGGGAAGAGGCTTCCAGAATTCTCGTCTGGATAGAATATTAGTCAAATGAGGGACTAGTGGAGTTAGTCCTGTAAAATCTTTGAGTTAATAATTAAAGAAAATGTATCTCTTCCACAGATTTCTTTTGGGAAAACATAAAGCTGCCATTGAAGTATATAATGAAGCAGCTAAACTTAACCAGAAAGATTGGGTAAGTAGAGAACTTGAAGTTCTTTGTTATTAGTGACATGCTAATGGTTCCATTTGTCATATGGCTGTCTTTTGTTATTGCTATTGAATACCTACATGCCCAAAATGTCTTTATTTTATCCTCACATTTCATTGATGATTTAACTAAGCATAAGATCAAAGTCATGTTGCCTCATAACTTAGCAGACATTGCTGCCTGGTTTTCGGGCAGTCTCTTACAAGTCTGATTCTTGTTGATAACTCCACTTTCCTCTCTAGAAGCTTTGAGGATTTTTTCATTGGAGTTCTGAAATATCAGTCATCGTTGTCTAGAAGTGTTTCTTTTCCCCTCATCTGTAGACCCTCAATTGGCTTTTCTGTAAGGATCTTTACCCTATTTTGGGTCAGGGAAGTTTTCTTTGAGTAGTTCTTTGATTTTTTTTTTTCTTCTCCATTATCCCTTTGTATCAGTTAGGGATTATAACTGCAATAAAGATTCTGACTAAACATTGGCTTTATCAATTAGGGGTTAATTTTTTCTCACGAAACTGATCCAGGTGAGTAGTTGTCAACATTGACTTGGTGGTCCAAGGATGGCTGAGGCTTTTTCTTCATGTTCACAAGGCGTCTGCTGCAGCTCTAAGATCACATCATCATTCCAGGCAGGGAGAAAAAGGAAACAACAAAGAGAAAAAGACATAGCCTATATTAGGAAAGTATAGCTTTCCCAGAAATCCCCAACAGACTGCCACTTGTGTGATATCATCCATCCCCACCCCTTTAAGGAAGGCTGGGACGTGTAGTTTTTACGTTGGACACATTGACACTCTAAACAAAGTTAGGGTCTTTTAGGAAGGACAACAGGGAGAGTGGATATTAAGCAGCGGCATGTGCCACACTGTTTTCCACTGTATTAAACATGTTCTGTACTTGTTTCCTGTGGCTCTTAACTTTCATCTCACATATTCCTCCTCCTCGCCTTTTTGCTGTACATTAAGGGACATAGCCTCTCCATGTCTCTGACTCTTTAAGTTTTGTTCTGCCTTCCAGAATTACCTTTTCTTCCTCTCTTTGTTTTGGTTCTTCTTTCTCAGGCTGTTGATATTTTTCAAGTAGCTGAGGACTCTTGGAAAGACCCCTTTCTATCTGTGAAGGATTCGATTGTTAGTACAGAGAGCTAGCATGGATTTCCCTGCAGTTCTTATGGCACTATTATTTTTGAGAAGTTTCAGTTTGCTGGCCACTTTTGTAGGTCTGAAGACAGAGCTGCCACCAGGTATTTTATAGCTAAAGGCCAAAGTGAAGCCACAGATAAGGGAAAATTCATTTACTCTTTTATTCATTTAGTCATTCTTTCAACAAATGAGTGTCTGCTACATGACAGGCACTGGGCTGTGCCTTGGAGATGTGAAGATGGATTGGTGGATTATGGAACAATCAACTAGAATAGGAAATACAGGAAGGAAGAAGGGCAGTTTTGGGAGAGGAGGATGATAACCAGTCAGAGCTAAATCCTGTCTTTAAGATCGTGGACATGATGGGTTTTTGCTCCTGGTAGGGTATCTAAAGTGAGATGTCTCCAGTGCATGCCTGGATATAGAAATCTGAAACTCAGGTGTATTGGGCTAGAGATGCCCATTTTGGAGTCAACAATATAAAGGTGATGATTAAAACGATGAAATTGGTTGAGATCACTCTTCAGTGAGCTGAGGCTGGAAGCCAAGAAAAAGTGTGGAAGGCCTGAGCTGAGGAGGAAGAGAGCCTGTAGAGGAGGACAGGGAGGAAGTGGAACAGGAAAGCTCAGAGTCACACGGGGGTTATGAGAGCATTGGTTCATCCATCCAGTTGGTTGAAAGCACTCATTCTGCTATTACTCACTTGGGATAGCCATTCCATTAGCACGAGTAGAGGTGGTCATGCCCTGAACTGCCACTCTGTGTCCTACTTGTTTCTTCAGTTCCTGTGGCCACAGAAGACCTTGTAGCCCTACTTTCTTGGACTCATCAGAGCATTCCACAATGCGGCTGCAGCAGGGGATAATAATTCCTCCTGGTATCTCATTTGACTTTTGGAACAGCTCTGTTCAGTAGGGAGAATTTACCTGTTGACCTGAGAGGGTTGAGAAGCTGAGGATTTGGCTAGCTGGGGTGACTTGCTGAAGGGGGCATAGTGAGGTGGTGGCAGAACCAGAGCTAGGACTCAGGCCTAGACTCTGAGATTCCTCACTTTAGGCCTGTGATTCTTCCACTCTCCGGCTGCCTTTTGCAGGATGTCTGCTGGATTCCCTCATTCTGTGAAAGACACAATTTAACTCTTATTTGTTCTGTTTTCCTTTTCAAATTTCCTTTGTCATCAGTTTGTTTGAGGGCTGTTGCTGCTGCCTTCTCAAGTAATATCTGTGGGAACAAATGATTTTTAAAGAGTTAGGGGTTAGTTAGCTTTAGGTCACTTAAAGGGCAAGCATGGATACATTTCTCCTCTCTAGCTCCCTGTGTACATTGTTAAGGATAAATGGAAAGGACACAAGTTTTGGAGGCGGGCCTGAGTTCAAGTCCCAGTGCTTTGCAGTGTGTGGACATTATTTGGATTGTGATTTAAGAAAAAAATTTGTGGGTTTTATGCTTCTTGAACATGACTCAGTGTCTGATATAAGCAGTTATTTTTTTTTTCCAGGTATGATAATGGTACTGTAGGTCGGTTAAAAAAAAAAGACCTTATCCTTTAGAAATACATAATGAAATGTTTGTGGATGTTATGCTAGCTGGCATTTTGTCAAGTAGTGGGGTAGATGGGAGTATGGATTGGATGGTTGTTGGGACAGAGTGATGAGTCCATGGTGTTTCTGTCTACATTTATGTATAGTTGAAATTCTTCTGAAGATTTAGACCTAAAAAAGTCCTAGTGCTGACACTTTGTCTCAAGTTAGGCAAACTACTTAACCTCTCTGACCTTCAATTTTCTTCTCTCTCAAATCAGAATTGTTATACCTGTGTTTCAGATTTGCTGGGGAAATTAAAGTAACATATATGAAAGCCATCTGGCATAGAGCCTGATGTGAAGTAGGTACTCCATCAATGATCCCTATTTTGTTATTTTAGGAGACTTGGAACACATTTTAAACCATTTGTCTCTGAGCCCTGGGGTCTGTGTTTTGCCAGACAGGGACACTTCTGGGTCTAAATGTGCTTCCACACCTCTCCACTACTAACAAAAAGTCCTCACTGTTTCCATAGAGCACCTTCTTTGTCTGAAGCTACTGCTAATAAAGGGAGATTCAATATAAGGGAACTTGAGAGATTCTATAGAACTCAAGGTGAACTAGAACTGGAAAGCTGTTAGTAACCAAGGTAGCTACTCTGCATTTCTGCTTCAGTTTTTTCTTTTTGTAGGTCAGCAGTTGGCAAACTTTCTGTAAAGGGCCTAGTGAGTATTTTAAGCTTTGTGGCTTCATATAGTCTCTACTGCAGCTACTTAACTCTAAAGTTCTAGTGTGAAAGTTCTGTAGGCATTGTGTAACAAGTGGTCGTGGCTGTGTTCCAGTAAAACTTTATTTACAAGAAAAGCAGAGGATGGATTTGGCCTGTGGGCCAGGGTTTGTAGACTTCAGCAGATTGGCTTCAGTGACATGTATTCTGCCTCAGTGGCCTCCAGATGCTGTTGTCAGTCCCCGAGTCCACACCACCTGGTCAAGTCCCAGATTCCTAGGAGAAGGAATCTAGTTGGCGCGCGCGCACGCGCGCGCGCGCGCACACACACACACACACACACACACACACACACACACACACACACTCACTCTCTTAGGGGTGGAGCAGGGGCTGTGGGCAGTGTCTTCTGAGAGGAGGGCAGGGGGCAGCTCTTAGAGAAGGCAGGCCTGGGGCTGAGATCCAGGAAGATCACCTGTTCATTCTGATTTTATCTCTTATAATCTGAGTTTTTAATATTAAAGAGCCCATTTTATAGAATTAAATGTATTTAAGTATGAAATCTAGTAAAAAACTACCTGTAGTGCCACTTAAAATGTAAGCTTTGCCAGACAGTAACCGTCTGGATGCCTGTCGTGTCATTCCGATAGTAACTGTGGGGTTTACACCTGTGCTGTCTTACTCTCTTCTGTGTGTAGGAGATCTGTCACAACGTGGGAGTGTGCTACATTTATCTGAAACAGTTCAGTAAGGTACTGTGTGGGGTGTGGGAGTGGTGGTGGCAGTCGGGCGCCGGGCTGGGGAGCCCACTGAGGGTGTTTGCTGCAGAGGTGCCACTGCTCGTGGTGCGTCATTCCTGAGAAGTGCTTGTAGAGATCTTGGCAGCAAAAATTGAAAGTGCCATACATTTATCCCGGTATTTATTCTCATTTTTCATCCATCTGCTTTTTTTTTTCTTTTCTGATTTTAGCAAGAAAATGACAAACTCTAGAAATATTATGAGGGAATTGTAATTGAATCGCTTCTCTCCTCTCTTCTCTTCCATCCCCACTGTAATTTTCCAGTATAGAAACAAATGTTCAATAAAACTTAGATATCAAAAAGTGAACCCTTAGGTCTTAAAAGTGTAATCATGACTGTGTGAGCTATTTTAGGGTCTGACGGCAACTGATTTAGTTTTTAAGGTTATTGGAAATGAATTTAAGTTTTAAGTGGATCTGATTTCTGACAGTTACTGTTTTTAACATTATTTTCCATGTAAGAACTTATATTTTTAATGGGTCTCCTTAGGTTTCCTGGGTAGTGTTATATGCTTGCTTAGGAGAGTTTTCTCCTCAGAGAATATTCCGAGCAAGTACATTTCTATTCATAGGATTATTCTGAGCCACAGGAAAGGTGGGATTGGTCTTTGGTCAGACCTGTACTGAGAAGAAGGAGAATTATATTTTACTGTGAAGCTAACAAATATAATACTTGACATTGATATAAATACTTGTTGAATCAATGAATGACTTAAAGCCCTTTTGGTCATCGATTAGAATAAAGCTCTTCCAGGGCAAGGAATTTGATTTGTTAGCTCTCATATCCCTAGTACCTAGAACAGTAGGTACTCAATGGATACATGTTGAGTGAATAAAGGAGAACAGTCCGTTCATTCATTTATGAAAATATTGGTGAGGAAAATGAGGTCCACCCTGGGGAAGGCTGTGCAGTTCATCAGTGGTGCAGCTGGGATCAAATTCAGGGCAGTGCTCTATTCTGTACTACGACACTCCTTTGAAGCAGAAGACACTCATAAAGGTTAATCATCATGCATAAAAAACTCGCACGTGGCTCCAGAGGCAGACACCTCATGTTGCCAGCTATTGGGTCATCAAGCAGTTTTGGTATGTTGTAGTGTTTTTGGGTAGTAGGGGCTGTTCGCTGAGATGTCATGTTCCTGCCTGAGTACAGCAGGAGCTCTGTCTTTACAATAGCCACACCAAGCCATTGTGCTTTCGTGGTAGTGATTTGGTTCTCTTTACTCCATCAATCTTGTTAGGCACAAGACCAGCTGCACAATGCCCTCCATCTTAACAGGCATGATTTGACTTACATAATGCTGGGGAAGATCCACTTGCTGGAGGGAGACTTGGACAAGGCCATTGAAATCTACAAGAAAGCAGTGGAGTAAGTATGTCTGTTTTCTTTAAGGCAATGAGAAAATAAATGGGAGCAGACATGGGAACCCCCAAGCTTAAGACTGATTACGGATTACCGTGATGGATTACTAGTTACATGAGTAAAGCTCAAGCTAAGGTTAGAAGCTCCCAGTGGCTTGCTTACATAAGGAAGACTTGTGTTTCTCACCTATCAGTATGGCTAGTCTAGCCTAGCTGGACAGTTCTGCTCAGCAAGATCAATCAGGGATCCAGGTTCTTTATTAACCCGCCATTCCTTCAGTTGTTGCCTTCACCTGCATAGTTGAAGCTGACTTAATGTGCTATCCATGTTTCAGGCTGTGGTGAGGAGCGGTGGTACAGGAAACTGCTGAGTAAGCAGCTCGAAGTAAGGTTTTAATGGTTTAGAAGTTGCACACATCATTCCTGCTTACATCCCATGGTTCGTGAGGTGAAGTGGCCACTAGCCGCAAGGGAAGTGGGTACACACTTGCTCAGGAGGAAGGAGAGGGTAGATTTTGGAGTCAGCTGGTAGTCTGCCATTGTGGTTTTAAACTTTATAGCAGATCTTGTTTCCGGAGACATTGGAGTCAGAAATCTCCTGATTCACTAATAAACATGTGGCGTTTATTAACATGAGACCAATACCTTGTTTTGTTTTTTGTTTGTTTGTTTTTTTTTTTAAATATCATTAGGGTAGGCCAAACCCCTCTTGATAATGGAATGGACTGGCTTTACCAGGATGGTGTTCCAAGTTTCTTCTCCAGGGACACATACTATCTTGTCTTTTTTGTATAGGGTCTTGTTTGTTGTAAGTGGGATAGCTGTAGCAAAATGTCTCGTTTGTTTTGTCACTTAACAGGATGTGTGGCCACAATGTATTATTCCTGATAATTAGTCTCTGAACTAAACTTAGATTTCTGTTAATTACCTTTGTCTTCTACCACAGCAGTCACTTTTCTGGTTATACCAGTCATAACACTCTTCTGAATTTTCTTCAACCACATTTTGTGTCTAAAAAGACATAAAAATCCCTTGGTTTGGGACAGGTGGGTGGCTAAGTCGGTTCACTCATGATTTCGGCTCAGGTCATGATCTCAGGGTTGTGAGATCAGGCCTCTCGGGCTCCCCACTCAGCAGGGAGTCTGCTTGAGAGTCTCTCTCTGTCCCCCTCCCCACTTTGTGCTCTCTCTCCCCACTAAAATAAATAAATCTTTAAAAAAAAAATCCCTTGATTTGTTAAGAGGCTAAATTTATAGGGACAAGTAAGAAGGAGCCCATGGAGCATATTTTAAGCATCTATGGTGCTGGGTGGAAGGAAGCTTTCTACCTTTTAAAGTTGTCTCTTTGAGATTAGCTCACAGAAATCTGGAGGGTGACATTCTTCCAGGACTCATCAAGGACTTAAGTCAGTATAATTCCCAAGGGAAAAAGGGGACAGCTGAACATTTGGAACCTCACTGAGATTGGAGACCATTGTTTATGACCCATTGCCTTGGAGATGGTAGTCATGTTTTGGTGGGAGCCGAGGGGGATGCCACCAAAATCAGGGAAGTTACGTAATTGGTTTGTGGGTGGGAGGTGATCAAAGTGGGTATTTATTATGGCAGAAAGTGAAGGGCAAATACTCAGTTGAACTGAGTAAGCTCTCTTTGGCCAGCTCAGGCTTCCTCTGGCTGGGGCTTTGGCCCCTTTGGTCTGGTCTCCCCATAGGTAACCAGTGCCCTACTCGGTCCTTAGAAGCAGGAGATGCTGTTCCTTGCCTTTTGGCATTTTCACTATTGAAATTGCTGATGATCCTACAGACAGAACATCTCAGCTCAGTGTTGCTTAGGTTTTGTGACAAAGGGAAGGATCAGTGAGGGATTGGGAAAGCAAATCATCTTTTTAAAGATTTTTTTTTTTAAAGATTTTATTTATTTATTTGAGAGAGAGAGAATGAGAGACAGAGAGCACGAGAGGAAAGAGGGTCAGAGGGAAAAGCAGACTCCCCGCTGAGCAGGGAGCCCGATGTGGGACTCGATCCTGGGACTCCAGGATCATGACCTGAGCCGAAGGCAGTCGCTTAACCAACTGAGCCACCCAGGCACCCAAGATTTTTTTTTTTTTTTTTTTTTTGACAGATATAGCACAAGTAGGCAGAGCGGCAGGCAGAGGGAAAGGGAGAAGCAGGCTCTCTGCTGAGCAGGGAGCCTGATGTGGGGCTCAATCCCAGGATCATGACCTGAGCCGAAGGCAGCCACTTAACTGAGCCACCGAGGCGTCCCAAGCAAATCATCTTTTATTTAAATCAGTGTTTACTTACCAAAGCCAAAGGCTAATTTTTCCCTTGAGCTGGTTTGTGTCTTACCTTTTTTTCGTTTGGCTATTTAGTATGGTTTTTTGTTTAATGTGGCGAGCAGACCATTAGGGCCGTTGGGATCCCAAACACACAGAAAACTCTGCTGGTACTGTCAGTACAGTGAGGCCAGAAAAACAAAACAAAAAAGCCCCACAAACCTACGAGAGGGAACTGGCTACAACTGTGTGTTTTAGACGGACTTGATTTATGGAGGATCGGTCTTTTAATTGTATCCGTAGAATCAGGGACAGTCACAGAGAATATTCCATAGGTGGTTCTTAGGACTTTGGCCCTAAGGAAGGGTCCTGACAAAGGAGTCTGGATTCCAAGTCCCATTTCTTACTTGCTGAGCAATCCGTCCTGTAGCCAGGGTTGAGAGGACCACTTTTTGTTTTTTTTGTTTTTTTTTTTTTTAGATTTTACTTATTAGAGACAGTGAGGGGGGGGATAGTGGGAGAGGGAGAAGCAGGCTTCCCGCTGAGCAGGGAGCCTGATGCGGGGCTTGATCCCAGGCCCCTGGGATCATGACCTGAGCTGAAGGCAGACGCTTAACGACCGAGCCACCCCGGCGCCCCGAGAGGACCACTTTTGGAGGAAATTCCCAGATCACCTTCAGGAATTTTCACGGGGAGTAGGAGGCACAAGAGTGTCTCCAGGTGCAGCACGAGGATGCGTCAGCAGGCAGGGGTCTTGGTGTCTCATACACATCTTGTTTCCCTCTGAGCACTCTCTGTGGGTCTCTGTGTTGCAGGTTCTCACCAGAGAATACGGAACTTCTTACAACTTTAGGACTACTCTACTTACAGGTAATGAGAACTCTACTCATTCATGCACTGACATTAGAAATGCTTTTGGATTTGTGTGGATTGTTGTGTCCCTGCACTCTGAGTTTACTTTAACACATTCCACTAAAGGTTGTAGGAAGCACGTGGACCTTACTGTCTGCATTTGATATTCTTTGTCTGCTAAAGGAATGAATTTTCTGCATTCAAATCAGGCAAATAAGTCTGTTCGAGGCTACTGCAGTTCTAATTCTTAACCCATGTAAGGAAAGGGCAGATATGAGAAGTAACTTGGGGGGCGGGGCTGGCATCGTGTTGTTGTGGGAGAAGCTGTGAGGCAGCGGAGCACCGGCAGGGCTGGGGCCGGGGGCCATTTCTGTTGCTGCTTCTGCCCAGCCAGGTGCTACGGGAAAGAGAAGGAAGAGCTCTAGAATGAGAAGCCTCCTCTCCCCTCTACGGTTTTCCCGCATGTGAATGGCTTTCCTTTAGTGCCTCCACTTCTCTCTACCAGCCTGGCACCCCTGAGGCTGTCTCCCTGCCTGCTCCCCTCAAGCTCCTTAAGTTCCCTGCACAGCTGGTCCACCAGCTCTGCCTCTCCGGTGGCCTTTCTGTCTCTTTTGTTTTCTGGAGCTTACTCCTGGGCCTTCCTGGGCTTTGGCTTGGAGGCTGGCCCCCTCGCAGGTGAGGCTTACCTGCCCATGTCCTGCTGGGGAGGCATCAGTGCGGAGTGTAGGGGCTCCCGGCAGATGAAAACTTTGACCTTCAGGGGACAAATCAACAAATAGGGGGATTTTTAGTTTTCTTTCTTTCTTTTTTTTTATCTGGTCTCTTGTAGCTCTTTTTTTATCATGACAACCAGAAAGCCTGGGTGTTGCTGTTCGGGGCATGGTTGGCCAGACTCCTCAACTGCTGTCTCCCCGCTGATGTAATTCTCTGGTTTGCTTTTTCTCCAAGCTCGGTATTTACCAGAAGGCATTTGAACACCTTGGAAATGCACTGACTTATGACCCTACCAACTACAAGGTATTGCACATAGGCGGTCAAACCCCAGAGCCTTCACACAGACGCCCCCACTGCCGCCAAAGCTGACCTGGCCCTAGAAAGCAGAGCGGACACCTGTGAAATTACCTGCTTCTTAGAAAGATAATAAACAGACATGGCCTTTCTTTTTTGAACATACTGTAAAGTGTTAGCGCTGTGCTGCTTATTTTCTCCAAGCGCACATTTGCTGTCACGGGCCTGTCTGTCAGGCAGACAGTGAAATTGTTACGCCAGTGAAGGTCCATGTGTTACTCAGGAAATGAGCAAGGTCTCTACAACTGCTCTCCGAGGAGATTCTGGTGAAGTGACTTCTGGGTTCTTAATGAATTTGCGAGGACAACTCTTGTCCAGATAGGACTCTGGGGCTGAGATCATGCAGTGGATGGATGAACGTCATGGAGGATGAGATGCAGCAGAAGGGGCTTTGACAAAGGGTGCGGACCCGGTCCTGTCCCTTCTGTCACGGGAGGCATGGTAGGCTGATCCCGCCAGCTCCCGCCTGGGCGCCTTTCCTTGGAGAAACGAGGGCTGGGCTGCAGAGGCCTCCAGCTGACCCCCCTGGGTGGTGCCAGAAGGAGCTGGACCTTAAGTGGCCAGACAGCAGTTTCTGGGTTGTCAGGAGCACTTGGGGTACCAAGTATGGGCTGTGGGGAACAGATGAAGGCCGCTTTTACTGCAAGGGCCTTGACTCTGAGATACTGACTTCCTGGACTAGAAGTAGGAAACAAATGAGTCAGGGCAAGTCACTGACATTTTATCTTTTCTTTTTCTGTACTGTGCCAGAGAAAGCCACAGTGGGTGCAGGGACATTCCTCCCAAGCATCTGTCCCGAGAGCTTGAATATATTTTCTGTGGCCCTGAAAAAGTGTGTATGCCCTGTCCTTGCTGATGGGCCTGCTGAGTATCTACACCCAGGACAACCGCTTCACTGTGACAGCCTTTGGGGAATGGCTCCATTACTGGCTTTTCATGTCCTGTGTTTTCAGGCCATCTTGGCAGCAGGCAGCATGATGCAGACCCACGGGGACTTTGATGTTGCCCTCACCAAATACAGAGTTGTAGCTTGTGCCGTTCCAGAAAGTCCTCCGCTCTGGAATAACATTGGAATGTGTTTCTTCGGCAAGAAGAAATACGTGGCAGTGAGTGTCTCCCCATCATCCTTGTTTGTGTTCATACAGGCAGTTCCTGGGGCTGCCAGCCTGCCCCAGCCGCTCATCCGGTGCCCTCTCTCCCCCTCAGGCTATCAGCTGCCTGAAGCGAGCCAACTACTTGGCTCCCTTCGATTGGAAGATTCTGTATAATTTGGGCCTTGTCCACCTGACCATGCAGCAATATGCGTCGGCTTTCCATTTCCTCAGCGCAGCCATCAGCCTCCAGCCAAAGATGGGGGAGCTCTACATGCTCTTGGCTGGTAAGAGACATTTGTGGGGAGAGCCCCTCTGTAGTCTGTGATGACGGAAAATGATCTAGAATTACGAGGTCAGTGGTTAAATGTCCCGTAGAAGCCAGTGCCTCGCAGATCCTATAGGAGCCTAGTTGAGTGTCCTGGAGCTTGAAAAAGAAGACAGAATATCTGGTTGCTTCTAGCCTGGGGGCATTTCACTTAGAGACCAACAGGTTAAATCAAGATCATCCCTAGTTCATCTTTTCCCAGTTTTCCCTGACTTGACAATTTATTTACATATATAGAGAGAGAGAAAAAGAGAGTCCAACTCAGTTCCAGATACCATTGAGTGTTAAGAGCTTGGGCTTTAGGAAGGGTCCTCCTTCCACTGAGTACTGGTTGGATCTCATAGTAGAGGGGGAGGATTACATAATTAAATAACCAATGAATATTAACTATTGGTTTTTTGTCATTACATAACTGGTCTACTATTATTAATGTGAGTGTTACTAAAACATTAAAGTACTGACTAATTTCTGGGGGATATTTCTCCACATACTAGACTTAACTAAATGTAAGCCTGAAAGCACTTTTCCATATTCTCATTGACAGTGTGGGGTCTTCAGGTGGGTTTTTTTAAAATCATTATTGTGGGGCTCTTACTTATAAGAGGAAGGTTGCAAAAGCAAGTTGAATGGTGGTTCACTGGGGGTTGCCTGAATATGGAGCAAGCTCTGTTCTGATGGGGATGCAGGAATGAGAACAGACAGCCCGACTGTAAGGCATGAGCAGCGTTCTGACTTCCCAAAGTAGAGATGGCCTTCACACTGCATTCTGAAGGCTTGGCTGGAACTCACCGGCAAGGCGTGGCTGAGGAGGTGGGAGAAAAGGTGTGCGGCCCGGAGCGGCCGTGTGGGCCCTGCCCTGAGCGGCAGTTCTGTGTGGAGCGCAGTGCGGGGGGGGGGTGTGGGGGGTGGGTGGGGGGTGGGGTGGGTGGGAGAGATGGTCTGGGGCCACCTCACGGACCGCACGAGCGGAATGCCTTTGGATAAAGGACTTTGGTCTTTATCCTAGAGGCCGAGGTTTTCCAACTGTATTCCTAGACCGCTTACATGCCTGGTGGAAATGACGCATGGCTGGTGGGGAGGTGGAGTGGGTCCGGCTTCCAGACAGCTCTGTTTTGCTTTGTTTTATAGAACAGGCTTCCAGAAAATACTGATTAAAAAGGAGACTGTGTTCTGTTGCTAAACAAAAGTTAAAGATCAAGGTTTTGGGTGACAGAACCAGTGAGGATTCTTAAGTCAGGTGGTGACATGGTCCGATTTGTTTGTAAGTCAGGGCGACCTCTGGCAGCTTTGTGGCAAGTGGATGGAGGCACATGGGGACCTTGCTGTGGGGATAAAATGGCAAGCCTGAAACAACTCGCACCTGAAGAAGGGCGGTGTCCGAAAAGAAAGCGCAAAAAGGATTCTCGAGACGTGGCCACTGGCTGCCTGCAGGGAGGGGCCGTCCGAGCCGATGACGACACTGGGGCGTCCAGGCTGCCCGACTGCAGGCCGTGGCTCTGTGAGCTGAGAGGGCAAGGGATGGGCTGAGTGAACGGTGGCCTTGAAACATTCCTTCTGTTTTCTACGCTGGGCTATCCAGCCGCGGTGCCCACTTTCTTTGTTGCAGTGGCCCTGACCAATCTGGAAGATCCAGAGAACGCCAAGAGAGCCTACGCAGAAGCCGCCCGCCTGGACAAGTAAGCTGCTCTGGCGGGAGTGGTAGCGGGGTGGGCTGGACTCCCTGAAGCCACCAGGTGGCGCCACAGCCCGGGTGTTGCTCTCAGAGGCCTAACTGCGGAAGCCAGCGGGCCTTGGCACAGGGTAGAGAAAGTGAGGGAGGGAGACTGACTGACAGCCGTGGGTGGATCAAGGGGGTGGTCCCTCCCCAGGGGGTCACTGCAGGGCCCCAACTGCTCCCCAGGATGGACGTGAGATGGGAAAGGTGACTGGGGGACCTTCACTGACAAGGTGGGCAGGAGGGGTGGGTGAAGGGCTTCCCGCTAGCCCAGACCACAGGGGCCCCTCTGCCCCACTCATTGCTCTGCCCCGCCCCCCCCAATCTGCACTTTGATTTACCTTCCTAACCGCTCTGTTCCCTCCTGCTTTGGTTTTAATAAATATTTTGATGGTGAAAAAAAAAAAAAAAAGCTGGAACTGACGTGGGCTCTTTCCGAGAAAATGTTTCCAGCCCTGAGTTTAGCAGTCGGGGCCAGAGGAGACGGCAGTGGGCTTGGGCTGCTGACGGCCATGGGCTGGCTGGAATAGCAGATGGGACTCTGCGCTTGGTTTAAGATAAACCTAACTCTCCTGGGATTCATCCTACCGGCGTCTGCCGGGCAGCAGGCTAGGGACCCCTGTTTTCAAGCCTGCCCGGGGACGGGGGGGGGCGCTGTTGAGGGCTGGGACGGCAGACTCGCTCCCACCACCTCCTGCTTGGCTGGTTGGGCAGTTGCGGCCGTGATGCTTCTCCAGAGGTCCACACAGTATGTGTTCTCACCTTGCTGTAGAATGGAGAAGTCTCTACTTAACCAGTTTGTGCCTGGTTTTTTTGTGCAACGAGAAGGATCTCTGAATGAGCACGGTTGCAGAGCCTGAGCCCCACAGAATCCCTCTTTGCCACAGGTGTCAGCCTTTAGTGAACCTCAACTATGCGGTGCTGTTGTACAAGCAGGGTGAGAAGGAAGGCGCCCTGGCCCAGTACCAGGAGATGGAGAGGAGCGTCCGCCTGCTCAGGGACAGCGGCTCGCTGGAATTTGACTCTGAGGTGTGTCCTTTATTAGCTTCCAGGAGGCTGGCTGGGGACTTCTGAGCCAAGCCCATATACTCCGAATACAAGGTACCCGAAAGGTTCATGCCTGTTTCAGCTTTGAGGTTCCTGGCAGCATGAAATCTTTAGTCATCGCCTGAGGAAGAACTTTCCCAGAAGAAAGTAGTAAGGGGAGATTCAGGCTGAGTTATGTTATTGATAGAATACAACTGAGTTGAGGTCTGTGTCTCCTTGCAGCTCCCTCCCACTTCCCCTCTTACAAGAAAGGCAGGAGTTTAGCCCTGTAGTGCACTGACCTTGGATCTTCGGGTTCTGAGACCCTGTATGCATTCCTGTGCCATCCACTAGGGGGGATCTGTATTCTCTGCTCTTGGAGAAGGATTTCCTTGCAATAAATGCTTCCTCTCTCAAATACTGGTACCGGCAGACACGATTTCAGCTAAACTCCCAGGTGGAACGCCTAGGAAGAAGTAGGTAGGCTTGTCTCTGCCAGTGATATCTGTGATTCTTTTTTTCTTCCCATGTGGGCACTAGATGGTAGAGATGGCTCAGAAACTGGGAGCTGCCCTCCAGGTCGGGGATGCACTGGTCTGGACGAAACCAGTTAAAGATGCCAAGTCAAAGCACCGGACCACTTCAACAGGCAAAGCTGCCGGTGTCCAGCAGCCTCTGGGCTCTAATCAAGCTCTGGGACAGGCGATGTCTTCAGCAGCTGCACACAGAAAGCTCCCCCCAGGTAGGAGGCTCCTTGGGGGTACAAGCCGCACGTGCCAGCAGAGAGATGACAGCTTTAAGTGAGGCTCGGACTCAGAACACGTCTAAGTAGTGTTTCCTGGAAGGGGAAAAAAGCCATAAGCTGGCCAAATTGGCACTTGCTTTCTTAAGGCAAGTTGTGCAGTAGGGAACAGCGACTGGGAGGCTTCGGTGAATGGTTAAAACACAGGGGCTTGGGGCGCCTGGGGGGGGGCTCAGTTCGTTGGGTGTCTGCCTTTGGCTCAGGTCGTGATCCCGGAGTTCTGGGATTGAGCCCCAAAACATTGGGCTCCCTCCTCAGTGGGGAGCCTGCTTCTCCCTCTGCCCCTCACCCTGCTCGTGCTGTCTCTCTCTCAAATAAATAAAATTATTAAAAAAAACCCCAAAACACTGGGGTTTAACACTATTCAAGGTTAGCAATAGACGACAGTACCTTCTGTTACGATAAAGTGGGGAAAATTAAAGCAAGACTACATAAGTCAGCATGGGGGCAGGTAACTGAAGATTTTTCTCAGTGAGTCTTTGAAGGCAAAGTGGACTAACTTCATAGCTGCAAAGATAGACCACAGTCCCATTGGTTCTAGAAGATATGGGGTTTCTTTTTTACATTTGACAATAAAAACCATGATTTCTTCCAGAATTGTGGAACTGAGAACTCCCACTATTTGTTTTGTTACTAGGTGCTGGAGGGACATCCCAGCTCACAAGGCCACCGTCTCTGCCTCTGGAGCCAGAGCCCGCTGTGGAGGCCCTACACCCAGCTGAAGCATCAGCACCAAGGAGAGAAAAACGGGAGGAGGATGACCCCGGAGTAGGGGTTTCTTCGGTAAGGATGTAGCAGGTTAGGAAAGGTCATGTAACACAGGCAGCAAGGTGGCCAGTGTGTCCCCTGGACACCAGGGGACGCGGAAGTGTTATGATGATCGCAAGGAGCCTGCAACCGACTCGGCCTCCCGTTAGCCCCGTCAGCCTGGAGATAGAGGGCCCAGACAGGTCCTTTAAGAATTAAGTGCAGGGCTCATGGCTCTGTGTTTGTAGCTCCAAGAGCCAGCAAGGCACATGATGCTGTTTGCTTTTGAAATGACTTCGACCTCCTGGATGACTGACCCCTTCCTTTGTGGAAGGAAAGTCTGAGGCCGACCTCTGCTCAGGAGCCCTGTTACGGTGAAGCCTTGGCTTAGCTGAGGTGATCCTCAGGCTGTGGGGCTTGGCAGCCCTGAAGGCAAACACAGATCTTGGATTAGTAATCCAGCTCTAACAGCCTAAATTTAAGGGGAAAAATGATGAAAAAAACCTATATAAATCGAGGCCCAGCCTGTTGGATATTCCAGCTGCACCTGTCCAAGGGAATCCCAAACAAGTCCCTCTGTCTTGTTCTTGAGAGACGTCAGAGCGTATGCAGAGCCAGATCATGTCAGCAACGATGAGAAGTAGGAGTGAAGGGCTGGGCTAGTATCAGCACCAAGAATGAAAAGGAAAAAAAGAGCTTCTTAATTTTTACTTAATCAGTGATACCCCTGGCCAGATGCTATCAGTACATCATCTATATGTCCTTTTTAGAATAAAGATTATGTATCATCATCCCTTTGGGGAAAGTTGTTAAGTGTAAAAAGAAGAGATCACAATAAAACCTTTTTAAAAGAACCTGTGATCACAGTCTTCTCTTACCTGCTTCCAAAACTAGTTTGAAACCAGAGAAGGCACCTCATGGCCAAGTTCCTGTTAGTGCTCGCACAGCTTCTGCTGCTGCCCTGACGGATGGGGGGCCAGCAGTTTGCACTTAAAGTGCCCTATAATCACCAGAATTTGAAGGTGAGGACAGACCTATTGCCAAACTATATGAAGGAGTTTTTTATATTATGACTGGGTCTGTTTTGACATTGAGGCAGCAGCTAAGTGAGCAGAAAACTCTGCGGTTCTGGGGGTCTCAGAGATACCCGACAGCGTAGCGGCAGCAGGTCCCTTACCCGGCGGTAGGTTCGTGGCAGACCTGGGGTCTACCCCCTGTGCAACTGAGAAAGCTCACCTCTATCTCGGTGTGGGGTCTAATGTGCCTGCAACTGGAAGGTCTTGGTGAAAAATAATAAGGGTATAAACTAAGAGGAGGAGGAGAGGGGGCTCTGGGAAAGATTTGGGAGGTCAAGTCAACAGGAGTTGGGGGCTGGAGGTAGCAGGCGAGAACAGACTGTCGCATGGGCACGTGCTGCTGGGGAGAGTTACACAAACCAGAGAGGAGGGACATTGGGGGACTCGGGTGGAGGGTTGTGGAGTCTAGTTTTAGACGTGTTTATCTTCGAGACATCCAGATGATGACAGTAGACACTTGAACAGCTAGATTTCAGGTGCAAAATCTGGCTTGAAGGTAAGGATGCAGGAGTAGCTTAATTTGGGTGATGGCTGAAACCACAGATTTGAAAGGAGTCCCCAGAGGAAAGCTAGGAACAAGAAGCCATGGGGACCAAAAGCGGGAAACGAGTATTTAAAGGGAGAAGCAGAAGAGCCTACAAAGGAGACAGAAGCAAGTGACAGTGATAGAGACAAACCCAGGAGAGTGGTGTTGGGGGAGGCCAGGGAAGGACAGGCTCAGGAAGGGATCAGTCTCCCTGAGCCCTCCCAACAGAGCAATACTATTATCCCCTCTCTGTAAAGGAGGAAGTGGAGGTTGGGAGAGGTATAATGAGTTTTCCATGGAAAGTGGTAGATCAGGATTTGAATCCAGGTCTGGATGCAGAGCTCCTGCTCTTAACTGTTACCCATGCATTCATGACATACTTTTTTTTTTTTTTTGGTATTTCTAAGCTACATGGTTCATCTGAGTTTTTTTCAAATTGTCACAGATCTCCAAAAGATTTTCCAATGCATTTACTGAAAAAAATCAAGTTCAAGCCCACGTTGTTTGGGGCTCAGCTGTACTAGGTCGTACCAGCTTGGTCTTTTGGGCATGTGGATTCACAGCTTCTCATTCACTCTGGTGAGAAAGGAGCTCTTCTAATTTCTAATATGGGAGTTGCTCATGTCCTCACAATTTTTCACAGGATTAGGAAAATGAGGCAAAGTACATGATCACAGACACACACGTGGTTTTTAGATGGCTTGAACTGAGGCAGGAAAGTGCAAGTATAAACCAGCATATGAGAAAAGTGCCCTTTTTATGGAGTATATTAGTACAAAACTGCATTCCAAAGACAGTAAAGCTTTGGAATGTATGATTATAATCATTTTGTTTTTGAGAAGGAGGGGGGAGGGGCAGAGGGAGAAGGGGGAGAGAGAGAATCTTAAGCAGTCTCCACGTCCAGCACGGAGCCAGAGCTGGATGGGGCTCAATCTCAACGCTGAGATCATGACCTGAGCTAAAATCAAGATTGGATGCTTAGCGGACTGAGCCACCCAGGTGCCCCTATGATCATTTGGTTTTTAAGGAGGAATCATTATTGTCTGATAATAGCAGAGTAGCTCATGTTCGACCAAGCCTCCAAAGATAACAAATATGAACAAGTAGCTAAATATAAAATACTAGGTTTTAATTTTTTAAAAATGATATGACTGTTCCAAGCAAAAAATTGTGAGGTTTAACACATATAACTAAGGAAGGGGGTACATGGAACTCTAGGCTTGAAAGGTTTAATTTTTAAGATTTATTTGAGAGGGGGGTTGGGTCAGAATCTTCAAGCAGACTCCCCACTGAGTGTAGAGCCCAACACGGGACTCCATCCCACAACCCATGAGATCATGACCTGAGCTGAAACCAAGAGTTGGACACTCAACCGACTGAGCCACCCAGGGGCCCCTAAGATTTTATTTTTTTAAGTAATCTCTACACCCAGCATGGGGCTCAAATGAACCTGAGATCAAGAGTTGCACACTCTTCTGACTGAGTCAGCCAGACACCTCTGGAAATTAAAATTCTAAAAAATTTACAATTAGTACCCTACTCCCCTGAAGGGCAGGAAAAGAAGAACCAAGGACCGGGGCACCTGGGTGGCTCTGTTGTTAAATGTCTGCCTTCGGCTCAGGTCATGATCCCAGGGTCCTGGGATCGAGCCCTGCATCAGGCTCCCTGCTCAGCGGGAAGCCTGCTTCTCCCTCTCCCTCTGCTTACGTTCCCTCTCTCACTGTGTCTCTGTCAAATAAATAAATAAAATCTTAAAAAAAAACAAAAGAACAAAAAAAAGATGGGACAAAGACAAAATAGATAGCAAAATGTTAAATGTGAATCCAGTCAGTCCATAATTACATTAAAATGTGATTAGACTAAAGTAATTGGACTGTACATTTCAATTAAAAAGTAGAGAAAGGAGGGGCGCCTGGGTGGCTCAGTCATTAAGCATCTGCCTTCGGCTCAGGTCATGATCCCAGGGTCCTGGGATCGAGCCCCGCATCGGGCTCCCTGCTCGGCGGGAAGCCTGCTTCTCCCTCTCCCACTCCCCCTGCTTGTGTCCCCTCTCTCGCTGTGTCTCTCTCTGTCAAATAAAAAAAAAAAAATTAAAAGAGAGAAAGGATAAATAAATCTGCCACTGAAAGCAAAAGGATGGAAAAAGCTATACCATTCAAGCTACAGGCCTAAATCTGGAGAGCTATATTAATGTCAGATAAAGTAGACTCCAAAACAAGGAGCATTACTGGAAATAAAGAGGGACATTTCATAATAATAAAAAGTTCAATTCAGTAGAAGAAACATAACAAATATGTATGTACCTAACATTATTACTTCAAAATAGATGAAGTAAAAATCGATAGAATTAAAGCCACAAACTTGGTTGGATATGTTAGCTCTCCCTCTTACCAGCAATTGTTAGAATTAGTAAGTGTAAGGACATACAAACCACCTCGACTTAATTGACATTTACAGAACACTACAACCAATAACTACAGAATATACATTCTCTGCAAGTGCTCTTAGGACATTCAGCAGGACACACCATGTACTGGGCCATATGATAGGTCTCAGAGTGAAAAGACTGAAATTTACACAATATGTTCTCGGACCACAGTGAAATTCTATTAGAAATTAGTAACAATTGTATGTGTTCTTTGGAGAAGTGTCTGTTCATGTCTTCTGCCCATTTATTGACTGGATTATTTGTTTTTTGGGTGTCGAGTTTGAGAAGTTCTTTATAGATCTTGGATACCAGCCCTTTATCCATAATGTCATTTGCAAATATCTTCTCCCAAAACAAATAATCCAGTCAAGAAATGGGCAGAAGACATGAACAGACACTTCTCCAAAGATATACAAATGGCTAACAGATACATTAAAAATGTTCCAACATCATTAGCCATCAGGGAAATACAAATCAAAGCCATAATGAGATACAACCTCACACCAGTTAGAATGGCTAAAATTAACAAGACAAGAAACAACAAGTGTTGGCATGGATGCGGAGAAAGGGGAACCCTCTTACACTGTTGGTGGGAATGCAAGCTGGTACAGCCACTCTGGAAAACAGTATGGAGGTTCCTCAAGACGTTAAAAATAGAGCTACCCTACAACCCACCGATTGCACTGCTAGGTATTTACCGCAAAGATACAAATGTAGTGAAAAGAAGGGGCATATGCACCCCAATGTTCATAGCAGCAATGTCCACAATAGCCAAACTGTGGAAAGAGCCGAGATGCCCTTCAACAGATGAATGGATAAAGATGTGGTCCATATATACAATGGAATATTACTCAGCCACAAGAAAGGATGAATACCCACCATTTGCAATGACATAGATGGAACTGGAGGGTATTATACTAAAGGAAATAAATCAAGCAGAGAAAGACGAATATGTGGTTCAACTCATATGTGGAACATAAGGAATAGTGTGGAGGACCACAGGGGAAGGGAAGGAAAACTGGGAAGAAATCAGAGGGAGATAAACCATGAGAGACTCTGGACTCTGGGAACCAAACCGAGGGTTACAGAAGGGAAGGGGGGGATGGGGTAACCGGGTGATGGGTGTTAAGGAGGGCACATGTGGTGATAAGCACTGGGTGTTATGCACAACTAATGAATCACTGAACACTACATCAAAAACTAATGATGTATTATACGTTGGCTAATTAAACATAATAAAAAGAAACTAATAAGATATGTCGAAAACCCCAAAGTATTTGGAAATTAAACACACACTTGTAGTAACTCAAGAAAAAAATCAAAAGAGAAAATATTTTGAATAATGAAAACAAATCACAATTTGTAGGACTCAGCTAAAAGCAGTGCATATAGGAAACTTATAGCTGTAAATGCTATTAGAACAGAAGAAAGGCAGAAAACCAGTGATAGAGGTTCCTACCTTAAGCTAGAAAAAGAAGAGCAAAATATACCCTAAATAACTACAGAGCAGACAAATATTAAAGATCTAAAAAGCCAGAAGCTCTATGAAAAAAAAAAAAGACAAATCCCCAGCTAAACTGATGAAGGAAAAAGGAGGCGACAAATCAGGATATGAAGATATCAGGAATGAAGAAAGGGATAGCATTACAGATCGTATGGAAGTGAGAAAGATCAAGGAACATATGAACCATTTATAACAATAAGATGGACAACTTGGACACAATAGACATTTTTGAAAATGAACAACATACTAAAATTGAAATAGAAAGCCTTAATATTAAAAGTCCTATCAAAGAAATTGAATTTATAAATCAAAACCTACCCGAAGCAAACTCTTGGCCCAGATGATTTAGCTGGCAAATTTTATTAAATCCAACTTTACAAGAAGTTTTAGAAAATAGGAACAAAAGCTTCCCAACTTGTTTTTACGAGGCCAGCATAATGCTGATAATCAAAAGTGGAAAAAGACATTACAGAGTAAGGAAATGATGCCCATTATTCTGCATGAACATGGGTACAAAAGTCTAACAATATATTAGCAAATTAACATTAGCACATTAAATCTGGCAGTATATAAAAGGGTTACTATGTATATCATGACCGAGTTGGGGTTATCCCAGTATAATTTTAAATGTAATTAGGTTTACTATTTGAAAAGCAAAGTACTTTCATGTGTTAAAATAAATGAGAAAAGTCCTATGATTTCAGTAGGATGCAGAAAAGGCAATTTTTAAAAAGCCATCATGAAAACCCGGCGAATTAGGAACAGACGGGTAACATCAACTTGATAAAAGGCATCTATGGAAAAGGGTGCAGTGAACATCACATTTAGTAGTAAAACACTCAACACTCTGCCCCTAAGATCAGGACCAAGAAAAGGATGTCCACTTTTATCACTTTTGCTCAACATTATACTAGAGGTTCAGTGCTACAAAGGCATGAAATAAAAAGGTATAGACAGACAGAAAACGTCACAAAGGATACGGCTGCTTATGTAGAAAAACCCCAGGGGGCGCCTGGGTGGCTCAGTCGTTAAGCGTCTGCCTTCAGCTCAGGGCATGATCCCAGGGTCCTGGGATCGAGTCCCACATCAGGCTCCCTGCTCAGCGGGAAGCCTGCTTCTCCCTCTCCCACTCCCCCTGCTTGTGTTCCTGCTCTCACTGTCTCTGTCAAATAAATAAAATCTTAAAAAAAAAAAAAAAAACCCAAGGAATCCTAAAAATAAGTAAATAAAGGTACCACAAGGGATAACTGGATCTGGCAAGGTCAGTGTACGAAAATCAATGCTACTGTTACATACCACCAAGGAAGAATTTGAAAATGCAATTCAAAATCCATATACAAAACCGTCAAGTACTATCGACGTGAAATACTTAGCAATGAACTTACACATGTAAGCACCTGTACCCTGAAAACTACAAAGCTTTGCTGTGAAAAAGACTTAATCACGTGCTGAGAAACTAACTCTTGTTGAGGTAAAAATTCTTTCCAAATAGGTCTACAGATTCCTATCACAAGCCCAACAAGTTTTGGGGTAGAAAGTGACAAGCTGGTTCTAAAATGTGAGGAAGATACAAGACTTAGCACATCCAAGGTGATCTTGAACAAAGTTGGAGGACTTAACACTCACTACCTCATTTCAAGGCTTGACCAGAATAGTGATTATGTGGTACTGGCATTGGGATAGACAAAACAGATCGATAAAACAGAATACAGTTCATAAATCGATCTATGCTTATACAGTCATTTTTGATGAAGGCATGAAAGCAATGCAGTGGGAGAAAGAGTCAGACCCAACACCATCCACAAAAAGGCACTCAAAATGGATTATAGATCTAAGTGTAAAACCTAAAATTACTGTAAAGTTCCTAGAAGAAAATAATGAGACTACAGGCATGACAGTTCAATGCTTCAGACCAGTAAGCCAGGAAGAAAATGAGTATCTGTTTACAGACTGGGAATATATAAAGAACTCCAACAACTCCATAATAAAACTAAAAAGAATGCTCACTATTCATCAACAGGGAGATGCAAAATCACACCAGATATCTACTGGTTTCTGAATACCAGAAATACCACTACTTACCTTTCGAAATGGCTACAATTAAACATGGACACCTCCGAATCTTGGTGCCAATGAGAAGCCACCAGAACTGTCATACATGATTGGTGGGAGTAAAATGGTTCAGCCACTTTGGAGTGATGGGAACATTCTGTATCTGGATAGGCACTACCAAATGGTACACTTGACATCTGTGTAGCTCCGCTGTATGAAAATTTCTACCTACAACAAGACCCCAGAGTGAAATGTTATCACTGTGGTAGCTTTTCAAGGTTTTAAAATAGTTCTAGAGACCCAGGAAATTGCCAGTTCAGTCTGGTAATAGTAACTGACAATTATTAAGCTTTTAAATACGTGCCGTGTACGGTGCTAAATATTTTGCACAGCATTCTCCTTTAATCATCAAGAACCCTAAGGGAAGGGACCATCATGCACCCCATTTTATGGATGAGCAAAGTGAGGCTCAGTACGTCCCTGTCATACAATACTTGCCATCTCAACACCCTGCAGAGAATGTGAACTTCTTTTGATGAGTGCCCCCCCCCCACTAGCCAGAATAAAATGCAAATTCAGTCTGCATGATGATGACTGATTTGGGACCAAATTGTTGTCTCAACAGTGTTTGGCGTGCTGGCGCTCTTCCCCGGGTGTTAAACCATTTCAAGCAAATTTAAGAGTGTTAAGAGCATTTGTAGGGAGGCTCATTTCTCACCAGGCCCCCTCTTCTAGTCCAGCGGATTTTCAAACTTCTTAAGTCACACGTGGAAACCTTTGTAAAATAGTTCCAAGCTTGGCAGAGAGGCCCACGGCCCCACCTGCATTCATCCTGGCAGCTCACTTCCACAAAGCCTGTCCCAGGTGCTGGAGTCCAAGCTTCCTGCCAACGCTTCGCTGCCTTCTCGAAAGGGCGGGACGTTTGGAGGGACCCGTGCACATTCCTAACTCCGTGGAGCTCAGACACACGTACAGCTTCACAAGACCAGAAGGAATACCTGCCCTGTGAGCATGATGCATTTTGATACTTTGTGTTAACCACCAAATTGATGGACTATAAATACTTCAAGACCCATCTTTTGAAAAACACTGCTTTAAGGTACGTGCTCATTACATGTTGACATTACCCATGCAAACTGGAGAACTTGTATATACTAAGGGGAAGGCAGAGCAGACAGCTCAGAGACAGACTAAGAAAAAGTCCCGTGGAAAACACCTCAGTACTCTCAAAGTCGTCTTGGGTTTACAACAGAAGTGAGGAGTTATTCCAGTTCTTCTTCGGAAAACAGAAATCTCTTCTCACTTAAGCCTTTCTAATACAAATAGGCTAGAAGCTTGGTGTTTGTTTTTTTTAAAGAATGCTTTTTTTTTTTTAAAGATTTTATTTATTTGACAGAGAGAGACACAGTGAAGGAGGGAACACAAGCAGGGGGAGTGGAAGAGGGAGAAGCTGGCTTCCCGCCGAGCAGGGAGCCCGATGCGGGGCTTGATCCCAGGACCCCAGGATCATGACCTGAGCTGAAGGCAGACACTTAACGTCTGAGCCACCCAGGCGCCCCAGTGTTTAATTATTTTTAATGGAGCTTGGAGGCAGAGACTGATGAGGTAGCAGCCAGAAATTTCCTTAATAAGCTACTTGCTTAGAATTTCAAGCTCTAGGCTTAAATTCTCTTTGAAGGAGTAATCAGGCCTTTCGTTTTTACCCATAGCAGGGAGGGGAAGGTCATAAGTGAAGAACCCAAGGTAGCTTTGAGATTCCAGAAGCTGCTATGAGCCAGGTATGAACTGATTACCCCCGACTGAACTGGATCTGCCACGTTTATACCACTCTTCAAACAAGTGAGAAGGCTCACCGCACCCTTTCAAACTGCTGTTTTGTAGTGGCTTGGCTACTTTATACTACTGTCTTCTGTCACCTTAAACCAACAGACGACAGACCTGTAGCTTGGGCTCAGCGCAAGGGACTGCCTAACCCAGTAGCGGGGAAGACAAGAGCAGAGTAACATACAACCCACATCCTAGTCAGGATCAGAAATGATTTATACTTTATTTGGCTCCGGAGTGGTGCTGGGAGAAACAAAATCAATCACAAGTAGACTTAGGATTCCTGAAATGTAAATTTTTTTTAATATATTTAAAAGCACACAGAAGTCTCCCTGACTTATAAAAAAATAAATACATAACAGGACAGATTTATTCATGATTCTGGGGCTCTGATGAGGTACAACTTTTTAATGGATGTGGTGTGTCAATGTAAAACAAACATGATGTTACACACACAGAAGCGTATTCCAGTTGTAAAAGCAAATTCCTTCGAGGATTGGAGTGAACCACGATCGGTCTTCCACTGTGGAAGGCGTATCCAGACCTGGCAGCTGGGACTGGGCCCAGGCACGGTGGGCTCTGAGCAGCCATCCCACAACCCCGGGAGCCAGGGCAGAAGGCGGAGCCCAGCAGCCCCCAAGGCCACCTGGCAGGCAAGCCAGGCTTCTGGAAGGCCTCCGTCAAAGGCTGCATGAGGCTCCCGGCCTCAGCGGTGACTATGAAGCACAGGGGTGATTGTTTTGTCCTGACTTGTGGCTATCTTAAGTTCGAGAGAAGACTCAGAAGCGGTGCTCATTAAGTATTTTCATTGTAACACTGAATGGAAACCATGATCCTACCCACGAGCGCGGAGCGGAGAGGGCACGAGACCCTGGCGCCAGGCTTCCCTGGAGACGGGAGGCTGAGCAGGTGCTTCTGCACCGGGTGCCAGGGGAAGCGCTTTCCCCAGCCGACATGCTCTCCACGGCGCGGTCTGGCCTGAGACACCTGACAACCTTGCATAAAATGGGGACATGGGAATCAAGTTTTACCCCAGTAAAACACACAACATAAAAAAAACCAAAAATCCAGTCTCGTTAGTAGATAGCTAAATTCTGAGGAAAACCTGAAATGTTTCTGTGTAATCGTCAACAGGCTGGAATGTATCTGGTACAGTTGAATCTGTTGTTTCTTTGGCTATCTATCTTTCAATTAGATCTAGAAACTTTTGACACGCCTCCATCCTATTTTTCCTGTAATTCTTAAATTGGGTAGCTCTCCTTCAGAAAAATTACTTCCTAGGAGTGAGGGCGACTTCGGAATAGAAGAGGCCTTCAGAGGAAATGGCATCTCCAAGGCCCACCGTTCGAATGGGATCTTTACACACCAGGACTGGTGTGAAGTGGAAGGATATTCCCTCCCTGTGCCACTCTGCTACTGGCTCGTTGGGGTTTATCACGATCCTCGAGCCCACCTCCGAATGGGAAGTCATGAATTCGTGGGGTGCCCGCAGGGACACGCGGTTGGCGTCTATGGCTTCCATGGCGCAGGCCTGCGTCCCGGCCACACGCGCTCCTGCGGCCACAGCCGCCAGCTGGTTGGCCCAGTGTCCGTCGACAGTTGCCAGGATGTGGTACACCAGCGTGTGGAAGTGGATCCTGGTGAGGTCTGAGGCTCTGCTTTTACTCCTCCCATGTTCCTTCAAGATCCAAAAGAGGATATCACTGACCATGCCCACGTCGGGGACGCCATTCCAGGAAGAGAGAGAGGAGTGAGGTCCCGATGCCGCCTGGCTGAGGAAAAGCAGCTCCTGTTCATTCAGGCCCAGGGAAGTCACCGCAGGAAAGACCTGCTAACAGAAACACAATGGAGGTCTCTTTCTGATGGGAAACCCAGCTCCTAAGAGACCCGAGGACACAGCCCATGACTATGGTCTGGGGAAGGCAGGCCGTACAGCATCTCTCTTCCTTCCCACGAGACTCCCTGCCCCGGAAGCACATGCTGGGGAAGGGAAGGTCACAGACGACTGCTTTGGCCATGACACCTCTAACCGCACCTTCATTATCACTTGGGATAAACCCAGAAAGTGGCAGTGACACTGTTGTAGTGACACTTCTGCTATATTCACTTAGACAAAGGGCAGAGGGGCACCTGCTTCCTATTTCCGTCCATGGTACCTCGCTCGAGACTTTGCACGCACAGCAGCCCCTCTGCCTACTGGTGGGTGCAGCAGGTGCCGTGCCAGTGAAACAGAGAAGGCCCTGTGGCACACAGGGTCCCATGGTTCCGTGTACACAACCCCAAGAAGCAGGGAGAAAGGTCTCCTGTTAGAGCTAAGCTTTTTAAGCAGCTGTGGGTTAGGGAAGGCCGTATTGAGTAATAATAGTGTGCAAAGGGCACTGAACAGGAGCTGCTGAGACGGTTTTAGTCTTAAAGGAACCACTGTGTCGATCTATCTCTGACCTGGCGGAGCCAGAGAACTGCACACACGGTGAATGAGGAGCCCCTGGAGGGAGAGGGGAAGGGGTACGTGTGGGTGTATGCATGCACGCGTTTATTATTTAAAAACCGGTGGCCTGTACCTTTGCACTTCCACGTATGGCATGTGCTGTGCCAGGCCCTGAGCGGGTGGCTTTATTTCATTCAGTTCTTACCATAACCCTCTCAGAAGGAGGAATCGCCTCCATTTCCCAGATAAGGGGCCTGAGGCTCAGAAAGGTTAAATAGATACACAGAAAACGAAATAAACATGGCTTTTTTAAAAAGCGGAAAGATAACCTTAAAGGAGAAATGCAAATTGAAACCTCTACTGAGAAACACCAAGTGTGAATGCCGACGTAAACCACGGCGTGTGGGCGGCGACTGCACGTGGTATTTGGGAACTCGCCACATGCTACTCACTTTTGCTACAAACTTGAAACTGCCCTAAAAAGTAAAGTCTATTAAAACCCACAGTTATTCTCAAATATTTTTCACCTGTCAGACTGGTCAAAGAATGTATGTTTCTAATCACGTTCTGGTGGCAAGGACATGAGGAAATGAGCATCTGTAAAGAGTTCTAGCGGGGGTGAGTGGGGATAGCTCCGTGGAAGGCACCTTGGCAGCATTACACCCACAAGGGCCTTTTCTGCCTCACCGAGCACTGTGCTTCTGCAAATTCATCAGACATATGTACCTGCTCACGGGGAGATGAAAAGTCCTATACCAGGTTCTCTGCTGCACCACTGTCTGGGATAGCAAAGGACAAGAAACCAAGATGCCCACCGATACGGTGCAGGGTGAATAACCTGGGGACCCCACACGCTCCCTTTCATTGCCTGGCTATGAAAAGACAGCATGCTCCCCAGTGATGACGGAGAAAAGGCCTCCAAAATCCAGTCAGTGAGAAGAAGCAAAGTGCAGAACAGTCCATATTCCATACATGGTGCTATCTTTTGGGGTAAAAGGGACCAAACATGAAGGATATATCCCCACGTCTGCTTCTATTTATACGGTGACTCTGGAGGCATAAGGATGAAACCAAGAAGATTCCTAACAGTGGGTACAGGTGGTGGGAGGGAGACTTCACTATGTATCTTGGTATTATTGGGGTTCGAACCATATGAATATATCACCCATTAAAAAGGTTAAATAATAATAAAAGGTTCTGTAACTAGGCTAAGTTCACAAACCTAGAGAGCAGCAAGGCGGGCACGCCAACCCTGGCTTCCGAAGTCTGTGCTCTGAAGCACCGCACTCCAGGGTCTAATCCCTGCTGCCGACCGGAGGCACGAGTCGAACACCTTGGTGCCTGGTGGTGAGGGAGTGAAGCTCCCCCAAAGTTCCTCTCCTCTGAGCTTCTGGAAGTTCAACTGAAAGCAGCTGAGCTGGGCTGTTTTCTCCTTTGGGTTCTACCACAAAAACCATTCACGTCCAACTTCTCCATTCCAGGAGAAACAGGACCCACAAATCCATCAGTGATGCTGCCGTATTGCTAACCTAGTAGGAGATCCTGTTCCAGAACGACTCTGGCTCCTTATTTGGATCTTCATGGACCCAGGTCTGAGTGACAGAACATCCACACCTCAGTGAGCTGGCCCCTGAGCCCCAAGAGCTAGCCCCACCGGACAGGTGGGTGAGGGCCACAGAAGGCCCCACGTACTGCTGCTGTGGTTACCTGATGCACGATGCTCCTCATGAACTCCTTGTTGGTCATACTGGCCAGCTCGAGGTGAACTGGAATACCAGTGGGGATGTCAGAAATGGAGGTCACAACCTGCCAAGAGAAGAGCGCAGTGGTGCCATTAGAAACAGAACTCACGCAAGAGGCAAGAAAGGGTCAAAGCCGGGAGGCGGTGCCTCTGGTCACAGCCTTTTTTGCATCATGATGCAAGCTCTAAGCCCCGGGGGTCACCACAGCCTCCAGACGAGGGACGCGCTCTTGCCGATAGGGAGGCGCCGGGGTCCGACCCTTTGGGGACCAAGAACCGCCCGTGTGCTCAGGGAGCGGCCTCCTGCTGGGGGCCTACCCCGAGGAACCGCCGCACAGCCGATGTGAGGAGACGACCCGGAGGCCGCAGACCACACACACACTGCGGCGCAGCGCAGGGCGCAGGGGCTCAGGCGAGAGGACGTTCTGCCGTGCCCTGCTGGGGCTGCCACCCATCGTCCCGGGGAGGCCAGGACCAAGGACCAGGCAGCACGAGCTGCGGAGGCCGTGAACAGTGGGAACCTGAGGACCAACGCTAGCCGAGACCCGTGAGATTCTGTGACGGTGCTATTACCTCCAAGAGCCTCTTCCTCTGGAGCTCCTTGCTCTGTCCCTCCATCATGTGCAATCCAGAGAGGACCACCAGGTCTGGCTGGAACTCCTCCAGGCTAGCCACAAACACCTCCAGCATATTCATGGCCCCGTTGGAGAGGTCGTGGGAGAAGATGAATCGGTTGGCATGCGGAGCTTTTAACCAGCCCCACTCCTCCCCTAGAAAAGCCCAGTCAGCACAGTGGGAAGAAAAGGAAGAGGCTTTAAGTCTCCTGGCTGTGGGGGCGGGAGGGGCCTCACTGGAGCCCTGGCTCCGGGCAGGCTGGCTTCCGGCTGAGTGGAGCCCAACGACAGTGGCCTAGACAAGCATGGCACTGCATCCGGGACGGCGGTCAGTAAAGAAACAAATCAACCGGACCCCAACCCCAACCCAACAACACAACAAACACAGCATGGGCGCTCTATGCCTTTGTCAAGGGGCTGCCGATTAGTCCCAGGAGAGCTGTCCTGCCCACCGAGCTCTCACACACAGGACGCCTGTGCCCCTTCCCCGTTATGGAGCAGTAGCACGACTTCCAAACACCAGCATCCAGTACACAGTGTGCACGTCCCTGCATACGGAACACGAAGCACTTCCCGCCTCACAGCCGGGCCTCGAGCATCTCTCACGCAGCCGAGCCCCATGGAAGGAAGCTGACTGCAGCCCCTCCTCCCTGCTGCCCGCTGGTGGTTTCCCGGCACTTGCTCCAAAAGGTAACGTCTGGCTGCTCTAGCCTCCTCCGAGCAAGCTGCTTTGGAATAATGACTGCTCAAGACCAAGTTCAAGCGTTACTTCCTCCCTAAGTGGCTGCTGACTGCTCCAGCCTGAGGTGCACTTTCACTGCTTTGAGCATCCCCAGAGGTTTCCCTTCTCATGGTTTGGGGAGTATCATTTTACTTTGAGCTAGCTCTTCTACAGTTCTGAATGAGTATTCAAACTTACACCATTACTTAACTTGTCACACAACTGTGCCCCATCTCCCCAAACAGAATGCCAGCTCTTTGAAGGGAACATTATACGTCTCTTGATTCTCAAAGTACCTGTCACAGGCCCTGCAGAGAGAGCCCACTCAGCATCTGCTCAACTGATCCAAGCCGAGGGAGGCGAGGTGCACCCCTGGCTGGGTCTTCTGGTGGGGGGAGCAGTTTGGGATCTGTGCCCACCACAGGAGTGGCTCTCCCCACAGGCCCTGCGTCAGAATCTCCTGAGGAGCTGAGTTTTGGATGTGCACGCGGTGGGGCCCACCGCTGGAGATCCTGATGTGCACGTGGGTGGAGAACTACCCACGCAGACCCCACAGCGGCCAAGCATTTGAGAGGCGTGTGCTATGGCTGGGAGTCCGAAAGGAGGGCAAGAGACAGAGGCCTCCCCCGGGTTCCCTTGGTGAAGCCGCACCACTCTTTCTCCTCCCAAGGCTTGGCAGCAAATCTTGAAACTCAGTCAGCACAAGGGCCACCTGGGCTCTGTAAGTGCTTCAGGCAATTCCTAAATGATCCCTCCTGCCCCCGCAACCAGCATGAAGGCGCTTCCGGAGACTCAGGGGCAAGGATTTAGGAGCTGGGTTTCTACAGCTTTCCCTCCAAGTATTCATCTCATTTACAAAATTAGAATTCATACACCAAAAGCTCGTTTTTCACTGGTTTCTATCAGTTACTGGACATTCCTTCAGAAAGCTTTTCCCGAAGGCAAACCACAGCAGAGGGTTTCCTCATACTGCAGGCTGATGTGCTAACTGTTGTCAGCAAACCGCTTCCTCCTCCTTAAAACAGGCCTCTCCAAACAGAAGCCTTGCCTCTCCACGGGGAGTGTGCGAGCCCATACGGGGCTTACTCCGGAGTGTCAAGGTTGGCAGAGCCCATCTTTCCTTTACTGTGAGTTCAGCTTTACTGAATCCATTCCTCTGAAAAACATTTTATATGTGGATCATTTATATAAAAATCTATGAAAGAAGAAAAATCTATGAAAGAAGAAAGAAGAAGTAAATTTCCTATTTATTAAACCCCAACACAATGGGTTATGTCAGTTACACCAACACAGTCCTTTAATTCCTGGTCCACGTCTTATCATTTGTCCAAAGAAAACACCCAATAATGGTCCACACAGCTGAGTGCAACACTCGGACCCTGTTTTATCTCCAAAGACCCAAAGCAAGGGTGACCTCCCCTGCAAAGCCTTCCCTAACTCTGCCAACCCCAGTAGATTGAGCTGCTTCCTCCCCTGGGCCACTGCTGGTACCTCTCAAGGATAGGGCACATGATTTTGTAATCATCTGCTCGAGAGCCCATGCCCTGCAGTGAGCTGTGAGCTGAGCGCAGGGCCCACGCGTTCTGTCACCAGCTTGTCCTGCCTCACACCGCCCCTGCATACAGCGTGTGAACAAATGAATGAGCAAAGAACAAGCGAAGGAGAGGAAAGATTGAGGACTTCGATGGCCTGTGACAACAAAGAATATGGGTATGACTCCAAATCCGACATCTTCCCCACTGACAAGACTCTGCACAAGGGGAGAAACCCACATCAGAATCCTCCTGAGGGCAAGGCCTGGGGCTGCCCCTTCTGGATTGAAGCTGCTGAGAAGCACCGCCTAACTTACCCAGGAGAGCCACACGGCATTCAGAGTAAACGAATTTCCTCAGGGAAAGAGTGGGAGAGGCAAAATAAATAGGCCTCTGTGAGGCAAAGACGAGGAGGGAAGTGGAGAGCTGCTCCCTGGCTGTTCCCAGAGGACATAGGACTGACGGAACGGCCTGAGAAGCAAACCGAATGGAATGCAGACAGGGCGAGCCTGGAACCCCAATGGCCCCCTGTTCTCACAGAGCTCAGAATGCGTTTCTCTGAGCGATCCCTTCTCTCAATTTACCGTCCTGCCTTCGGCCACTAGGTAAGCAACACCTATGTGTGACTCAGTGGGTCCCCGGCCCAAAGCCTGAAAACAAGCTTCTCTGGGCAAGTCCGGCAGGGGAAAAGGAGGAAACCATCGGTGACAAATCCTCTTTGGGAATTTATTCAACTAAATATGAGAGAAGCTGGAGATGGATTTCTGTGAAGACAAGTGATCCGAGGGCTTCTGCCACCAGACTAGCTTCCCTCCAAGGGTCAGTGAAAATTTAACTTCCCATAAAGTTTCATGGGAGGCCCTGCTTTGTACTAACAAAATAAGGCATATAGAAAAGAAAAACTAAAGTGTGGGGTTTAGAAACCCCAGGATGGAGACAGTCTCCTTTCAAGATAAGCTGTGCCGTCTGCTTACCTCCACACGAGGCACAGCGGTCAAATCCAACAGCAAAATCTGGTTGAAGAGAGCAGTCTCTCCACCCTGCAGTCACCAGGGAAGCTGATAGGAACCAGGAAGGTCCCCAGGTCATGAGGTGAGCACCAGCAGGGTGCAAGGGAGAGGAATCTGGAACTGGCAGCAGCAGCACCTCCAAGGCACATCTTTAGCTCCTCTAGACCCTTCCTGTCAACAGTCTGGTTCATGCCTTTCACTGAAGGAGCTCCCAGTACCTCTAAGCCCTTGCCACAATCTTCAGGCAGTAAGAACTATCTATTCTGAGTTTCTGAGAAACTCAAAACTTGCGTATAATTAAATGTGAACTGCCTACTGCAACCTTCTGTCCATAACATCCAGGCCTAGCCCTTCCTAACTTCCTGATTCCAAGAAGCACCCAAAAGAGAACCAGAGACAAACAATTCCTTTTCTGCACATGGAGAAAAACATAATTTTCAAGAAGCACTCTATTTTCTATCTCACATTAATTACTCTAGTAGGTGAGGTTCTCTTAATCGACTTGGAAGCAGTTCACTGAAGCCTATTAAAGTAGTGCTTTAAGGGACCAATTAGTCTGTTTAGATGCTTGAGTCTTTAACTTGAGTTAATGATGTGTTGAGTCAGAAATTCAAGAGTCTGAGTTCTGAGCAGAGGAAAGAGACAACAGCAAATATGCAGATTAAATAAACAGAGTTAAAATATGTTTCGGTATTTAGGATTCTGTAAGAGTCAGAACTGTAGTCTCTGTGACACACAAAGTCTACTGGGAGTGACGCCGGATGGGCTGGATTTGGACTGATGAACACTGGAATGTTATATAATGGGAAATAATGTAAAGTGTTGCTAAATACAAACACTTCCACACCCAAGGGAAAATAAAAGGCTTCAAAGGAAGTTTGCCAGAGGCCTGGAATCCACCCTAACAGCTTGGAACAGTTGGCCAGAAAAGCCTAGGGTAGAATCCAGCACAGTGTTGTACAGATGTTACCTGCCCTTCTCTTTCTTTAGTAATAAAGAAAAACTTGGAATATGTGTGTTTAAAACATTTTCATTTTTATTCAAGATGCCAGTTTTCCTACAGCCTAATTTCTCTTGGGTTCAGGTCAGTTCTGTTTGTAGATCTGGGAATTTTCTTCAGTGTTATAATACTCTCTGTTCTCGAGATAATGGCATCAGCTCAGCAGAACCAAGAGGTCAGGCAATCTTCGTAAGGCAAGAAAGGGTCCTGCCAACTTACAAAGATCAATTTTGAGCACAGTCACACCCCAGTCGGACAACACATAATCCCCTGTACAGTCTCACACCATGACTTACTCATTTCTCTCACCTGCTTGATATTCTAAAATAAGGTGGAACTCATCCACTTCCTGCAACGACTCTGGTGGAACAAATACATTATCATCAAGAAGTTCATGCAGCTTTGGACCAACCGGACCGCAAAGAAGAACCTGGAGATAAGATAGAAGAAATCTATTAGGAGATCTGTCCCTTTTCCCATAGAATCTATACAGTAACCAACAGGGACATCCAGGCCACTTCTATTCATTTCAACAAAAAACTGGAATCCAAATCTAATTTTAAAAGCTTTTGGTTTGGAGGTTATGTAGCAGAGGGGCTAGCAACCAGGGCTTGGGCCTCTGGAGGGAATGGCCACCAGAAATGAGGGGCTGACAAAGGACCCCAGTCACACCTGTTAGATACCCACGTAGCTGTGGACTCTCATACGCTCTGTAAGTGACTGAATGTTTGTGTCCTCCACATTCCTGTGTTGAAGCCTAACTGCGATGTGACAGTATTTGGAGATAGGGCTTTTAGGAGGTAATTAAGGTCAAATGAGGTCATATGGGTACGGTCCTAATCCAGGCGGATTGGTGGCCTCATAAGAAAAGGAGAAGGGAGAGCTAGATCTCTCTCTTTCCAACATACCCACTGAAGAAAGGCCATGTGAGGACACACCAGAAGGTAGCTGCAAGCCAGGAAAGAAGCCCTCACCAGAAACTGGACCCTGTTGGAACCTTGACCTTGGACTTGCCAGCCTCAGACTTGGGACAGAATAAATTTCTGTTGAAGCCGCCCAGCCTATGGCATTCTGTTATGGCTGTCGAAGCAAACTAAGACACACCCCACCCCCACTTTCTTTTCTTTACTCACTCATCCTATGTAGGCAAACAGATACAGCATGTTGTCTACTCAGAGCTGCCCGATGAAAACAATTCTGTTTGAATTTTATACAGTATAGAAAAGGGCCTCAGAATCATAATATGGCCCTCTAATCAGAGGACCTAATTTGGGGGATCGGGCTCCCTATTATATTTGGCTGTTATGTGAGCAGGATAGCCTTCCAGAGATGGGAATTAAAGACCACTTCAATTCAGCAAGTTGGGAGGCAGATGCTCTGAAACTTTCCTTAAACCTTTTCTTCAACTCCAACCTGGGACTCTCCCTGGATATTCCTTCTAGAAGTCATTTCATATCTACTGCTGCTCCTGCCAGGCCAGCTCTGGACCCCTCTCACAGCCAGGCCAACGTGCTCAAAACCACCAAACAATGAGGGCTTGGACAGGGACGTAAAGGAAAGTCCACAGAGGTGATCAACACCACTTCAGATTTAATATGCCCCACCCAGAAACTTCAAAAGGCATTTTACTCGCTAATTAACTGCTTGCTTGTACAGCTACAACTTTACTTCTTTTCTCTAATTCCTGGACAGAACTTCAGCCTCCAAGATGAGAGATCAGAGGCCAAATTTACCCTCCTGCCCAAAACAACAAAAATAGACAAAATATATGAAACAATGGTTTTTGCAACATTTGGACACAATAAAGGACAGTGGTCCCTAACAGGAAAAAAACCAAACTGAGTAAGACCTACAAATGCCACATCAAATTACCTTAAAGGATTGTTTCCAGATACACAAAATCTGAAAGAGTTCATCATCATTAGACCTGCACTATAAGAAAGGTTAAAAGAAATCCTTCAGGCACAACTTAAATGATACCAGATGGAAATAAGGATCTAAACAAAGGAATGAGGAGCACCAGAAAAGGTAACTCTGGATAAGTATATAAGATCTTTTTATTATTTAAATCTTTTTAAAAGATAATCAACTGTTTAAAGAGCAATATTAACAACACAGGATGAGGTTTATAATATACACGGAAGTAAACCATATGACAACAACACTAAAGACCAGAGAAGAGAAATGGAAGCACCTATTTATTATAAAGTCCTTAGATTATACATTAGGTATGATATCACTGACAGCAGATCGTGATGGCTAAAAACGTACACTATAAATCTTAAAGCAACCACTAAAATAACAAAGAATTATAGCTAATAAGCCAGAAGATAATATGAAAGCATAGAAAATAATTCAAAAGAGTGCAGAAAAAGAGGAAAAAGGGAAGATAAAGAGGTGGGACAAAAAGAAAACAAAGAGCAAGATGTCAGCCTTAAACCTAATCTATTAACAAATACATTAAGTGTAAATGGCCTCAACAGCCCAATTAAAGGAGACTGTCAAGGTGAATTAAAAAGCCCCAAATATATGTTGCCTCCAAGAAATATATTTATTAATTATGAAATCTATGTCACCATTTTATTTACTTTGCAACAGACTTGTATGTTGTTGTTTTTATCTGGACACATTTTATTTATTATATTTTTTATTGAAGTAGAGTTGACACACAATGTTACATTAGTTTCAAGTGTACAATATAGCAATGCAACAAGTCTATATGTTACCTATGCTCACCACAGGTGTAGCTGCCAACACTGTAACAATACCACTGACTACAATTCCCTCTGCTGTACCTTTCACTCCCATGACCTTTTCATTCCACAACTGGAGGCCTGTACTTCCCACTCCCCTTCACCCATTTTGCCCATCCTCCCACTGCCCAAGGAATACATTTTTAATATAAAGACACCAATAGGTTAAAACAGAAAAATGGAAAAAGATATTTCACACTAAAGCTAATCAAAAGAAAGCTACAATGGCAACTGTAACCAAAACAAATTTCAGAGCAAATATTATGAAATGATTTTCTTTATCCCTGGCAATGATAAAGAGGTCAATTCATGAAGAGGATACAGCAATCATAAATAGTTAGGTATACACTTAATGACAGGGCTTAAAAATACATGAAGCATAAAGTTACAGAACTGTAATGAACAGATAAATCTATACTATAGATGAGGATGTTAACACTTGCCTCTCAATAACTGATAGATCAAATAGACACAAAATCAGTAAGAATACAGAAGACCTAAACAACACTACCAACCAACTTGGCCTGACATTTATGAAATAGTCCATCCAACAACAGAATATAATTCTCCCTCTTCCTCTGCCCTCCCCCTCCCCCTATTCTCCCTGGCACCCATGCTCTCTCAGATAAATAAAATCTTAAAAAAAAAACCAAAAAGACAAAAAAAACTTTACTAAGATAGACCATATTCTATCAAAACTAATGAAATTTAACAGGATCAAGAGAAGCATATTCTCTGACCACAATGTAATTAAAATAGAAATCATTAAAAGAGGGCGCCTGGGTGACTCAGTCGATTAAGCATCTGCTCAGGTCATGATCCTGGGGTCCTGGGATCGAGTCCCTCATCGGGCTCCCTGCTCTGCAGGGAATCTGCTTCTCCCTCTGCCCCTCCTCCCACTCATTCTCTCAATCTCTCTCTCAAATAAATAAATAAAAATCTTAAAAAAAAAAGAAATCATTAGCAGAAAGATATCTGGAAACACCCCCAAGTATTTAGAAATGAGCTCATACACTTATAAATAGTTCACGGATGGGCTAACAGCCCATCTCAAGAAATCACAGGGTTATTAGAAAGCGCTTTGAATTGAATGAAAAGAAAACTATAATATATCAAAATCTGTGGGATGCAGCTAAAGAAGTACTTAAGGGGAAATTTATAGCACTAAACTAAACACCTAAATCAGAAAATAAAGTCTCAAATCAATGACCTCAGCTTCTACCTTAAACTAGAAAAAGAGCAAGTTAAACAACATGAACAAAACTAATGAAATACAAAAGAGAAAAATCAATGAAACCTAAAGGTCATTATTTGTTGAAAAGATCAGTAAAACTGATTAAACTCTAAGCAAACCGATCGAAGAAAAAAAAAGATCACAAGGGGAAGTTGCAGAGAGGAAAGATCCTGAGTCCATCTCCTCCCACAGACACACTGAGGCTGCAACAACATAAAGAGTAACTCTCTCTGAGAACAACCTGAAGATTAGCAGAACAACTCTTCCACATTAAAGACATAAAGAAAAAGACATACTGAGAAGGGCAGAAGTGACAGACACACACAGTCTGGTCGGGATCCAAACCCCTGGCGTCCTGACCCACAAGCAGGAGGGATATCACAGGTGTGGAGGTCCTCCCTGAGGAGTTAGGGGTTCAAATCATACACTGGGCACCCCCTGCCCTAGGGATCTGCACCGGAAGGAGGAGACTCTATAATGTCTGGCTTTGAAAATCAGTGGGGCTTAACTCTACGGGAACAAGAGGGTTATAGGAGATTGACACTTCACTACTAAAGGGCTTACGCAGAATCTAACTCACGCCAAGACCCAGTGCAGAGGCAGCAGTTTGAAAAGCACCTGGGCCACAGAAGAGATCTGACTAACTTTAGGATGTGTGCTGAAGGGACAGGGATCTGCAGGAACTTTCTCTGTGAATAGAAGCATTAGCAGGTACCATTTTTTGCCCTCCTTCAGCCCAGCTGGCCTGACACTAGGAAACAAAAGTTCTAGCATTTTCTATCTACTTCACCACCACTGCTCACCCTGCTCCTGCATTTCCCTGTAGACCTGCTCTGCCCAACCTGCCCACCCGGGCAGGTACCCCCTCCAAAGTGGTTCTTACCCCACCACACCTCTCCAAGGTGACTCCTGCCCCAGGAAGGGGCAGGCCAGCCCCAACCACCAGTACCCCTGCAGCAGCCACAGCCTCTGAGCTAGCCAGGCAAACCGAACCACCAACGTGCCTACAGCACTTGCAGCCCAGACACAACAGATGGGTATGTGCAGCCCACACAGGTGACACTCCAGAAGTGCCTCTGCTTGACCAGGGGTGACTGCACTTCTGGGCCCCAAAGGATACCTTCTACACAAGGCCAGCACCTTCAAGACCAGAAGATATGAATGAGCTACCAAATACGTAGGAACAAACAGAGAGACCGACAAAATGAGACGGAGAAATATGTTTCCAAGAAAGACCTCAGAAAAAAGAACTAAATAAAACAGAGAAAAGCAATCTACCTGATAAAGAGTTCAATGTAATTAATGGTCATAGAGACGTTCACTGAACTTGAGAGTGGATGAACTCAGTGCAAACTTCAACAAAGAGACAGAAAATATAAAAAGAACTAATCAGAGCTGAGCAATAACTGCAATGAAAAATACACGAGAGGGAATCAACAGCAGACTGGAGGATGCAGAAGAATGGATCAGTGCTCTGGAAGGCAGGTAGTAGAAACCATCCAAGCTGAACAGCAAAAAGAAGGAAGAAGAAAAAAAAAATGAGGAGAGATGAAGGGAACCTCTGGGACAATATCAGGCAAAATAACATTAGCATTATAGGGGTCTCAGAAGAAGAGAAAAAGGGACAGAAAGCCTATGTGAAGACATAACAGCTGAAAACTTCTCCAGCCTGGGGGAGGAAACAGACAGCCAGGTCCAGGAAGCACAGACAGCCCCAAACAAGATGAAGCCAAGCTTAAAAGCAGCAGGAGAAAAACAGTTAGTTATGCACACAGGAACACCTAGAAGACTACTGGCTGATTTTTCAGCAGAAACTCTGCAGGCCAGAAAGGAGTCCTACGATATATTCAAAGTGCTGAAAGGAAAACACCTACGATCAAAGATACCAAGGATACGGTACCCTGCAGAACTGTCATTCAGAACTGAAGAAATGATAAAGAGTTTCCCAAACAAAAGTTAAAAGGAGTTCACTACCACTAAACTGACCTTATTAAGAAATATTAAAAAGACTTTTTTAAGCAGAAATGAAGAGGCCATAACTAGAAGAAAATTATGAAAGAAAAAAATCTCTATTGGTAAAAGCAAACATATAGTAAAGGTAGTAGATAAGTCACTCATAAAGTTAGTGTGAAGGTTAAAAGACAAGAGTAAAATCAACTAAATCTATAATAACTAGTTAAGAGACACACAAAATTTTAAAAAATGTAAAATATGATTCCAAATACATAAAACATGGGGTGGAAGGAGTAAAAACATAGTACTTTTAAAATGTGTCCAACCATCAATTTAAAATAGACTGCTATATATGGGATGTTATATACAAACCTCATGGTAACTGCAAACCAAAAACCTACAACAGATACACAAAAAATAAAGGAATCCAAGCACAACACTAAAGCCATCAAGTCACAAGGCAAGAGAGCAAAAGAACAGAGAATAACTACAAAAACAACCAGAAAACAATTAACAAAATCGCAATAAGTACATACCTATCAATAGTTACTTTATTTTTTTTTAAAGATTTTATTTATTTATTTGAGAGAGAATGAGAGAGAGAGAGCACGAGAGGGAAGAGGGTCAGAGGGAGAAGCAGACTCCCCGCTGAGCAGGGAGCCCGATGTGGGACTCGATCCCGGGACTCCAGGATCATGACCTGAGCCGAAGGCAGTCGCTTAACCAACTGAGCCACCCAGGCGCCCTCAATAATTACTTTAAATGTAAATGCACTAAATGCTCCAATCAAAAGACACAAGGGTGAAAGAATGGATGAAAACACTGGAACTTGCTGCCTACAAGAGACTCACTTCAGACCTAAAGATAAATACAAACTGAAAGTGAAGGAATGAAAAAAAGATATTCCATGCAAATGGAAACAAAAAAGCTGGAGTAGTAATATTAAATGAGACAAAATAGACTTTAAAACGAAGACTATCATGAGCCAAAGAAGGGCACTACATAACGATAAAGAGGTCAATCCCAGAAGTGGATTTAACAATTGTAAATACCTACGCATCCAACATAGGAGACCTAAATATATAAAGCAAGTATTAACAGACATAAAGGGAGAAATTGACAGTGATACAATAACAGTAGGGGATTTTAACACCTCATTTACATCAACGGATAGATCACCCAGACCAAAAATCAATAAGGAAAGTGGCTTTGAATGACAAATTAGACCAGGTGGACTTAACAGATATATACAGAATATTCCACCTAAAAATAGCGGAATACACATTCTTTTCAAGTGCATATGGAACATTCTCCAGGATAATTCAAATGTTAGGCCACAAAACAAGTCTCAATAAATTTAAGAAGACCAAAATCATATCAAGCGGGCACCTGGATGGCTCAGTCGTTAAGCGTCTGCCTTCGGCTCGGGTCATGATCCCAGAGCCCTGGGAGCGAGCCCCACATCGGGCTCCCTGCTCGGCAGGAAGCCTGCTTCTCCCTCTCCCACTCCCCCTGCTTGTGTTCCCTCTCTCGCTGTGTTTCTCTCTGTCAAGTAAATAAATAAAATCTTAAAAAAAAAAAATCATATCAAGCATCTTTTTAGACTACAGTGATATGATAACTGGAAATCCATTCCAAGAAAAAAAAGTGGAAAAAAGCAAACTATGTGGAAACAAAACAACATGTTATTAAACAACCAATGGGTCAACAAAGAAATCAGAGAAAATTAAAAAAATACCTTGAGACGAATGAAAACGGAAACACAGTATTTTAAAATCTTTGGGGCACAGCAAAAGCAGTTCTAAGAAGGAAGTTTATAGCAATACAGCCTATGTCAAGAAATAAGAAAAACCTCAAATAAGCTATTTAACTGTGACCTAAAGGAACCAGAAAAAGGATAACAAACAAAACCCAAAACAGAAGAAAGGAAATGATACCAAAGAGTAGAGCAGAAATAAATGAAATAGAGACTAACAGAACAAAAGAAAAGATCAATGAAACTAAGGGTTAGTTCTCTGAAAAGACAAAAGTGATACACTTTTAGCCAGAGTCATCAAGGAAAAAAGAGGGGACTGTCTACAAACTAGAAGAAATGGACAAATTCTAGAAACTGTCTTCCAAGAGTGAAACAGGAAGAAACAGAAAGCCTGAACAGACCAATTAAATCAGTAATCAAAAAACTTCCAACAAACAAAAGTCCAAGATCAGATGACTTCACAGGTGAATTCTACCAAACATTTAAAGAACAGTTATAACCTCTTTCTCAAACTATTAAAAAGAGAGACAGAGAAAGGAATGTGTCCAAATTAATTCTACCAGGCTAACACTACCCTGATACCAAAACCAGACAAAGACACTACAAAAACTGAAAATTACAGGTCAATATCACTGATGAACACAGATGCAAAAATCCTCAACAAAATATTAACAAACTGCATTTCAAATACATTAAAAAGATCATTCAGACCTAGCCTCAGCAATCAGACAACAAAAAGAAATAAAAGGCAACCAAATTGGCAAGGAAGAAGACAAATTGAGGTTTGCTGGGGGAGGTGGACAGAGGGACGGGCTAAATGGGTGATGGGTATTAGGAAGGCACTTGTGAGGAGCACTGGGTGTTGTATAGAAGTGATGACTCACAGAATTCTACTACTGAAACTAATATTACACTATATGTTAACTAACTGGAACTTAAATAAAAACTTAAAGAAAAACAACTAGGAATGATGGATAAAACAAAATGAAAAAAGAAAACAACAATAATAAAATTTCAAATGTGCATGTTCTGGCAAGATCGGTAGAAATCCTGACTCTAGAAAAAAGCAAGAATCTAGACATTAAAAAAAAAAATCATTCACCACAACCAAGTGGGATGCAAGAATGGTTTAATTTTGGCAAACTAATCAATGTGATACACCACATTAACAAAATGAAGGCTAAAAATCATATGATCATCAACAGATGCAAAAAAAAAGCATTTGACAAAATATAAAAACTTTCAACAAAGTGGGTATAGAGAAAACATAACTCATCATAATTAAGGCCATCATATATGACAAACCCACAGCTAACATCATACTCAATGGATCAGGAACAAGAGAAGGAAGCAGCTCTCTCAACTTTTATTCAACATAGTACTGGAAGTCCCAGCCACAGCAATCAGAGAGGAAAGAAATAGAAGGCACCTAGACTATCAAGAAGAACTAAAACAGTCACTATTTGCAGATGACATAATACTGTATTTAGAAAACACCAAAGACTCCACCAAAAAACTGTGGGATCTAATAAACGAATTCAGTAAAGTTGCAGTACACAAAGTAAATAACAAAAATCTGTTGCATTCTATATGGTAACAAACTGACAGAAAAAGAAATTAAGAAAAAAAAATCCCATTTACAACTGCATTAAAAAGAATAAAATGTTGGGATGCCTGGGTGGCTCAGTCGGTTAAGCGTCTGCCTTCGGCTCAGGTCATGATCCCAGGGTCCTGTATCGGGCTCCCTGCTCAGAGAGGAGCCTGCTTCTCCCCCTGCCTACTGCTCCCCCTGCTGTGCTCTTTCTCTCTCTCTCTCAAATAAATAAATAAATAAAATGTTAAAAAGACACTGATGAAAGAAATCAAAGACACAAATAAATGCAAAGATATACCATACTCATGGACTGGAAAAAATTAATATTGTTAAAATGTCCATACAACTCAAAGCAATCTACAGATTCAATGCAATCCCTATTGAAATACCAATAACATGTTTTCATAGAACTAGAACAAATAATGCTAAAATTTATATGGAACCAGAAAAGACCCTGAATAGCTAAAGCAATCTTGAGAAAGAGTAACAAAGCTGGAGGCTCACACTCCCAGATTTCAGGCTACACTACACAATACTATTTTAAGTGAAACAGTATGGTATTGGCATAAAAAAGATCAATGGAACAGAATAGAGAGCCCAGAAATAAACCCATGGTCAATTAATACATGGTCAATTAATCTATGACAAAGGAGGAAAGAATATACAATGGGGAGAAGACAGATTCTTCAACAAATTAGTTGAGAAAACTGGACATCTACATGCAAAAGAATGGAATTGGGTCACCTTCTTATATCATACCCAAAAGTAAACTCAAAATGGATTACATTTAGGTCTTCTAAATCTAAGTTCTGAAACCATAAAACTCCTGAAACAGATAGTAAGCTCTTGGACATCAGTCTTTGCAATATTTTTTTTGATTTGTCTCCTCAGTCAAGGGCAACAAAAGCAAAAATAAACAACTGGGACTACATCAATCTAAAAAGTTTTGCATAGCAAGGAAATCATCAACAGACTGAAAAGACAACTTAATGAATGGGCGATGTCTGCAAATGATGTATCTGATCAAGGGTTAATACCCAAAATATGTAAGAAACTCATACACCTTACACCAAAAAAACAATCTGACTTAAAAAATGGGCAGAGGACTGGAAGAGACATTTTTTCCAAAGAAAACATACAGATGCCCAACAGACACATGAAAAGATGCTCAACATCACTAATCATCAGGGAAATGCAACACAAACCAAAACCACAGTGAGAGATCATCTCATGCCTTTCAGAAAGGCCAGTATCAAAAGAACAAGAAATAACAAGCGTTGACGAGTATATAAAGGAACCATTGTGGACCACTGACAGGAATGTAACAATTTGGTGCAACCACTGTGGAAAACAGTAGAGAGGTTCCTCAAAAAATTAAAAATAGAAATACCGTATGATCCAGCACATCTACCTCTGGTTATTTACCCAAAGAAAATGAAAACACTAATTCTAAAAGATACAGTTATGGGATGCCTGGATGGCTCAATTGGTTAAGCATCCAACTCTTGATTTCAGTTCAGGTCTTGATCTCAGGGTCATGAGTTCAAGCCCTTTGTTTGCTGGGCATGGAGCCTACTTACAAAAAAAAAAAAAAAAAGATATATGTACCCCTATGTTCACTGTAGCATTATTTACAACAGCCAAGATACGGAAGCAGTCTAAATACCCACTGACAGATGAATGGTTAAAGAAGATTTGGTGTATATATATAATAGAATATTACTCAGCTATAAGAAAGAATGAAACCTTGCCATCTAAAACAACATGGATGGGCCTACAGGATATTATGCTAAGTGAATTTGGTTTTACTTCTATGTGGAATCTGAAAAACAAAACATATGAACAAACAAAACAAAATTCCTAAATACAGAGAACGAACTCATGGCTGCCAGAGGGGAGGGAAGGGTGGTAGGGGGATGGGCAAAATAGGTAAAGGGAATTAAAGGGTACAAACTTCCAGTTAAAAATAAGTCATGGGGATGGAAAGCATAGGAAATATAGTAAAAAATATTATATCTTCGTATGGTGACAGATGATAACTATACTTATCATGGCAATCATTCTGTAATGTATGTAAATGTCAAATCACTACATTGTACATCTGGAAGTAATATAATAGGGCGCCTGGGTGGCTCAGTTGGTTGAGCGACTGCCTTTGGCTCAGGTCATGATTCTGGAGTCCCTGGATAGAGTCCCGCATCGGGCTCCCTGCTCAGCAGGGAGTCTGCTTCTCCCTCTGACCCTCCCCCCTCTCGTGCGCGCTCTCTCTCTCTCGCTTTCAAATAAATAAATAAATAAATCTTTGAAAGTAATATAATATTCTGTGTCAACTGTACTTGAATTTAAAAAAGTGAACTTTCTAGAAAAAAGAGACTATAAATTATCAATATCAAGAATGAGAGATAATATCACTACAGATTCTACACATCTTAAATGGATGAGAGTATTACAATTAATTTTATGCCAATAAATTCAACAATTTAGATGACATGGACAAATTCCTTGAAAGATAAAACTGTCAAGGCCCACTCAAGAAATACAGAATCTGAATTTCTCTGTATCTATTAAAGAAATCAAATTTGTTGTTAAAAACCTTCCCACATCAAAAACTCCAGGCCTAGAGGGTTTCGCTGGTGAATACTACAAACATTTAAGGAAGGTATCATACCAATTCTACACAAACTCTTTAAAAAATACTGAAATATTTCCCAACTCATTCTTTAAGGTATTACCCTGATACCAAAACCAGGCAGACACACAAGGAAAATACAGACCTCATGGAAACTGATGCAAATTTATTTTTATTTTTATTACTTTTTAAAGATTTTATTTATTTATTTGACAGAGAGACAGTGCGAGAGGGAACACAAACAGGGGAAGTGTGACAGGGAGAAACAGGCTTCCCACTGAGGGGCTCGATCCCAGGACCCCGGGATCATGACCTGAGCCAAAGGCAGATGCTTAACAACTGAGCCACTCAGGTGCCAAATTTTGAAAACCGAATCCATCAACATAAAAAAGGAAAATACATCCGACCCAGGTGAGGTTTACTCTAAGGATACAGGTTGGTTTAACATTTGAAAACAAATGTTAATTACCACATATCAAACTGAAATACGAAAACCATTCAATATGCATTTTTTCCTCCTCAAACAGCTGGTTATCTATCTGTATTTCTGGGTATCTCTGGGGTTTTGATTCTGTGCCCCTGACCCATATTTCTATTTTCAGGCTGGTTCCCCCAAACTTGAGGACTATTAATGGGTCCCCCCTCTGTCATCGGTAGCCACATCTATTCTGCACTTCTCAAGTTTGTTTACTCTGGAATCATCTTTGTCAAGTCTATCTTCTTTGTCCTCACATATGGTCTAGCACCAAGTGATTCCATCTTATTTCATTTTTTTGAGGGAGAGCGCATGCACATGCATGTGCATGGTGGGAACGGGGGAGAGGGAGAGAATCTCAAGCAGGTTCCATGCTCAGCACAGAGCCCAACATAGGGCTCCATCCCATGACCCTGAGCGGAAGTCTAGAGTCAGACGCTCAACCAACTGAGCCACCCAGGCGCCCCTCAAATGATTCCATTTTTAGTAGGCTTTAGATATATCTGTTTCTCCCCTTCTGGCTGTTCTAATCCAAACCTTAATCATTTTACAGTAGGAAAAGAGCAATAACCTCCTTGCTGGCCTCTCCCCTCAAACCTATTCAACTCATAGCAGAGAACCTTCTTACTCACATGTTATTTTGAACAGAGCAGTAATTTTTAATTGTTTAAACCAGATGGTTTAAGACTTGAAGACACCCCCCTACTCACCTCCACCTAGAGGCCTTCATTTCCTAACACTCTGGATCTAGGCTCGTCAATACTGCCAACTATGTTTTCTCTCATCACTGTGTGTTCCCCAGTCCTAGGTACTGATTCCACAGCCCACATCCTCTCAACTGTCATGTGATATAGTATTTAAGAATGTGGGTGCCAGAGTCCTAGGTTAGAATAGTTCCATTTCTGATCAGCTATGACCGTCTGTATCCCTCAAGCTTCATGTGGAAAGCAAGACAATTATAGTACAAACCACAGCACCAACTGGCCTCAGCTGTGGCTAGGAGTAACTGAGATAATCTATGTAAAGCACTGTCCCGCACATAGTAAGCCCTGAGGAAGCATTAGCTATTACTACTGTCCCACTATTACTATATTGCATCCGAACAAGAGACCTAGGGTCTGGCACACAGGTGGTCCATAAGATGAATATTTATTCTTGCTCCCAAAATTATTCAAACACTAGTGAAAGACACAGGTTTTAATCTGGGAATTTGACCTACCTTTAAATCCGAGTTGGTTGCAAATTTCTGTCCAATTAAAGCTGCATTTCCTCCTACATAGTGCTGTAAGATAGTTCAAAGTTATTAGACAGTATTTTAGCAAACCATGTTACCCAAGCTTAGTAATTTTTTAATTTATTGAATTTATAGTCTTTTTTTTTTCCAAAAAATTTTGAGGCTGCTTTACAATGACACACAGATGAGGTTTTAACAAAATCATTAACCACGTAGGTTAAGAGACAATGATTTTTAAACAAAGGTGAAAAAAACCAAATATGCTAACCATGAAAATTAGTATAACTGCCTTAACTGTAGTTCAAATCTGGCCTTGAGCTTTCAGGAAGCCAAAAGAGATAAAGGAAACGTGAAAAATGTGGACAGATCCTATCTTCTGTGCCACAGCCCTACTAAAACGAGTGTATGCTTGTGTTGCTCTCCTCCTAAAAATTATTCAATAGATACTACAATGAACTAAACTCCAACCTGTAAGTGAGGCACACAGGCCTTTCCTTATCTGCTCCCCACCCCCCTGCCCTCTACCCTCCTCTCCTGCGCCTCCCTCCCACGCCATGCCTGCAGCTCTCTGAGCCTGTCTTCCCGTCTTTGTGCTTTGAGCACATGCTGTTCCTCTCTTCCAGATGCCAGGCCCTTCCCATGCCCTGGGAAATCCCCGCTTCCTTCTCAAGAGTCAGCTGCACGCACCTCTTCTGCTATGCCTGCTGTCCCCCTTTCCCCACTGCCATCTCAGCCTCCACAGCTGCCCTCCCAGACAGGATTACAGATTCCTCGCTACCCCTATACTCGAGCCTCCGCTAAAGCCCTTGTCCACTTGGGCTACTGTCATCTGGGTACATGACCAGCTCCCTCAGGGCTGTCTTCTTATAGTAAGTGCTCAGTGGATGTTTGTTGCTAAATTTTTGAGAAAGATGTGTTAGAAAATACAAAGGCTTTCCTGGGAGCAAGTCTAAGTATAATGGGTCCTAATGTAGAACGATGTCTCCTGAACACTGCCTCTTTCAGCTGCAGACCCGGTGCTGGAGAGGCAGACGATTCAAGGCTGGCATTCCATGTTGCTGAGTAAGGATGGATCCATGTGTTTTGGACACCTGACAAGTAGCAGATAAGGCTGATGCTCCATTATGAAAACTGAGAAGCCTAATCAATACTCTTGCCCAGATGGAATGCCACCATCTCACCTTCCAGTCCTTGGCTGTATGCAGAGGTACAGACTAAACAATTCAATTCTAGATTCTAGACATTGCTTTCATCCTAAGCTTTGTGATGACCAATCTCCAGATTCAGGTAAATAGTAACCACTTCCCATAGGTAAATTTAAAGCTTTCTGTATATAGGCTAAAATTTGGTCTTTTCACATGTTAGCATGAATTTTTATTTGACTATTATGGCCAGAAGAATTTACTAAAAATCTTGGGGAAAAATATTAAGATTCCATGAAGTGGATTTTGATTTTTCATGAAAGTTATTGACTACTGTTTTATCAATCTGCTTACAGTTTAAGGGAGTTTGAAAAGATACCAGATGAAGTGTCGCCCTCATGGAAGGTAAGGAGAGCATTTTAGGTCTCATAATTTTAAGAAATAACTTGGACAATCAAAAAGGTAGGTGAAGTCTTTATAGAAAAAACTTTTTTTTTTTTTGCATTATGAAACAAAAAGCAGGATCAAGGCAGAAGAGAACAGAAATTGAATTAGTGGTTCAAATACTATGATCATAAAGACTTTTAGCAGCAGACTTATGTTAGAACTATCGAGATTCTTTCATAAGAGATCAGAATCTCACTAGTGAGCTCAGCTATAAAAACGACTGCAGCTGACATTTTAACAGCTTGCTGTCTGCTTTACAAACTCAGCTGGGTAATGCCTGTGCCCACTTCTAATGTTCAAATGGGAAGCTTCAAAAGCAAAAAGAACTTTACCTTGAAAGTTCTCAAAATAAAAGTGGTCATAAAGAATGGCCTGTGAAAAGTACCAATTAAAAATGGCATTAAGAGCTTCCCTAGCAAGAACCACATCCAGACTGGGGGTGACTAGCCAAGGGAAGATTTTAGGTGAGTAGGAAGAACTGGGTGGTGGAGAGACACTGCAATAAACAATCAAAATTCAGTCTCAAGAGGCGGGACGGCACGTGTAGCAGCAGGTATGCTGGGGTGATGGGGTGATGGGGTGATGGCCTGGGGTCTCCAGGCCCAGCACTGCCTCTTACGCCATGTGAACCTCAAGGAAGTATCTGGACCATGTGGGCCTCAAGGCCTTGTTTATGATCACCGTGTGAGCTTGGGGACCCCTAGGTCTGACAGGTTCTACCCTGTAGGCCGGGGGTCCTCAAAACAAGGTCCTCAGAACAAGAGCATCAATGTAACCAGGAAACTTCCCAGAAGGGAAGTAAATTCTCCAGTCCCCATCCTACAACTACTGAATCAGAAACTTTGGGAGCAGGGCCCAGGAATCTGTTACAATAGCTGGCCCCTGACAAATGACTCTGTGTTTCAGGTCTGAGAACCACTGATCTAGACCAGTGCTTCTCAACCAACGTGATTTTGCTTCTCTCCTCTTCCTAGCCCTGGAAACAACTGACCATATCTGGAGACATTTTTTAACTGTCACAACTAGGGAAGGAGGGGAGTGCTACTGTCTGATCCAGTGGGTAGATGCGAGAGATGCTGCTGAACATCTCCCCCTGTGCAGGACAGCCCCTACAACAAAGAATTATCCAACTCAAAGCATCCGTAATGTTGAGGTAAGGAACCTGGTTCTGGACCACCAGAGCAGAGGGGAGGATCCAGGACTCCCTTGCCCAAAGGGAGCAAAAGCTAAATCTAGTGCTCTGTGTGTTTGGCCTTATTCTGCTCAGGAAGGACTCAGCCACATTACAATTATTCCATGTTATCAGCCACAAGCAATATCCAAACAAGAGTAGGCATCTTTCCCTCCTTCAACTTGGGTAATATGAAAAAAGAGCAATTTGATGGATGAACTAGAACCAAAATTTTAGTAACTATGCTTCATAAATGTTGGCTGAATTGAACTGACTAGAAACAGCGGAGTTAATGGAAGTTTAGATACACAGTTTGACAGAGAGGGAAAACACTGCAGAACTGGATTCCCAACAATCACCCTCCAGAGAGACTGGAGGAAAAGTTGCTTGGTTGTTTTTAGGAACCTTACAAAAAGCTATCTTTCCCACCTTATTATCAGTTTAATATCTGATATGTCCTCTATCCCACCTTATCTTAAATTTACTGCTGGTGAACCAAACAGACCTGGGCTCCCGGGAGCTCTGATGCAATCTGGGCAATGTCATGAAAAGCTTCCTTATCGCTGAAGAAGCGCTCAGCTGCGGCTCCCTTCCCCATGAAGTGAACGAAAGCTTCTTCCAGATCATTCCTTGAATGCAGAATGGTGTGATCTTTCCCATTCCCAGGACTCCGGCCAAGTGCCTGCAAGAGCTTCACCCCTGAGAGCACTACATCCACACAGGCATTGACTCTGGAAGGAAGGAGGAAAGAGTGTGAAAGAAAAAGGAGAAGCACCAGGGCAGCTACTTTGCATTAACCACAGAGAAATGTTTCCAGGAACTGTATCCAAACAGAAAAACCGAGGAAGCAGATCTGAAATCTGAACTGGGAAATAAATAGCATATGGCGGAAGGAAGATTCCTTTATTTGGACATAAGTCTTAGGATGAGAACATAGGACTCTTTCCAACAGGTTGGCAAACTTTTTTTTTTCTTAAAGATTTATTTGTGAGAGAGAGAGAGAAAATGAGAGAGACAGAGAGAGACACGCTGAGCAAGGAGCCCGATATGGGGCCTGATCCCAGGACTCTGGGATCATGACCTGAGCTGAAGGCAGATACTTAACCAACTGAGCTGCCAGGCATCCCCAGCATGGCAAGCTTTTACGCTAGTTATAAAGAGAAAACAGGTGCTCAGCATTTCAGAACAAAGCTATCATGATAACACAAATACAGCATTTCTGAGAAAATGTTGGCAAAGCCACACCGTATGGATTCCTCCTGGCTTTGTGACTTGGGCAAGTCACTTTAATTTCCGGGTCTCAATTTCCTCATTTATAAAAGGGTGTAATATGGGTGTTTGACTCATAGAGCTGTTTTGAAGATTAAGTTAATATATACTTAGGAACACTGCTTGGTGCAAAGTAAGCAAAATATAAGTTTTGTTCAAAAGCCAAATATCAGATACCTTCCCTCCAAAGACACATTAGGATGGTGGTAAGATACACTAAATACCTAATGTCTAAATAACTCCTGGCTGAAACTCTTCAAGAGTTAAGTGGTGCCTTAAAGACTGAGGACCATCTGCAGTCTGGTAACAATTCATCACTTGGCAGGTGTTCACTGGACCAATCCATGAGACCTTTTTAAAGGGCTTGTAAGAAGCCAATGTTGCACCACCTGGTTGGCTCTACAGAATCAAATTATAAAGCACTGTGGTTGTCTGGCACCGCCTCTCTACGGTGTGCACAGAAAAGTTCTGGTTTATATTTTTAATGTTATTTTGCTAAAAGCCATCCCTTAAAAGAGAAGGGTCAAATAATCTGGGTACCTAGAGGTGGACTTCCTGCCCCCCACCCCACAGTCACCTTTATTCCTGCCTCTGCCTACTGGGGATGTCATTCTTGCCAGTGGGGCTAGATGACCACACAGGCAGCTAAAAGCCTCTGAGAAGGTCAAGGCTCACAGCAGACCAATAAACAGCTCCTGGTGATAAGGATGGCTAGGCTTCCAGGGTAATTCTGAGCAGATTTGAAAGCAGAAAGTATACCCATCAATAAAGAAGGCCCAAAGATTGGATTCTAGTGTAGAATACAGCTACAATGTTTCCCTTCTAGTCTCTTAAAAAAAAAAATCTCCTCATCTGGAAATTAACACATGAATTCATTAATGGTGGTAAATTCTAAAAGGAATGAAATTGGGCAAGAGAGAGGAATTTTATTTTTCACTAGATGGATTTCTGATTTTTATAAGCATGTATTACTTTTATAATTAAAAAACAATATAATTTTTAACAGGTTCGTATGGAGGCTAGACATCATTGACATCACTCAAGCAAGGTTTACAAGGGCAAGGAAGAGACACATCTCTCCTAGTGACACAAACTGTACCCACATCATAAGAATTCTTTAATTTTTCCCCTATGGATCCCATGCTTTTAAAAAAGATTTTTGCCCACCAAACAGCATTTAAATATTCAAATTTTCTTATTGTTTTAAAAGAAAGATATTAAATACTGCTAGAGTATGTGTGCATACTCTAAAGGCATAATCTAGGAGTTACTATGCTTTTCTGTGCATAAAACACAATGACATTCATGTGGCAGGTGCTTAATGATGTTTAAAGTACATTCCTTTCACAGCCCTACTGATCATAAACCAAACATACCTTTTAAACTGGTCTTTAAATTCCACCTCATACAGGGTGTTCCTTAGTTCTTTACTTCTACTGGATGTAATATTAGATGTCTAAAGGGTAGACTCTTAATAGGAATACTCTCCCTGGCTCTCAGATTCAAGTAGGTTCCCGAGTTTCAGACAGTGCAAGTTTGGACAGTGAGAGACACTATTTCCACCCAACAGCCCTATCTAGAAAATGTTTCCCAATGGATCTGGGTCCTGAGTCTGGACAGCAAAAGTTCGGACACTGAGGGATGCCCACATCTGAAAACAGTAGCTTGCACAAACACATCGTCTTCATCTCCAGTGATATGCTAAGACCCTGAACAGGGTCTGGTTCTTTAAAGATGAGAATGGAGGAAATTTGCAAAAGTTACGAAACAAAACAAAACCCCAAAACCCCCCATAACCAAAAGGAACAACGTTCAACATGTTTTGCAACACAAGACAAAACCCAACAGAACTAATTTTGAGTTAAAAATATGTACCTACCATAGGAATATTTTCCACCCCCCCCACTTCATCATGTCATGAATACCAAGGGAAAAAATTTTACAAAGGAAAAAATTTTATTCAGTAGTTTTTAATAAAAAGATCACTAAACATCTACATGCCAGATACTGAACTAAGTACCTCTCCATGTGCTTTCTAGTTATACTTTAACCAGAGCAAGAATCTTCCTCTGCTCTTACCTCAATTCAATAGCATCCAGGAATGTAAACAAGCACATTACCTATGGTGCTTTATTCTCAGAGGAATTAAAGGGAGGGAGGGAGAGAGCAAAAGAACCAGAAGACAAAATTATGCTCATTTGACGTTAGGCAGAATTTCACAGTAGAGTAATAAATGTCTAACAGAGGGGCGCCTGGGTGGCTCAGTCATTAAGCATCTGCCTTTGGCTCAGGTCATGATTCCAGGGTCCTCTGCTCAGCGGGAAGCCTGCTTCTCCCTTTCCCACTCCCCCTGCTTGTGTTCCTTCTCTTGCTGTCTCTGTCAAATAAATAAAATCTTAAAAAAAAATGTATAAAAGATTATGAGTTTGGAGAAAACGAAGACACAGGTGATATAACTGGAAAATAAAGCAATGCTGAATGTCCAAACAACAGGAAGGGCTGGAAGGGTAGCGGAGCCTGGGCTTCCAGGCCTACTGCCAAGGCTCTTGGGGGGTGGGGGAAGGGGCACAGTTCCCCTTCTAGATTGCAAGCTCTTTAAAAGCAAGGATGGTGGTTCTCATCACCTCCCTTCTGCTTCATTATCTGTAAAATGTTTCCTTAGCTTCTTCCTAGCTTTTTAACACTATACCTGAGATATTGCAATAGGTAATTATAATCACCGTAAGATGCAGAACTGCAGAGAAGAGAAATCCAAAGGGGCAGGGGCAGTGGTCCCTGGGCTGAACTCTGGATGGCGCTCTGGACAGAGAAAGAAGCCTGGTATTTATGAAGCACTGAATATAAGGCAGGCATTTTCAGACAGGCCACACCAATTTGCAAAACGCGGTAAGATAGGGAAGTAGTCACACTGCTTTCAGCTGAGAAAAGTTGAAGCTGGGGGTTGACTACCATTCCAAAGGCCACAACTGGAAAAGCCTAAATTCAAACCCAGATTTCTCTGATACTAAAGCTCTCACAGGGAGCATGCACAAGCAAAGAGGTGAATGGAGGGATTCACTTTTTGTCTGGGTACAATAAGAATGTTGATCTAGTTAGAATGGAGAGTTAAACAGAGGAGTAGAGTAAGGTAGGTTTCAAAGGTCAGGGTGAAGCCAGGTATTGGGGAATGAACACTAGGTTCATCATTCACCCAATGAGTCTTTGGCGCCAGAATCCAATTTTGAAGCAGGGGCGGTGTTAGAAAGAAATGGTAGTGGGCTCCTATCCTTTATTTCTCTGGTTCCTTTCCAGCAGCCTCTTACACACTGGTGTCTCCCAGAACCCCACCCTTTCCATTTACCTTCTTTTCTTGTTCTCCTCTGGTGTGATCCCATACACTCTCTGACCTCGACCTAACTATTGGCATCTTCAAAGCCTGTAAGCCTGCTCCTCAATATGCTCCTAAACTTCAGCCTATCAGCTGATAGCTCAGCTTCTAACAACCTTAAGTAGGTAGATACAAATATTGTCATCCAGTTTTTATAGAAGCTTAGAAGTATTGATTGGCCCAAGATTACACAGCTGTGAAGTACCAGAGGCACAAGGTAAGCCTGTTCCTGTCTCTGTGTTCATGCCACATTGTTGCTGTAAGGGAGATTAAGAAAAAGGAAAAAGATTGTGTTGGAGGATAGCAGGTTAGATTTCAGAGGCGCGCAGCGTACCTGCTTGTGGGATTTCAAATGAAGCTGGTATTCTGTCATGCCAGCTGGAACACTACTAATGAATATATCTGTTTTCAACAAATGAGGCCAGGACCTTGCCTCACCCATTTCTGCATCCTCAGAACCTAGCACAGACTTGACACATACCCTGTAGTTGCTGATATTTGCTGAATCTGCATAAAGCCAGGGAGGACACTTAAAAAACTGATAGGGAGGGGCGCCTGGGTGGCTCAGTCCGTTAAGCATCTGACTCTTGATTTCAGCTGAGGTCATGATCTCAGGGTCATGAGACTGAGCCCCATGTTGGGCTCTGCACTCAGTGTGGACTCTGCTTGAGATTCTCTCTCTGCCTCCCCGCCCCCAACTCGCGCCCCCCCAACTTGTGCCTGTGCACTCTCAAAATAATAAAATCTTAAAAAAAAAAAAAAGAACCGGAACTGATAAGGAAGTGGGTGAAAGGGCTTGAACTTGAAAGAAGAGGCAAAAGGAGATATATCTCAAGAAACAATATGCTGATTTAAAAAAAAGTACTATGAGGTGCCTGGCCGGCTCCGTACATGAAGCATTTGACTCTTGACCTCAGGGTCAAATCTGAGGCCCACATTGGATGTAGAGATTACTTAAAATAAATATTAAAAAAAATACTAACATTTGCCTGCTCTTTACAGAAGACGCCATTCAAGATTACACAATTATTTTGTTTAATCTTCAGGATAACTTTGCTCTACCTTACTCTTGCCCCAGTACTCACAAAAACTAGCAGAGTACTTTGTAGAAGGTCTGCTTTTGTATGGTGCTTCTGAGCTGATGGCAAGATAAGTTGAACTGAGACAGGGTTTAAAGTTAGTGTGCAGGGAACAATGAGGAATACAAAGAAAGGAGGCACTGTGAGTGGGAGAAGTGTAAATATGCAATGTCACTTAAGTCAGGGGAAGAAAAGAGTTTCAAGGAGAAGGGCAAGTTTAGCTGGTGAAAGAACTGCAGGGAGTTGACAACGAAGACTAAAAAAAGACAGCTGAATTGGAAAATCAACAAGTCACGAGTGAGCTTTGAGAGTAGTTTCAGTATAGTGGTGGTCTCCCAGACTATGGTATTAAGGAAGGGGAAACAAGAGAGATAAAGTCGGTAGCTAAAGCACTGAGGTCACTCCTCAGTGACCATGCCACTCACTCAAGAAGTTCAGAAGAGGGAGAATGCTGTCAAATTGGTTGCCGCAAAAACGCAGTCGCCAAAAGAGCTGAAACAGGAATGAAGGAGACTGGCACATGAGGGTGTTAGGCTGCGCGGGATCTGCAAGAGATTATTAGGCTGGTCCTACCGAGATGAGAGAAGGGCGCAGAGACCAGGCAAGAGGAAAAAGCAGTATGCTGAGCCCTTGCAGCAGTGACGAAGAGGGCTGGTCCCAGACATCCGACGCTTCTCGCCAAGGAGGCAGCGTGGACACGGGCGCCTAGGTGCCTCCCGGGGGACGTCTGGGAACCCGTTTCCGCGCGGTTCTACCTCCTAGCTCCCCAGCAGCCCGAACTCCGCCAAGGCGGCGCTCGGAGGCCCGGAGCACCCGCACCCCCTGGAGAGACCCAGAGACGCAGGCCCCGCAGGCACTCACCCCACGGCCACGCGGCGCCAACGCCGGGCCGGCCGTACGATGAGCGCGTCCCAGGCGGCCGCCAGGCGGCCCTCAGGGGAGCCGGGTTCCGGAGGCGCGGGAGCCAGCTGTAGCGAGCTCCACAGCGAGCGCAGCGCCGAGCCGGGCAGCTGCGGCTCCAGCAGGAGGACACAGCCCACCGCCAGCGCCAGGAAGCCGGCGTATGCAGAGCCGCGCCACAGCGCCATGGGGACGGAGGCGCCGCGGCCGCCAGCCCGCTCCTTTCCCGGCCCGCGCCTCTTCCGTCTCGGCATGCGCCAACGTCGACACGCGCCACGTCACGCCGGCGCGCCACGGCCCCCCAAGGGGCGGGCTGGGGGCGGGGCTCTGCGCCGCTCCCCGGGTTCCCGTGAGGGAGCCCGGGGGGCGCGGTTGCACCGCCCTGGGGGAGGTGGGACAAAGGCCAGAACGCGGAACCGGGCCTGGGCGCCCTCCGGGACTCCAGCCGGACCCCACCAGAGGTGCGAGGGTACGTTTGCTTAACCCGTACGACGGAACGGACGGATTATGAAGAAGCAGGCCAGCCTCACGCGAATCTTTGAGCCGTCAATGTCCGCATTTGGGCAGCGCCTCCAGTTGCTCGGAGGGGCACCAGTCACACTCCCCCTCTTTTAATTCGTCCCTCCGCGAGTGTGTCCATCCTCCACCGCTGGCTTAAGTCTTCCTCTTTCTCCCCGGGGGAGTTAGCTCAGACGGCAGCCACGCCGCAGCGAGCCCCTAGGGCACGCGAGGCGGGAGGATTCCGCTCCCCTGGAGGGTAGCCGAGGCCTTCGGCCGCTCGAGGCCTGTGCCAAGACCGGAGACCCAGCAGTGAGCCCTCTCGCGGGACGACCGGAATCAGGCCTTAAAATAACCCTCTTGGGGGCGCTGTTCCCTTTAACAGTATCAGAAAAACGCACAAATGAACAGTCTTGTGTTACAGTTTATGGACTTGGGTTAAGAAACACTGGTTTCTCCTCTTTTCCGTTGGTGATAGGGCTTCAGCCTGGGCAGGCTCCGTCTTCCTCGTTGTGACCCTTCTGTGTATGAGCGTACCTTAAGAGCAGTAGAGGTAGGCTTGTTACCAGCTCCGTCTCAGCAGCCACTGTATACCGCCTATTCTTCCTTGGCCTATTCCTTTTTTTTTTTTTTTTTTTCCTAGTTCTGCTGGCTCCCTACCTTGGCTTTGTGTCCGATTTTCCACTGCCCCTGACCTTTGGACTTGGCAATGAAACTTTATTTCCCTAGCTTTGATCTTCGGCAGTAGGGTTGATTCCCCGCCCAGCCCCACATCACACACTTCCCCATCCTGGCCATCTACCTTCCCCTAGCTCACCCCACCCAGGTTACCTGATTATAGCCGCCTTTTCAAAGGAGAGGTTGACACAGGAAGAGATTTGGGCTGCCATGTAAAAGAAAGAAGCCAAGGAGCCAATGAGATTTGTGTGGAGCCATCAAACTGTCTTCTCTGGAGTTGCCTTTCCCTTCTCTCTCCTCAAGTAGACATGTCAAATCAGTTCCTAGAGAAACTGCTCTCTCTCATGGCCCCCAGTGGGCAGGTTTCCCCGCCATCCCAGAGAGACTAAACAGCGCCTAACTCAAAAGCAGGGAATCCACTGATGCCAAAGAACACTTCTCAATTAACAATAATTGTGCCTTGGATAAACCTCATCAGCTACAATACTGCCACCGCACAAAGCTTAGAGAATACTTCTATCGAGAATTTGGACCAAGAGTCAGGAGTCTGTTGCTAGTTTTTGTTTTTGTTTTTTCCTGGACCCACAAGATCACATAGGCTTGAAGATCAGATAGAGTTAGTTAAATATATTTCCAAGGTGAAGTTTTGGAGGAGCTCAGGAAGCTGAACTATGGGAGGTCTATGGAGCAGACAGGCCTAGAGAAACGGGAATGCTCCACACCAGAGCGATGTGGAGAGAAAGCTACCTGGGACCTTCCCTTCTGGCTCCCGAGATAGCTGCTGAACTGCCAAAACACTTTCTTTGAACCTAATTCTTCTTCTGCTTTCTAGGCTTGCCAGAACAACCCCCCCCCCGCCCCCTGCCACTCCCTCAGTTTTATTAAGATATAATTGACATATCAATTGACACATCAGTTATAACACTGTATAAGTTTATGGTGTCCAACATAATGATTTGATACATGTATATATTGCACAATGATTACCAGTTAGTTCACATCACTACCTCACAGTGACAAAATTTTTTCTTGTGATAAGAATATTTAAAATCTACTCTCTTAGAAACTTTAAAATATATGATACTAGAACTTTTGATTTAGCCACAGAGACAAAACAGCAGCCACTGGAACAAAATGGAAGTTTATTTCTCATGTGAAAGTCCAAATGGGGTGCTGGTACTGCTGCAGCAAACATGGCTCCATCTGCTCATTATCAAGGTTGCTCTGGGGTGCTTGCTGGTTGGTGGCTCAGTGTAGCTTTGTATTGTGGGTGGTGGCAGGGCTGGACAAAGGGCCCAGAGTCTGGACCTCAATTCCTCCTGAGAACAGCAGGAGCTGTAGGAAGATATCAGCTGCACTTGTGGGTAGGAGGACAGCAGGAGCTGTAGGAAGATATCAGCTGCACTTGTGGGTCGTGGCAGAATCTGATGTGACTTCTGGTCACATACACAATCCTACGGGTCTTAATTCCTTCTCACTCCTCATCAGGGGCTCAGGGGCAAGCAGTCAGCTTTTTGGGTACTGCAGTCCCTCTTGAAATAATTCCTTAATGAAAAATAGTCATTTCAGATTCTGATCATTATCTTTTTAGATGTGGAATGCGTTGCAAGCTTACTGTTTTTCTAGAAGTCAGATTTCTGGGGGCAATTATACAAAAGAGCCCGGAGTGGGCAGCTGTGGCTCTATTCCCTAGGCTGAACAAGAGAAAAGATCTGGGCAGGCCTCAAGACACCCCTTCCCCCACTCAAATTGCTTCCAGACATGGCCTTTGCTCTTGGTTCTCTCTCCTAGGACCTTGAAATGAGAGAAAAAAGCAATTTGGTTCCAGAAAATTCAGAGACAAATGGAGGCTACAGTTGTCCTACCCAAGACCCTGACCTGGAAGGCCAGGAAGCAGATCCCATATTTATATAAGGAATTAGCAGAATCCTGTCAGTTCCCAAATTAGCCTGAGGCTTTGGCTTTGACATAAACATAAGTCAACACCACTCCTGTGATCTGAAGGGTTTTGAGGAGCAAGTTTGTTCCGACATTGGAACAGAAACTAAAATGGTACCAAATAGTCCTTATGTAAGCCGGGCTAACCCACTTTTCCATAGTTCTAGGCCTCTGGGGTTTCATCCAAGCTGCTCTCCGAAGTCCACACTGTGTCAAGGCCTTTGCTGATGCCAGGGACACAGCCCACCAAGGCCACACCCAAAGGCCGAGTCAGGGCACAGCTTTGAAGGTTATAAAAAACTAAGGAGGGGTGCCTGGGTGGCTCAGTCGTTTAAGCCTCCAACTGTGCAACTCTTGGTTTCTGCTCAGGTCATGATCTCAGGATCCTGAGACTGAACACCCCTCCCCTCCCCCTGCCCCACCAGGTGACAAAAGAGAAGGAATAAAGGATTCCAGCATCTGAACAGAGAAAGTTTTATGTCTGCAGCCACAGCCCTGGGGAATCAGACACCCTCCTCCCTCACCTGCCATCAGGAGGGCACTAGAAGATCTAGGAGGATTGCTGAACACAGATTGGGGCAGAGAACTTCTTAGTTTGTGAGGATGTAACAGTGTGGTGGCTATGGATTTCCACTTTGGGATTAACTGCTTTGGACTAGGAGAAAGTGCTGAGTGTGGGAAAGTGGGAGGGGCAGAACTGTCTGGGGCTTCTTATGTGGCAGGCGCCTATGAGCTTCATAGGGCAAATGAGTAGGGGGCAGGGTGAAGCATGGCCCTGTCCCACAGTGCTTTCTTGGATGTCCCACACTCCTGGGACAAAGTTCTCACACTGGCCGCTGTAGGCCTTTCACACTCAGGGGCCTCTGGGTTCGTACTCCTCTGCAGGCTGTGTAAGCCAGCTCTGCAGCATGTTACAGCCATCCAATTTGGGTTCTGTCATAGTTACAGTGTACGTTTGGAAGGCAATGGAAAGTTTGCCTTCTAACTGTATTTCCTTCTTGAGTCAAGAACCCTAACAATTCTAGAACCACTTAGCCCCAGAGTTGTTTTCCAAAAACAAATAAAGGAAAAAATAAAAGGAAACAATAAACGTTCAACTGGTATGGTGTGGCTAGGCTGCTCTAGAGTGGCGAGGGGCCCAGGCTTGTTCCATCTTTTGCTCTGCCGTCCGTAGGGTGACAGCATAGAGGAGAGGGCATGCCATGATAAAATCGGGGTTCTGGAAGAAAGGAGAGCTGGCGAACAGTCATTGCAAGGCAATCAACATCTTCTACTCTAACGGAAAGAATGTGGGATTTGATGCCTGGTTTTAAATCCCCACTTCTGCCACCAAGCATCTGTGTATCTCAGGCAAGTCATTTAACCTTTCTGTCCCTCCGTTTCCTTACCTGCAAAATAATTCCTACTGTACCAAAGGGTTGTGAGTAGACATATCTTAAAAGAGCCTAGCACAGTGTCTACACCATGTTGATACATGACAAAAACACTCCCAGCCATGGCCACGGTTGGTTCCTAGGAACTCTCTTTAATTTTCTTCTCAGCCCTCCTGGTCTGGCATTTTCTCACCATAAAGAGGACAAGCATCTTTACATAGATCACTGTGCAGTGACCTTTTCTATTTTCAACTGTTTTCTATATAATATTCCTCTGAATAAAAATACTAGAATTTATTTGCTCAGTGTATAGTAAGTAGAACGTTTGGAATTTTCCCAGGTTTTTACTATTATGTATACTATTGCTCTTTTTTTTTTTTAAGATTTTATTTATTTATTCATGAGAGACAGAGCGAGAGAGAAAGAGAGAGAGAGAGAGGCAGAGGGAGAAGCAGGCTCCCAAGGAGCAGGGAGCCCGATGCGGGACTCGATACCAGGACCCTGGGATCATGACCTGAGCTGAAGGCAGATGCTTAACCATCTGAGCCACCCAGGCGCCCTGTATACTATTGCTCTTTACTATGCTGATGCATATGTATATAAGTTTCTTCAGGGTGTAAACCAAGAGTGAAATTCCTGGGTCATATGAAACACCTGTCCTCAACTTTACTAGATAATGTCAGACATCCTTCCAGAGTGGTATGCCAGCTCACCCATATGAGAATTCCTGTTGCTCAACATACACACCAAAAGGTTCTTAAAGCTTTGCCATTCTGGGGGCACCTGGGTGGCTCAATCAGTTAAGCATCTGACTCTTGATTTTGACTCAGGTCATGATCTCAGGGTTGTGGAGCCTGCTTAAGATTCTCTCTCTCCCTCTGCCCCTCCCCCCTTAAAAAAAGCTTTGCCATTCTGTAGGATGTGTAGGGGTGTCTTATTATGGTCATGACAAAGTTTTTGTTAGTTGCAAATACCTTCTACCCCCTGTCACTTGTCTTTTTATTCTCCTTATAATATCTTTAGTGAATAAAGTTCATAATTTTATTTTTTAAAAGATTTTATTTATTTATTTGACAGAGAGCAAGCATGAGCAGGGGGAGGGGCAGAGGGAGAAGCAGACTCCCCACTGAGCAGGGAGCCTGATGCGGGGCTCAATCCCAGGACCCTGGGATCATGACCTGAGCTGAAGGCAGACGCTTAACCGACTGAGTGACCCAGGCACCTCTAAAATTCATAATTTTAATGCTATTAATAGTTTGTTCCTTTTTCTTGATGCCTTTTCCTTTATCAGCAGTACTTTTCGTTACTTGTTTTTTTAATTTATTTTTTATTTTTTATTTATTTATTTGACAGAGATTGAGAGCACAAGTAGGCAGAGCAGCAGGCGGAGGGAGAAGCAGACTTCCCGTGGAGCAGGGAGCCCAATGTGGGGCTCGATCCCAGGACCCTGGGATCATGACCTGAGTCAAAGGCAGACGCTAACTGACTGAGCCACCCATGCGCCCTTGTTACTTGTTTTTTTAAAAAAACTCTTTTCCTACCCAGGGTCATGAAGATATTCTCCTGTATTCCCTCCTCAGGGCTGTATGATTTTGCATTTCATGGTTAGGGGTTTAATCCACCTTGGAACTGATTTTTGTGTATTATGGGAGAGGTACCCAATTGACCCAGTGTATTTTACTGGCTATATACCAATGACCTGCATTCCCACCTCTGTCCTATATCTAGTGTTCATATATGTGTGGATCTGTTTCTGGGCCTTTATTCTGTTTCATTGGTCTATGTATCCTCATACCAGCACCTTACTATCTTGGTATCTGATAATGTAGGTTCTTACACCCTATTTTTCAAGAGCATCTCGGCTATCCTTGACCCTTTTTCACTCCCATATACATTTTCAAATTGACATATCAAAAACAAACAAACCAGTTAGGATTTTGATCAGTTTCAGTTTGAGAAGGATTGCCATCTTTACAATTGTAAGTTGTCCAAGCTAAGACTATGGTAGATCTCTTCATTTATTTAGATCTACCTAAATGTCTCGCAATAACATATTCAGCTTTAGTGTAGAGTCTTTGCATATCTTTAGCATTGTTTATTTTTAGGCATATAATGTTTCTTAATCCCATTATAGAAGTAAAATTGACATATAGTAACTGCACAATATTTAGAGTGTATGATTTGATAAGTTTACCATATGGATACATCTTGAAACCATCACTACAATCAAGATAATAAACATACCCATCACCCCCAAAAGACTCCTCATGTCTCTTTGTAATCCTTCCTTCCCGAACATCCCCCCTCCCAACTCTGTACCCAGACAATCAGTAATTGGCTCTCTGTCACTATAGATCAGTTTACACTTCCCAGAATTTTATATAAATGAAATCATACAGTATGTCCTTTTTTTGATCTGGTTTCTTTCACTCAGCATAGCTGTTTTGATATTCACTTAGGCTGTAGTGTGTATCAATAGTTGCTTTAAAAAAATTTTATTTTGAAATAGTTATATATTCACAGGAAGTTGCAAAAATAGTGCAGACTTTCCCTGTACACTTTACCCAGCTTCTTTTCCCCATGATCTTTGCATGCCTGGCTGCTTTCCATCACTAATATCTCAGTCTGCTCAGAGAGAGCTTCCCTGACCAAACAATATAATCTCATCAGCCTGTGGGTCTCTACCCCCCTCCCTCTGTTATTTTCTGTCTAGAACTTATTAACAGTGGGTTTTTCTCATTTGTTTATTAATTTATTTGTTTATTGTGATCTCATCCTATTAGAATATGAATTCAGTGAAAACAGAGAACTTGTCTGTCCTCGTCAGTGACTAGAATGTGCCCGGCATCAGTAAATAACTGTTGAATAATAAAATAATACATCTTCCAGCAAGTGCATAATATGGTTATTGTTCTATTTCACAGATGAGAAACTGGGTTGGGAAAGATAAAGTGACTTGCCCCAAACCACAGAGTTTGTGGTAGTGGTGGAGGGGATATTGGGCGCTGAGATTTGAATCTCTGATTTATGAACACACTGAACTCTCCTTAAAAAAATTCTGAGACAGGGCGCCTGGGTGGCTCAGTTGGTTAAGCAACTGCCTTCGGCTCAGGTCATGATCCCGGAGTCCTGGGATCGAGTCCCACATCAGGCTCCTGGCTCAGCGGGGAGCCTGCTTCTCCCTCTGACCTTCTCCCCTCTCATACTGTTTCTCTCTCTCTCTCTCTCAAATAAATAAATAAAATCTTAAAAAAAAAAATTCTGGGACAGGAAGCAGGGCAGAATGAAGCTGGTTGCATCTATGTCCTTCGGTGGCAGTAGCCCTTCTTTATGCCATAGACTCAGACCATAGTGCCCCGGCCAGGAACAGCTAACATCCCAAGTGGTCAGCCCTTGGGGTCATTGGCCTCAGCAGCAGCAGCAGGGCCTGCAAGCCCCACTGTGGAGTCCCCTACCTCCCAGAAAGAGCAGGCAATTAATTTTCCCCATCCTCATTCATGCTTATGGGTTGTTGTTGTTTTTTTTTTAAATGAATTTGACATTTATTTCCAAATCTTTTTTTAAAGAGACATTACAGTTCAATACCATTTATTGCAAACAGATTTCTTTAAACAAGTCAGTCCTGATGTTGAAACTATAATGCATTTTTTTTTTAGTTTTTGGCACTATTTACTGTTTAGAACAATAGAGAGCAACTTTTTAAATAAAAAGTGGATAGTACTTCATTGGAAAAATATAATAAGAAATAGATTTTACTCTTATACCCCAATCTCCATATTTGTAGTTAAGGTTATATTAAAAAGTTAATTTCCAAAAAGATAACAAGCTTACAAAATCATGATGAAAGTTAACTGGATTTTCTTGAGAAATAAAATTAAAACCAGACAGCACTGCTTACTTTTCAGCAAATTCTGCTTTGCCAAGTTTTGAAAGGAAAAAGCCTAACATAGTTTTCAGTGTTGTCTCCTTGCCTGGGAGAATCTGGAGGACTTGCTGCTTTCTGACAGCCTACTTTGTCATCGCTGCTCCCAGTCACAACTGAATCTATCAACATGATGGCTTCACAGGCTCGCCATGAACAGCCCAGAGCTCAAACCCCGATTGGAGTAGATAAATCCCCTGCTTCTTTGATGGAGCTGTGGATTTCAGACGTTCCTCTGTGTGCTCCAGTCAATATGCATGAAGCTAGTACAAGAAAGGAACCACATCACTTAGCTTGAGAACTTTCTGGAACAAAAATCGGACACATCAGTCAGTTACTTTATCCGTTACAATTTGAGTGAGTACCCAGTAGCAATTTTTCTTCCAGAACTTCTGATCTGTGGCCAAATGTATGATCCATCAGTTGGATCATATTGCAAACTGTGTTATAATCAACACTTTGGAAAATGTACATCATTGTCATAGTCTTCAGAAGCAACTCTTGGTGACCATGATTCCTGTGGGGTCAGAGAAAAGAAATGTCCCAATAAATCCCCTTTCCTACTCAAGTCTTGATTCAACTTTTTAGACTGCTTTCTCCTTCCTGGGGTGGGTAAGTGAACCCTGGCCTTTTCTGCTTAAAAAACAGACCATAAAAACAAGACATGTTCAGTGTATATATCTTTTAGAAAATACAGAAAGATAGAAGTACTTTAAAAAGCACTCTTGATCCCACTGATCAATGTTAATTTTTTGATGTACATCTTTGCAGACTTTTTTTTTAAAGATTTTATTTATTTATTTGAGAGAGAGAGTATAAGCAGAGTACAAGCAGGGGGAATAGCGGGGAAGGGGGGTGCTGGATCCCAGGACCCTGAGATCATGACCTGAGCCAAAGGCAGAGGCTTAACCGACTGAGCCACCCAGGCGCCCCTGCAGAATTCTTTTTTTAAATGTGTACATGTAGACACACATCTTCACAGAAATGTTATTTTATTATTATATATGTTGTATGGTAACTTAAAAAACAATATAGTGAACATTTGGATATATCACCAAAAATTTTTATCCAACATGATTTTTCATGGCTGCTTAGATTACTATTTATCAAACCTGCAGGTAGAGAGACTGTTGACAAATTTTGGCTGTTACAATGAGGGATGAACAACATTCTCATCGCAGAATCTTTGCCGTTTCTTAACTGTCTCCTTAGGATAGAGTCACACAAGTGGAGTGGCTACATCCAAGGGCACGCCCGATACAGTTGTCAGGTTTCCCTCTAGTAACCCCATGCAACACGCACTCCTGTCCACACCGCAGCCCGCTTAGGAAGGATGCTCCAGACGACTGCTCTGGCTCCGAGGAACCCGGGAGAGAGGGCGCCTAGGGTGCACAGCAAGCCAGTGAGTCTGTGGCCCCACCTAGGCCCTCTAGGGCAAAGAAAGGGGTCCCCCGGCGAAGAGAGAGGAGCACGGGTGAGGGTGGGGGCCATTGGAGGGAGGCACCACCTCTTTTCCCTGCGCGGCACAGGATCTGTCTTTGACCCTTGGTTTCCTCATATGCGGAATGGGGATGGATTCCCTTGGTGATGGAGATGCGTGGATACGGCGCCTTCGGGGGTGCACAAAACAGAGCCCCGCCTGCGGGAGCGCCCCGGCGCCGGTAGGGGACCGAGGACCGGAGAGCCAGGCCTGCGCGGGGAGAGCTGCTCGGAGCCCGCAGGGGGCGCCGCGAGCCCACCGCCCGAGCCGCAGCGGCGGGGGGCGGAGCCGCCGAGCCACCGGAGAAGGGATGGAGGGAGGGTTGGGGGAGGGGGTTGGAGCCGCGCTGCCAGGGGTCCGCGGGCCGGGACCCTAGTGGGGTCTTCGTCTCGGGAGCTTTCTTTTACCGCGCAGCAAAAACGCCAGCAGCTTTACAGGTCCGCGTTTGCAGGCCTTGGCTTTTTCCCCTCCCCGCTCAGTCCAGCGGCTGCCGGGCAGATCCTGGGCTCAAGTCAGCTCCAGGGTTTTCAAATATCCGCGGGGAGGCCGCTGCCTCCAGGGAGCCTTACCGTACTCCCCCAGTGCTCAGGGGGCGTAGCGCCCCGGCTGGCTCCTGGTTCCGAGAGTGTGCGGCCCACTTCCCGCGTTGGGCTTTCTCTGAGGATGGGGGCTTTGCCTCCCCACCGGGACTCGAGCCCTGTATCGCCGCACCCGAAAGCCCCTCTGCCTCTGGCCCCTCGTTAGAAGTGAGGGGGCTCCTCTTCTTCCCCCACGGCGCAATCAAGGGTCCGCAGCAAGGAGCCATGCTGCATCCCAACCCTTTAGCCGCTTTGCTGAGGAGCGCCTGTGTCCCATTTGGGATGTGTGTGTGGGGGGGCGGGGAAGGGGTTCTTTCTGCATTTGTGTGGGGGTTCGTGCCGCGTGTCGGCAGGGTGTTTGTGCCTGTGTGACTGGGCGTGTATTTGTGAGAAAGCATCTTCTAAATTAACTAGATGTCTATATAGAGTAAGTGTTCAAGTCGAAATGGAAAGGATTCTAATCCTTGTTACTTGATGATGTAGGTAAAATAGCCAAGAAATCTCAGGGCTGGGGATTCGTACTATATTCGCAACCATAGTCACCTAACCTTGGGCAAATCGCTTCCTCAACTGGTCTCCATTGCCACTTTGTTAAAAGATAATCGTCTAAAGGGAAAATCTCTCATAAAAATAGAAAATGAATATGTGTCAGATTTTAACGCTTTAATGAAGGAATAATATGCTAAAAATCAGTTCAAAGAACAATATAAAGACCAGATACACATACCCGTCAATCAAGAATAATGAAATGAATTTAACTGATACAAACTTGGCTTCTTCCACGGTGGGGGGGGGGGGATCAATTGCACCTCCAGCGGGCAAAATTTATTTGCACTGCTATGGACACAAATCATTTGTACTATTTTCAGTTTTCTACAAGCCCAGACTCAAAGACAATGAAAGGTGGAGACTACTGTGAATTGATAGCCTGGAAGGGCACACTAGCCCAGTATTCCAAGGGCACTTCTCTCCCCATTTCAAAAGCCTCTCACACTTTTTCCTGGCAATTTGTACAATAGGGTTGGGTTACATAAAAATTTTTCCAAAGTTTTTAGTAGCGGAACTCTTTTTTTTAGAAAAAGAGTGAAATCTTGCAGGAAATCCTAATATATATATATATTTTAAATCTCAGAGTTAAAATAATGTATTATACAATTAATACATGCTCATCGTAAAATGTCAAGTGGTACAGAAGGTTACTAAATAAAAAATCAGGGGCACCTGGGTGGCTCAGTCGCTTGAGGCTCCCACTCTTGATTTCAGCTCAGGTCATGATCTCAGGGTGGTGGGATCAAGCCCTGCCTCTGGCTCTGTGCTGGGCGTGGCACCTGCTTGGGATTCTCCCTCTGCCCCTCCCCCTTCTCTCTCTCTAAAAAAAAATGAGTCTTCCTTCTCTCCTCCCTTCTCCTTCTCCCCTTTCAGTTCCAGAGCTACCTACCATAATAGATTTTAGTATACTTCAGGAGACACCCTCCACACATATACAAACATATGGTTTTAAAAACGCAAATGGGATAAAAACAATTTGTTCTTCTGTACTTTACTTTTTTTTCAATTAAAAATATGCTGTGGACATATTTCCAGGTCAATATATAGAGGTCCACCTTATTTTAAATTTAGGCTAAGTAGTATTCCAGGGTATGGATCCCCTCAACTTATTTGGCTAGTTCTCTGTTAATGGATATTTTTTAGTTTCCATTTTATGGTATTATAAACAAATGCTGCAGTGAACTCCCGTAATCAGTATTCTGGGGTGGTGATACATCTATATTTATCTATCAATAAAATTTTAGGAGTGGGATCACTGGGTTTAAGGGCAGGTGCACTTAAACATTTTGACATATATTGCCAAGTTACCTTCCCCAGAAGTTGTAATCATTTCTTTTTTTTCCCCCTGCCAAATGGCCTATCTTTACATCCCCACCAACAGTGGGTATCATCAAACTTTTAAATTTAAAAAAATTTTACATCTGATAGAGGGAAATGGCATCTCATAGTTTAATAGTGTACTTTTCTACAATTGTCTCTAGCAGTTAAAAATCTTCCCGTTGGTGAGGGGCACCTGGGTGGCGAAGTCGGTTAAGCTTCTGACTCTTGATTTCTGCTCGGGTCATGATCTCAGGGGTCGTGAGACTGAGCCCCAACATCCTGCTCTGTGCTCAGTGGGCAGGCGGGAGTCTGCTCAAGGATTCTGCCTCTCCCTCTGTCCTGCCCCCTCCCCTTGTGCTTGAGCGCGCGCTCTCTCTCTCTCTCAAATAAAATAAATAAATCTTAAAAAAAAATCTTCCCCTTGGTGAGAAATTGCTTCATCGTTAATGTGACTTCCCTCTGCAGAATAACTCACGTGGCATCATTTGGCATAATTTGAAAAACGCTTGAGCTGGACTGATTCCCTAGGACCTCATTCCAGGAGGCAGAGTCTCTGGAAGTGGGTGGTTGGCCCTGCTCTGTGGCAGTGTGGAGCTTGTGTGTCCCTTGCGTGTGTCTGTGTGCATGATACGTGTTTGAGTGCCAGTGTGTTCGTGCCAAGGAGTGTTCACCTCTCCTTGGCTGTGGGGGGCAGAGACCTCACAAGAGCACAGGCTACCAGGGGATCAAGTAGGCCACAGAGATCTCTCCCAGTTGGGAAAGAAGAGCAGCTGGACCTTCCATGACCTAGTACCATGAATGAGAAAGGGACTCAAGACAGTGGCAACCTAGTGCTCTCGGTCTCTCGTGCCCTACTCTGCTTCTGCTGGGGTGCTACTCCCTTCACAGAACCATAAACTTGCCTGTAGGCCCAGAGCAGCCAACCCCGTCTCACTCTGCAAGCCTTTCTGCGGAAGAGGCCATTGCTGCCCGGAACAGTGACTCAGTTTCTCAAAAAATCAACCACTCAGGGTGACTGGGGGAGAGAAAACAGCCACCAGCAGGGTCTGTTGGCAGGGGCTGAAGTCATGGTTATAAATCTGCTTGGTAACATGCTCCATTGTTTGGGAAGTGGCTGGAAACTTCATTCACTGTCCATTGGCAGGGCCAGCAGTGTGTCTGGAAGAAAGAGCAGAAACTCAGGAGGGAGACAGACATGGGTTCCAAACTGAGCTCTGCCACTCTCTAGCTGTGTGGTCGAGTGCCAGTCACTTGATTTCTCTGAGCTTCATGCCCTCATCTATAAATCGAGGTTAATGGTTCCCACCTTGTGAACTCAGTGTGAGGATGAAATGAAATAATATATGTAATAATAGATTTTAGTAAGTTCAAGTCAACACTCCCCTAAGAGTGACATTTTGATACTCACATCCTTCGGAATGAGGATCTCAAAGAACATCCCCAAACGTCAGAATCAGAGAGGGTCCTTCTTCCTTTGCTGTGCCCATTCAATAGCAGCCTGATGTCTGGACCCTTGTGAGAATGGCAAGATCTGGCTCTGCCTACCCTCCTGTGCCACTCACTGCTGTACACTTTTTTTTTTTAAAGATTGTATTTTTAAGTAATCTCTACACCCAACATGGGGCTTGAACTTACAACCTCAAGATCGAGAGTCATATGCTCTACCGACTGAGCCAGCCAGGCACCCTCACTTTTAATTTTAGCCACATCATGCCGCGTCATGCCTTGTGCTTTTGTTCATGCAGCTCCGTCAGCCTGGAGTGCTTTCCCCACTCCAGTCCACCTGGCAGATGACGACTCACCCTCTAGACTCACGACACGTCAGGGCCAAAGATATATTATTGTATCTCCCATATCTGGCTACTTGTCTGGAATAGAGAGAGTCAGAGTGGACTCCTGCCTTATCATATGCAAAAATAAAATTCCAGATGGATTAAGGGCTTAAAATATAAAAAGTAAAATACTGAAAATCTGGCAAGACAAATCAGGATGCAGTACTAGCACATACCTTCCAGAATGGCTGGTGAAAAAGTCAGATGCGATGAAGTATTGGGTGGTTATAGAGCAAGGAGATGTCTCTTGCGTTACTGACGAGGGTGTAATTGGTACAACCACTTTGGAAAACTGGCAGTCTCTATAAAAGCTGAGTATACACATACCCTGCGACCCCAAACTTAAGCTCTTGGGTAAATATACAACAGAAAAGCAGACATAAATTCACCAAAAACATGTACAAGAATGTTCATAGCAGCACTATTTGTAGTAGCTCCAAATTGGAAGCAACACCCAAATGCCCATCAATAATAAAACAAATTTAAAAAATAGTCAAGCAAGTAAAAAAAGTAGTAAAACAAAATAAAATGTGGTACACATATAAAGAAATACTGCTCGGCAACGAGAAAGAATGAACTACATGAATGAATCTCGCAAACAACATGAATTAAAGAAGCTAGACACACGAGAGTACATATGGATGATTCATTTGAATAAAGTTTAAACACTAGCCTATGACATTAGAAGTCAGGGTAGAGGTTAATTTTTAGGGGGGGTTGTGACTGGAAGGAGCACGAAGGAACTTCTAGGGTGCTGGAGATGTTATGTTTCTTGATCTGGGCCCCGGCTACATGAGTGCATTCACCTTGTGAAAAATCATGGATCCATAAAAATATATGTACTATTTCATAAGTATGTTGTACTTGACAAAAATTTTGGCAAGGAGGCTTCATATAAACTAGGGGTTAGAAGACCTTCTCAACCAAGGTTGGAAATCTAGGAGATTAAAAAGTCAGATGTTTTTGCATATATATATATGTATATATATATATGTTTAAAGCATTTTTATGGCAAAAGATACTGCAAGCAATGTCAAAAGACAAGCAGTAGATTTGGAAAGCAATATTTGTAATGAAAATGATAAACAAAGGTTAGAAGCTGTAATATGCAAAGAGCTATCAATTGATAAGATAAACAACCCAACAGAGAAATAGACAAAATGATACAAACAGACAATTCAGAGAGCAAAAATATCCAACTGTATAGAAAGATGTTCAAATTCATTAGAATTCAGTGGAATGTAAATTAAAGTAATAAAAAGATACTAGTTTGCACCCTCCAGGCTGGCAGAATTAAAAAGAGTTTCTGCATCTATTTTATGTGGGGGGGAGGGGGGAAGTGTGCTCTTAATCATTGCTGGTGGAGGTGTAAATTATTACAGCCATTTTGGAAATCAATCTGGAAAAATCCATTAAAATTAAAAATACATATGCCCTTTGACCTAGCAATCCCACTCCCGGGAATCTATTCCAGAGAAATAAAGGCATCCACCTAAAGGCCCGTATACCAGGGTGTTTACGCCACACTGATCGTAGAGGGGCACACATGATGTGTGTGTGTGCAGACACACTCATACACGCAGAGCCTGGAAACAAAGCAAATGCCTCTCAGCAGGGAAGTGGTGTAAATGATGGTGCTCTCCCTTAGGGCTCACAGTCCAGAGGCCCCGGGTAAACTGCAATCTTTTCAGTCCACAGGAGGTCTCCACCTGGAGCACTGGATAGGTGGGCAGTTGTGAATGATTAGAAGCCCCATGACTCCCGCCAGTAGCCAGCAGCATTGATTCCAAAGCAGGATTTGGAGGAAGGATCATTTGGGATAGAGCCATTCCTACAGCTCCTCTTGGTGGGGCCTCCAGGATCAAAGAAGGGACCCCAACAAGGGAGGGCCATGGGGGTGGCTGTTACAGATATTCAAGGCCTGTCACACCTACAGTGGCTTTTTTAAGCCAAAGCCAGGCAAAAATTCCTACTAATTGAAGGGGATCAATTGCAAATAATTATTTCTCAAAACCATGTCTCCCTTCTGATGTTTGTGATCAAGTCACATCTCCATCCACCTGCAGCTCTCTGTCTCGAGTGAATTCAATTGTATAGTGGGAGCACCCGGGTGGCTCAGTCGGTTAAGCATCTGACTCTTGATCTCAGCTCAGGTTTCGATCTCAGGGGCGTGAGTTCAAGCCCTGAGTTGGGCTCCACGGTGGGTGTGGAGCCCACTTAAAAAAAAAACAAAACCAGAACTTAAAATGTGGAGCGAACTCACTAAGCTGCAGTCAGTGTTGGGCAGTCCTGGCCTAGCTTAGGAAGGCGGCTCTAAGCAGGCCTCTACCCTAAATGGAAACCCACATAGTATGTGTGTAAATATTTAAAATTATAAACCAAGCCAATAAACTCTTAGGTAAAAATATTTTATCCTCCTGCCTTAAAAAATATGCCCTTGTAAGATCAAAAACAAATTTAAAGAGCGTAACACTATGATTTTTATATGAATAAAAGTAGGCAAGGCAGTAAAGAAGATGGAATTTAATTGTTTTTGCACATAGTTGGATATTCTGTTGATTGGATGCTGATGTGTAGATGGGTAATAAAATAAAAATATATGTAATTCATAAATTATTATGTATCTTTTTATTAACTTAATTTTTCTTGCCTTCCTTATTGCAAAATTAATCGTTATAATCAAGTTTTTTGCACCATTTATGTTCTATTGCAAACTGGTGCCAAGTTAGACTATCTTTTTTGAGTCATAATTCTTAGATACTTTTAAAAATGAATTTCAATTTAGAGAAAGTTTCAGAAAGAAGTGGAATTGCCACAAAAAGATCTTAAACACAATATTTAAATTTGGAAATGAATCATGAATTGTACATATCCTGTTCAAATACTTTAACGGAGTTACCTAAGGTAAATTTATCATGACTGCCCCAAATCTTACAAAATATTTTAATTTCACAATATGAATTTCTACCTCTTCTACTGTAAATTTCACCATCTCTTAAAGTAATATCTAGAGTCATGCTAGGATGTGAAGCATTAGCTACACACATGACATCTATATTACGAATATACAGGTTACAGAGGTAAAGTGTTAATATGGCAAAATGTTCTGCCGCCGCCACGTGCACCCGTCAATACCACGCTAATTCATGAGCACCCCCTGGACCATGAACTGGAGCACACAGAGAAGCATGAAAATGGACGTGTACCCTCCTGGGAAATGCTACTTCACTCTGTAAGAAACTATTGCATTCATGCTATCTGAGAAAAAGGATTTGACAAGTTAATTAATTTGTCTTTTTTCTTTCTTAAGTGCTTCTGCCACTCAAATCTTCCTCTTACTCTGAAGGAGTGTCTGTCTCCGATGTTGGCAGAAGCACAACCCAGAAACCTTTGTGACTTTCAGACACAGTTGCTTTTTGTGTTGCCCGAGAGGGGCAGAAGATGCGGAGCGGCGTTTGGCCAGGGCCCGAACGGTGTGGTCGCCCGAGCTGATGTCTAGGCTGCAGGCTGCACTCTGCCGGGGCTCAGCACCAGCTCCCATGTGCTCTTTGCTTTAGTTCTGGAGTATTCATGATATCGTGGGACCTTCCAAGGCAGGCCTTTGCAAACTTTCTGCAGCACAGGATTGGTTTTCAATTTTCCCATCCAATAGAGACCAGTTCTTTTGTACAAATCCAATAAAAATAAATCACTAGAAAAAAAAATCACTAGATAAAAATAAAAAAATAAAAAAGATAAAAAATTAAATAAATAAAACAATCTTTTAAAATAAAATAAAAATGAACAAAAATAAATCAATCACTAGAAAAATGAAATTTAAAAAATCTACACAAAATCCAAGGCTCAAGTTTTAAAGGTGGAAAGATATAAAGTTACTGTTTCTGTGTGTAACTCATCAAGACCAGGTAACAGACCATTTGTGGCCTGGCTCTGGTCCACAGACCACACTTCATGCAGTGCTGCTCAAACTCCCAGAAGCCGGAGTAGGGACACTCTTGCCTCTCAGGGTGGTACCAGAAACCACCAGTCTGAATCCTACCCCACCATCTTCTTCAGTCCCAGTTTGAGTACCTCCCCCCACCCCCCCCACCCCCGTCGTGTGGCTTTCATGTTAGGTCCTCTCTTCTCTCACTATCCTCACACAGCTGCAGATCCCCAAGCTTTCTCCATCTCCACAAGCCTCTGCAGCCCCTGCTTCTCCCCGAGTCATCTGTTTATGATGAGGGACCTTGAAAGACATGCCTAGAGCAGAGGCTTCTGAGCCAAGGGTCATGCCAAGAGTGTGACATTGCCTTTGACGCAACAAGGACCTCTCCTGAGCCTGGTGCTCAGCTCCAGAGACTGTTGGGAAAGGAAGTCAGGCTCATCTGCCCCTTGAAGTGAGAGGATGTGGCTACTTCTGCAGATGGCAGGTGCATTTCTGGGTTGAGGACTAAGTGCTCACCTGTCCTTCCTCTTAGGGATTGATGCTGGAATCTGGGGCTGCATTGTTTCAGTGGTCTCTGCTGGAGGCACCAGGACTCTGCATCCAGGGCAAGTGGTCATGCACGTTGTAGGAAGCAGGAGACGTTTGAACTTGAGGTGTTTATTACGATCAGACCAGAAAGCTGATAGTCAGGCCCCAGACAGGGAGCTGGTGAAAGAAGGCCATGTAGAGCTGGTCAGAGGAGATGTCCCCCTATGGTGGGCAGAGCAGATGGAAGGGGAAATGCTCTGGGCTTTCTTAGTGGAGGTAGGAACTTCCACCTACCTGGGGTCAGCAGCAATCCCAGAGCTTATAGCATGCTTCCAGAAATCCTACATCGGCCAGATACATGCCTCTAAAATCATCCACATATTTTTTTTATTACTTACATATTTTTTATGACTCAGTTCAAATTTTCTATCCTTGTTATTTCTCCTTCTTATAGATATTTTTGCAACAGATGTAGCTTTATTCATTACAAGCTACTGGAATTCATTTTTTAAAAAGATTGTATTTATTTGAGAGAGAGAGAGCACAAGCAGGGGGAGGGGCAGAGGGAGAGGGAGAAACAGACTCCCTGCGGAGTGGGGAGCCCAACGTGGGGCTCGATCCCAGGACCCTGGGCTCATGACTTGAGCAGGAGGCAGATGCTTAATGACTGAGCCACCCAGGTGCCCCGCTACTGGTGATTCATTTAAGCTTTCCCCTTTAATGTTTTAAAATTACAAAAGGAATTCAGAAGTATATAAAATGGAAATCTGTCTTCATCACCCCTATAGTCCTGTGCTCCTCAATCCTCCCAAGAGTTAAGGATTTTTACCAGCTGTTAGCAGTGGGCGCTTGCCAATTCATGCTATGCATTTACAAATACCTGTCTCTCTCATCGCTCACCCTGGGGTAAGCAGTGCCATGAGCAACTCGTTGGAGAGGCCCAAGTGGAGAGGAATGGAAGCCTCTGGCCGGCCGCCACATGAGTGAGTTTGGAAGCAGGTCCTCCAGCCCTCACCAAGCCTTCAGATGAGACTGCAGCCCTGGTTGGCATCATGACTGCAACCACACGACAGACTCTGAGCAGGACCGCCCTGAGGAATTCCTGACTCTCTGAAACTGTGTGAGATAATAAATGTTTGTTGTTTTAAGGTGCTAAGTTTTGGAGTAATGGGTTACACAGCAATATAATTAACATGCTTTTCATTTCTCTCTAATTACGGCATCATTTTTTTTAGTTCCCCTCTATAGCAAAGCTCTTCGAAAGAGTTGTCTATACTCATCACCTCCTTTTCCCTCCCTCCCTGCCCCCACCTAATCCTATCCTGGTATGTTAGCCACTGTCTACTATCTGGGTGACTAGGATGTCACAGGGCAATGCTGTCTTAGGTACCTGTTGCAGACCCTAAGATGAGGGTTCACATGCAGATTTATTAAGGAAGAACCCTTAAGAGAAATTGGGAAGGGAGTGGGGGAAGCAAGACGGGGAAGAGGAGGAAGTGGAGCAAGGATGACATTCCAGGCAAAGTCCAAGGCTCCTACTGATCCTGGGCAGCTCTGGAGAAAATTACACCTTAATGTGTAATTTTGGGGCACCTGGGTGTCATAGTCCGTTAAGCATCTGACTCTTGGTTTTGGCTCAGGTCACGATGTCGGGATTGTGAGATCAAACCCCATGTGGGGCTCCGTGATCAGCACAGATTCTGCTTGAGATTCTCTCTCTCTCCCCGGCTCCCTTTGCTCCCCTCCCCCACTTTCTCTCTCTCTAAAATAAATACATAAATCTTAAAAAAAAGATTTAAAATAAAAGTTTGTTCCACCTTGTGGGGCGCCTCAGGTGGCTCAGTCGGTTAAACGTCTGGCTCTTCATTTTGGCTCAGGTCATGATCTCAGGGTCATGAGATCGAGCCCCACATCAGGCTCTGCGCTGGGTGTTGAGCCTGCTTGGAATTCTCTCTCTCTCCCTCTCTCTCTGCCCTCCCCCCCCCCCAAATAAATCCAAGCAAACAAATAAACAAATAAAAATAAAATAAAGTTTGTTCCACCTTGAGGCAAAGAGCTGGACTTTCATACTGCCATACTAGTCAGTCTCTGTGTGGGCTATCCTGGGGCCATAAGCTCCCAGATAGTTCTGACTGTCTGCACATACAGGCAAAGCAACTGTGGTAACCCAAAGGAAATAGTCTTAATGATCACAGGAGCAAGCTCTTGGAATAAAAACACCTGGACAGAAGAAGGGCACAGAGAACCATTTAATAGACTTAAGGAGAGCTGGGCAGAGTATAGTCAATATTGGCCCCAGCAGTGCTTCTTAAACTTTAATGTGCATTCAATTCATCAGGGGCTCTTGTTAAAATGCAGACTCTGGCTTCATAAACTTGAGATGGGGTTGAATTCTGCATTTGTAATGAGCTTCCCGGTGATGCTCAAGCTTTGAGTAGCACTGAGCTGCGGTACCATTCATGGGAACTTCATGTTATAGGAACTGATCCTTCAGTGAAAGCACCATGCATGTCCTGGTTATCTACAGCTGTGTATCCAACCACCTTCGAAACAGAGTGGTCTAAAATACAATTTACTATTCTGTGGGCTGATTGGGCCCACCTCAGCGGTTCTCACTGGGGGTCTCTCATGGAGTTGCAGTCAGAAGTTGGTTGGAGCTGTGGTCTTCTGTGCTGAATGTCCAAGAGGGCTCATTTACTGGGTTGGCAGCTGACAGAGGTTTTTGTCAGGGAGCTCAGGAGGAGCTAATGACTATCATGCCTTGGCGTGGCCTCTCCATGTGGCCTGGGCTTCTCCCAGCAATGGTGGTCATTCTAAAACATACCCAGAATTTGTGTTAATCAGATATGGTAAGACAGGCAGACCTGGAAATGACTGTCATGGAGGAAGACGTTTATACTTACTCTAGATCCCTAGAGACAGGCGGTACAGCTGCCTTGCAAGGCCACATGAAGAAGCACCGGGGTCGGTGGGGAGGCAGAGAGAAGGGAGAGGAGAGCATGAGCATGCTCAGAGCCTTTTCTGGGGCTTTCATGAGAAGGAATGGGTGAGGCTCCAGCACATCAGTAGATGTGTTGAGTAAGTTTAGGATTGGATAGTTTGAATAATTTCGGTCTCTGGCTGCAGGGGTGGTCCTTAGTTGCCTGGTACTTGGCCCTCTGCGGACTTAGGACAGGGGGAATATTGGCTTGGTGTGTGAGAATTTCATAAAGGGGATGGTTGGAAGTGCAGGCTGGATAGGTTAGTTTGTATATCAAAGCCACACTCATGAGGGAAGCTCTAGAAATTCGCTAACCCCAGGAAGGGCAGTCTCTCCAGGATCAAATGCCAGAGCATTAAGAGAGAAAATAAGTAAAAATAGTTAATATAGTAGCTGCATTCTGAAAGGGATCATCTCAAGAGTGACCATTCCAAGAGGCAGGAAGCAGAGGCTAATAAGACAGTGAAAAGCTATGCCCAGAACTGGCATATCACTTCCACTATATTCTGTTGGTTGAAGCAGACATTGGACAACTCAGATATAAGTGGGAAATAAACTCCACCTCCTGATAGGGGTGTGGCAGGGTTACTTCACAGAAGGACACATGGGATGGGTGAAATTGCTGTGGCCATCTTTGGAAAGTACAGTCTGTCAGATGCATATCTTAATTAGTGTAAATATCTATGTAAATATCTGACAACATCCAAGTTAGCAGATTCTGCAGGCAAAACACTCCTGAACAAAAATATCTCAATGTATGAAGGCTCTTCATCCCCACCAGTCTGAGTAGCCGGAAGTCCAATCCTCCAATGGGTTACCTCCTGGTATATCCAGTTTCCAGTGATGCAAGTCAGCCTGCAAAACGACTCCAGGTTCTTGCTCACTGCTGCCTCCTGCTGGCATATCAGACATTCAGTTATTCCCCACCAGCCAGGACTGCAAATTAATGCTCCCCACCCTCATCCCAGCCTGGGGAAAAATATTGTTCGTTATTTACAACTGTCTACTGCCTTCTAAAGAAGATGGAGCATAAAGACTGTCAAAGAAAGAGTGCAAAATTGGAAGCAAGGCAGGAAAGGGTTAAATTGCTCTGCGAAAATCTATAAGGGGTGGTTGGGAACAGAGACTGAAACTTCCCAGGAAGGGTGAGCAGAAGGGGGTGGGGGGGGGAGGGCTGGGGTGGGGCAGTGGGGAAGTAGGGGGGAGGGTGGAATGAGTTTGGCTGAGAAGAAACGTGCGGAAGAGTGGCGATACTAAGTTTGCTCTGTGCTCTGCCATGTGACCCTCTACCTCTTGAAACCTTGAAACCTCAGAACAAAATGTCTCTCACGCATTGTGCAGTGGATTTTCTTTGGAGAAGTAGAGAGGAATGCTGCTGAGTCAACACAAGGTTGGGGAAGGGTGGGTCAGAGGCTCCCACTGGGAGAGCACCAGGTCCAAGTTCAGGGTTCCATGGAGCCCTGGGTACCTCTGCACCTGTGGTCTCCAGTCGGACGATTCCCTTCTTTAAGGAAAAGAGCATCTAAAGTGAGGGCATAAAAAGGGCAGAAGATTAGTTTGGAAGGGGAGGAAGAAACCTGTGTGGGTGGGGAATCTGTCTGAGTGTATTGGGAGGCGTGAGGAAGAGAGAGGCAGGAGATGATGCTGGTAAGTGGGTTACGGCTCTGGGTAGGGCCTTACTTACCTTCCCCATCTAAGGTTCTCCCAGATATCCTGGTCAAAAGCTTAGAGTAATTCAATAAGTCTCCATGCTGCATGTGGCCCCGGCTTGGTTCAGTATTACACTCAAAGCATGGTGACGGGATGATGGAATTCCTGTAAGCTCCAATCATTCCTTAGCTTCCTCCAACGGAATCTTTGCTTCTATACGGAAGAAGTCCATCCCTCCTGCAGGGGCAACCGCCACTTTGGGGCTCAGCCGGGGCATTGGACAATCCTTGGCTACTTGGGACAGTTTGTAGGGCATATTCCAGTGGGGGATGAACCAGCAGTGGGGAGAGCAATGTCCCGTGGGCTGAAGGCAGGCCTTCCCGAACACCTCACTCATCTCTGCCTGTTCTTGCAAAGGTCCCCCATGAGCTTCCTGGCAAAGACTTTTCACACTTTTTAACTACTTGGCAAGTGGTTTACAAATCCTTCTAAATACCGGTAGATTAGTCTGTGGAAATCCAAAACTTCAGAAAAAATTAATTGAAAGAGCTATTGAATTGAGGAGGTTTTGCCTGAGTAAATATTTTCTCTATGGAATTCTGAACTATTCATTTAGTAATCCTAATTATGGTTTTGCTAATTTGGGCGTCGTTTCAGACAAAGTGCTTTATTCCATCAGGAGCCATCACTAGGTTAAGAGGATTTTGTTTTTCATTTGTGCTGTTTCAAAGGAAATTCATTCTTGCAACCACTTTAGCTGTGCTCTGCTTATGTCTACTGCCTTGTTGCTCAAGGTTGACAAGAAAATAGCCCTGGCTTTTGTTAGTTCCCATGGCTGGTCCTTTGTATGCAGGCCACGTTCTCTCCCTTCCGGCCCCCTGGGGGCTCACGGCAGAGGTGGATGTGCTCCATTTTCCAGGAGTTTCCATTTTCAAAATAATGCCAGACCTGTTGGGCCTTGGGGTCTTTGTGTATGTGGTGTCTTCTACTGGAAGCACGCTCTCCCCCTTCCTGCAATCCCACACAACTGGATAGACGTCCTTGCACGTGTCCCTGTGGGCCCCTATGAGAATGCACTTGGGATATACAACCTGGCAAGGGTCTGCTGGGTCACAGGCTGGTGCATCCTGGTCTCGCCTGGGCCGTATTGGTTTGCAGGGGTTCTCAGGATTTTCTAGATATCACTTCCTAGCTCTACCTCTTTTTGGACATGGCAAATACTTCTCATCTATCGTGCCTACGCTGATCTGGCTGCGTCTGGAGAATCACGTTTGGTCCTGGGGGTCATATTTCAAGAGACCCTGACATGGCTGGCACAGAGAAGAGAGACGCACTTTGTGAAACCTGTCACATAGGAGCTGTATCAGTGAGCGGAGCGTGGGGAGATACGGACTTCAGGTGAGATAAGGAAGGTGCCCAGAGCCACCTGCCAATGAGTGGCAGTGAGCACAGGGTCGCATCAGGAGTGTTTAAACAGAAGACAGTTACTTGCCAGGGATACCGCGCACAAGGGCTCCAAGCATTAGATGGCTCTTTCTAACTCCGAGATTTTTCAGACTTTTCTGAGTTCTCACGTGCTGAACATCCGAGAAGGAATCATTGAAGGAAGAGACACAATTTAAATTCTTTTCGTTCTTGTCCTTGCTCTGGCTGCTATGACAAAAATATCATAGATTGAGTAGCTTAACCACAATTCGTTTCTCATGGTTCTGGAGGCTGGGAAGTCTGAAACCCACACACCAGCGAACTTGGTGAGGGCCTGCTTCCTGGTTCCGAGACCACCATCTTTTCCCCGTGACCTCACAGGGTGGAAGGGGCAAGAGAGCTCTCTGGGGTCTCTTTTAGAAGGTGCTAATCCCATCCATGAGGGTTCCACCCTCACGACCTAGGGTCCCATATCCTAGGGTCCCATATCCTAATATCTCTTTGGGGGATAGGATTTCAACATATGAATTTTGGGGGACACAAACTTTCAGCCCATAGCAATTCCCTTTTCTTCTTTTCTCTCTATATTCTTCATTTCTCATGGTATAGCATGCCTCATGGCCTTGTCCTTTGTAAGAGTCGTGCACCATATGCATACCAAGACCTGTGCTCAATCATGTTCACACAGACACATGCACATCAACAGACCCACATATACACACACCCACTCACAAGTACACGGGCACCCACACACACTGTAATTAATATTAAATGCCCCACAAAACACACATGAATACACAGGTGTATCTCGGTGATATTGTGAGTTCGGTTCTTGACCACTGCAATAAGACGAATATAGCAATAAGTTGAGTTGAATGAAGTTTTCGGTTTCTCAGTGCATATAACAGTTATGTTTACACTCTGTTGTGGTCTATTAAGCATGCAATAGCATTATGTCTAAAAAGAATGTACATGCCTTAATTAAAAAATACTTCACTGTTAAAAAAGCTAACCACCATCTGAGCTTTCAGCAAGTTGTAGTCACGGATCATAGATCACCACAACAAATACAATCATAATGAAAAAAGTTTGGAATCTTGTGAGAATTACCCAGATGTGGCCCAGAGACACAAAGTGAGCAAATGCTGTTGGAAAAACAGTGGCAATAGGGGTGCCGTGAACTTCAATTTGTAAAAACTGCCATATCTGTGCATCTGCCCCCACAGATTGTGCTCCTGAAGTGCGGAGGAACGGTTAAGCACTCAGTGTGAAAGGCTGTACAGTCGCCGATCCTCCTCCGTGTGGAAGCGCCATCTTTGTAGGTGCAATCCTGCCGGCGCGTCTGAGAATGCGGGATTCTGCAGGGAGGTAAATGTCCTCCCAGAATCCAGCTCATTCCATAGGTGAGGGGCCCGTGCAGACTCAAGGGGCCCTTGGTAATCAAGGCCGTTCTGCAACCCTTTCCACTCCCAACTTGGTGTCTCTTAGAATAATCCTTAAGCCTTTCCTGACAAGGGCTAAATAAAACCCTGGAATTTGGCCTCTTTTCTCCCAGGAAGCCCACCCACCAGACAAACTGTTCCCTAATGTAGTAGCTTGGTCATTAAGCCTCTGGGTCTTATGTCTCCTTTATCCTGGCTTAGAGTTACTTTTGTAAGCACAGGTGGGTGAGAAAATTCAGGAAGCAGAGTGTCCAGAGAGGGCTGCAGCTCCTGCCCAATGGAAGCTGGTTTTGTAGGTGGAGATAAATTTGGGGGCTAGACTGATTTTTTCCCTCCCAACAGCCTCTGGGCCAAGTCAAGCTGTGGAGATGCACCCCATTGAACACTGGGCAAAGGATAATGCCCGACAACTTATTGAGCAAGAAAAAAAAAAGGAGTATTTGAAAAGATGCTCAAACCACATTAGTAATCAAAGATATGCAAATTAAAACAAAAATGAAAAATTACTTTATACATGTTCTACTGGCAAAAAGAGAAGGTGAGTAATCCAAGTGTTAGGAATGAGGGAATGGTAAAACTGTCATCACTGGGGAGAGTGTTGAACCACCTGACCCCATGCTCACTCTCTGCCTGCAGACACAGAGAGAAGGTGTGGCCACACGTTCCTTCCTGCTGACCTTGGGGCACCTGTACCAAATACCTATGAGCTGTGAAGGTCCAGGCCAACCATGCAGAGAGATGACCTTGCTGATTGTGGAGGAGGGAGAGGGTGTGGCTCAACTTGGCTGAGAGGAGGCTTCCCAAAAGATTGTGACATCTAGGCTAGATGGGCCACTAGAAGCCCTGTCCCAAGTGCTGTTGGTATTTTGATAGGGATTGCATCAAATGTGTAGATTGCTTTGGGTCGTATAGACATTTTAACAATATTTTTTCTTCCAATCCATGGGCATGGAAGGTCTTTCCATTTCTTTGTGTCATCTTCAACATCTTTCATCAGTGTTTTATAGTTTTCAGAGTACAGGTCTTTCACCTCTTTGATTAGATTTATCCTTATGTATCTTACTGTTTTTGGTGTAATTGTAAATGATGTATAGAAATGCAACAGGTTTCTGTATGTTGCTTTTGTATTTGGTGACTTTACTGAATTCGTGTATCAGTTCTATCAATTTTTGGGTGGTGTCTTTCAGGTTCTCTATATAGTATCATGTCATCTGCAAATAGTGAAAGTTTGACTTCTCCCTTGCCAATTTGGATGCCTTTTATTTCTATTTGTTGTCCAATTGCTGTGGCTAGGACTTCTAGTATTATGTCAAATAACAGTGGTGAGAGTGGACATCCCTGTCTTATTCCTGACAGGAATGATGGTATTAGGGTGATATTAGTTGTGGGTTTTTCATATATGGCCTTTATCATGTTGAGGTATGTTCCCTCTAAATCTATTTTATTAAGAGTTTTTTTTATCATGAATGGATGTTGTACTTTGTCAAATGCTTTTCCTGCATCTATTGAGATGATTATATGGTTCTTATCCTTTCTTTTATTAATGTGGTGTATCATGTTGATTGATTTGTGAATATTGAACCATTCTTGCAACCCAGGAATAAATCTCACTTGATCATGGTGAATGATTTTTTTAAATGTATTCTTGGATTCGGTTTGCTAGTATTTTATTGAGAATTTTTGCATCCATGTTTGTCAGAGATATTGGCCTGTAGTTGTCTCTTTTAGTAGAGTCTCTATCTGTTTTGGTATCAGAGTAATGCCAGCCTCATAGGATGACTTGGGAAGTTTTCCTTCCTCTTCTATTTTTTGGGGTAGTTTGAGAAGAACAGGTATTAATTCTTCTTTAAATGTTTGCTAGAATTTGCCTGTGAGGCCATCTGGCCCTGGACTTTTGTTTGTTGGGAGTTTTTTTTGATTACTGATTCAATTTCTTTGCTGGTTATTGGTTTGTTCAAATTTTCTACTTCTTCCTGTTTTAGTTTTGGTAATTTATATGTTTCTAGGAATTTGTCCATTTCTTCTAGGTTGTCCAATTTGTTGGCATATTGTTTTTCATAATTTTCTCTCACAATTGCTTGTATGGGATCTGAGGTAAACTTTTGATGATGTTTGGGGACAATGAGAAACACAGGTGTGGTACTGGTGAAGCCCTTTTTCAGTTCATTGTCTTTCTCACTGTGTCTCACTGTTCTTGGTTCTGAGCTCCACTGTCTTTGCCCTGAGCTCCCAATCTAATTGGCTTTCCAGTCCAGGGCTTAGTGAGTCAGCTTGAGTTGATAGACTGCTCCATCTGAAACCTGAGTCCCTAGCTTTTGGTTCAGTCTGCAACACCTTGGTTATTTGAAGTCACTTTCCTCAGTTCCAGTCTAAAGTCCCCACTTACTGGGGTTTGCTGGTTTAGTCCACACTGGGAATTGCTGGTGGTGTGTTCCCCTTTCTCTTGGCCAGTCTGCAGTAGTGTCTCTTGGTTCTTGTAGGTATGTTAAGGTGCACATTTGTTTGTCTCATGTTGTGTTGATAAAGACTATTGCTAGTGGGGATCTTGGAAGCAAAAAAAAAAAAAAAAGAAAAGCTGCAAAAATTGTCGGGCATAAGTTGAACACTTAAACGTTGTTAGAGGGTGCCTGGGTGGTTCAGTTGGTTGGGTGGCTGCCTTTGGCTCAGGTCATGATCCCAGAGGCCTGGGATCGAGTCCCACATAGGGCTCCCTGCTCAACGGGGAGTCTGCTTTCCCTCTGCTCCTCCCTCTGCTCATGTTCTCTCTCTCTCTCTCTCACAAAAATAAATAAACTATTAAAAAACAAACAAACAAGCGCCGTTAGAGCACTCACCAGCCACCTAATGCAAAGACTCCCATGTTAAGATACTGGTCACAGAATGGGTTAGATTGACAGTAGTTTACCTGCCAATCTCAAGAAAAATTTTGGGGCAATGAGGTACACCGTAGAGTGCCACACAATCCCCAACCCCGCAGCACATCCCTTTTAGGTATTTGTTTGGCTCTGAGAGACCCCATTTTAGGACAGAGATGGCTGACAGAAATGTGGGTTAAATTCCATTCCCGCCTCAGGGTCCTCCCAAACTGCTGCTAGCCCTCAGGGAACTACAGTGGCCATTATGAAAAACATTTCAATAAAATAAGATTATTTAAGAAGTGCACTTGAAAGTCACAGTTCTCAAATTATTTTTTAAAGATTTTATTTATTTATTTGAGAAAGAGAGAGAGAACACGAGCAGAGGGAGGGGCAGAAGGAGAAGCAGGCTCCCCCCCAATCAGGGAGCCTAACTCGGGCCTCCATCCCGGGATCCTGGGATCATGATCTGAGCTGAAGGCAGACACTTAACCCACTGGGCCACCCAGGCGCCCGTAAAGTTGCAGTTCTCAAATTAAACAAAGAGGATGAGATGCCTACTTTAATTGGCATGCGGAAGACTCCAAAGCCTTCAAAATTCAAAAATAGCTCTATTAAGGATTCACTGCAAAAGACTAGTGAAAAATTAAAGACACGAAACGGGGCACCTGGGTGGCTTAGTCGGTTAAGCGTCTGCCTTCGGCTCAGGTCATGATCCCGGGGTCTTGGGATCGAGCCCCGCATCGGGCTCCCTGCTCAGCGGGGAGTCTGCTTCTCCCTCTGCCTCTGCCACTCCCCCTGCTTGTGTTCCCTCTCTCACAAATAAGTAAATAAAATCTTAAAAAAAAATAAAGACACAAAAGGCACCTAAAATGAAAAACTCTAGGATGGGCTCAACTGCTTCTCCTCCCTTTCCTCCTTTATTTGAGCATTCATTCTAGCAATCCCCAATTTGAATCACCTTTACACCGTAAATAAAAGTCCACCAAGGCCTCGCAGACACCCCCATATCTACTCTCAAGGGAGAGCCTCCATAGGGACTCGACCTGGAGTTGACAAGACCCTGAGAAATTTTCTGGTAAACTGCTACATTATACAGCCAAGGGGAAACAAAAATTAAAATTAATTAAAAAACCTTCCAAATTCAGTTAAATATTGAAGCTTCACTCTACTTTAAACCCCTCAGAACTGGCAGATGGGAATCTGGAAAAACTGTCAGAAGTCAGCTAAAGGTAAGGATTCTTACCAGAGTCAGCTCTCCCAGATCTCTGTCTAAAATACCCAGGGGAGAGAGAAAAATAAATTATCTTTTGCACCCACTTTGGGGACCACTCTTACATCCACGGTGGCGGGGGGGTGAGGATTCAATGTTGCCAGAAATGTTTGCCGTTTGCCCTGGCTGAAAACTGATAAGATATTTATTTATTTTTATTTTTTTTTAAAGATTTTATTTATTTATTTGACAGAGAGAGACACAGCGAGAGAGGGAACACAAGCAGGGGGAGCGGGTGAGGGAGAAGCAGGCTTCCTGCCGTGCAGGGAGCCTGATGTGGGACTCGATCCCAGGACCCTGGGATCATGACCTGAGCAGAAGGCAGACGCTTAACGACTGAGCCACCCAGGCGCCCCCTGACAAGGTATTTAAAAGACATTTTTAAGTAGATCTGTAGTCAAAAGTTGGCCAAATTGGAAGCCGGTATTCAGAGACTAATAGGAATTTTGTTAGGCTTCTTCCCCTAAGCTAAAATGAAACTATGTGCCCAGGGAGAAAGGAAAACTGTGAGCCTTTGTAAAAGTATTTACTAAAAAAGATGATGTCATTAGATGGGCCGTACAACCTATGCCATCATTTCAGTTGCAGCTGTTTGAAAGACCGAGAGCAACTGTTCTTATCTCACAAATCTCTGCAAAACTAGTAATGTGGCTTTAGAGGCAATTCAAAGTTCATCTATTCCTTGTCACCACTCCCCAAACCTCCCCTTTTTATCTCAAGATGCTTATAAGTATTGGCCTTGGGAAACCAAACTCTTTCTTGGAGGAATTTGCATTCTTTCTACCTGATCCCTGCGAGAACCCTTATCTAGACCAGCACCAATTCCTAAGACTGAAAAAAAAAGTGGGGTGGGGGGGAGGGGAAGAGACTATTTTTTATTTATTAAAAAACAATACAAACTGCTTTACAACCTCCATGAGATTACTTGTCAAGGATAAATAGAGATCTTAAGGGTCTTCTGTACAAATGTTAGTAGTAAAAAATTTTAGTCACAAAAACTAAGGTCTCTGCATCTGTATGTTTCATGGGTGTCTATATATATGTGTTGTGGATGTGTGATAGTATTTTCCACCTCCAGATGGTATTGCAAAAATTAATTTATGAAAGAGCCCTATTTAATTGGCTTAAAGAAAATCAAGTGCTTATATAAATTAAATTCTCAAAAATGTAATAGAAACTAACCCAAATGAATTTTAGGGAAAATATTTGGTATTAAAGTTAATTTAAAGTTTGTTAGCCTAATTAAAATAGACATATCTACAGAGTTATCAACATTAAAAATAATGCAGACATGCAACTTTTATTCTACCTAAGCTTACGAAAGGTCAAATGAGTTCATGTTATCTCCTACAAAATTTATTAGAAAAAAAAAAGCTTGGGGCAATGGCTGACTTAGTCTAATGTCTCATGAAGATTTTATGGGTAATCTAAACATATAAAGAACAAGTAAATTAAATAGATGTAAGTAGGGTAAAAAAGGTTTAGGTAAACTTTTAAAATATTTTCCTCAAGTATTTTTGGTAACCCAAAACCTTAAAGTTCTGCTAAGTTAAATGATGAGTTAATTTCAATTCATTGAATATTCAGATCATTTCCAATAAGATAACATAATGAAACATTAATTATTGAACATAGGCTTATCTACTTTTAACTTCTTATTAAAGAAGAACTGTTGGGGTGCGTGGAAGGCACAGTCGGTTGCGTGTCCAACTCTTGGTTTCTGCTCAGGTTGTGATCTCAAGGTTGTGGGATCGAGCCCCATGTTGGGCTCTGTGCTCAACACAGAGTCTGTTTGAGATTCTCTCTCTCTCTTCCTCTGTCCCTCCTGCTTGTGCTCTCTCTCTGAAATAAATAAATAAATATTTAAAAGAAGAACTGTTGGTAAACATGTGCCGTGTTGAAAGATTGTACTTTAAGTGTATGCTTCTAAAAATTACGAGATGCATTCACAGATTTGCCGATCTAAAGAATACTAATGTAACAATTCACAATTGTTTACTTCTTAGTTTTGACTAGAAATTAAGGTTTCTAAGGGTCATGAATTCTAGCTAATATATGTGGTTACAGCTGTTAGAAATCATAAGGGAAACAACGCTGTATACCAGTAAAGTAGAATGTGTGTTTTGATCAAAGAAGTTACAAAGAATGGAGATACATTTTTGTTGAGAAAAAATAATTTTGTGCTAAAATGACATCAGTTATTTCAAAATAAGAAAGAGGAAAAATATAGGACAAAATTTAAAAGCTGTAGAAGGTTTATGGAAAAGAAATCTTCAGAAAGGAATTTTATGTGTAGTCAGGTCTGGCTAAGATTAGAATAAATTTAATTAAGTAAATGAGTTTTAATATGAAAAGTAAGCCGGGGAAAAATAAGAATTTGGATTCTTTCTGTTAAAAGGACAAAGTTTTCTTGGACTATTGTTCTGCTCTTGATAAGAGATTGTGGCTCAGTCATTAAGCGTCTGCCTTCAGCTCAGGTCGAGCCCCACATCGGGCTCCCTGCTCCATGGGAAGCCTGCTTCTCCCTCTCCAATTCCCCTGCTTGTGTTTCTGCTCTCACTGTGTCTCTCTCTGTCAAATAAATAAATAAAATCTTAAAAAAAAAGAGAGATTGTAAAAGATTTTTCTTTACCCGTTAAAATTGTCTGCCTACAAAAAAAAATATAATAGTCTGCCTACAAAATAAGGATTCTGTGTTGTCAAAATAATTTCTTGTGTAGATTTTATCAAGTCTTTGATTACTTCAAAAAAGTGGAATCTTCTCTATTAAAGGAGCTAAGGATTTTTAAATTTTATTTCTACTTTTAATTTTAGTTTTTAAGTTTTTATTTAAATTCCAGTTAGTGAACATACAGTGTAATATTAGTTTCAGCTGTACAATATAGTGATTCAACGCTTCCATGCATCACCCGGTGCTCATCACAGCACACGTGCTTCTTCAGCCCCATCCCCTATTTCACCCATCCCCCGTCCCCCCTCCTCTGGTAACCATCAGTTTGTTCTCTATAGTTAAGAGTCTGTTTCTTGGTCCCTCTCTCTCTTTTTTTCCCTTTGCTCATTTTTTTTTGTTTGTTTCTTAAATTCCACATATAAGTGAAATCATATGGTATTTGTCTTTCTCTGACTGACTTATTTCACTTAGCATAATACTCTCTAGCTCCATCCACATTGTTGCAAATAGCAAGATTTCATCCATTTTTGATGGCTGAGTACTATTTCACTGTGTATATATGCCACATTTTCTTTATCCATTCATCAGCTGTTGGACACTTGGGCTGTTTCCATAATTTGGCTATTGTTGATAATGATGCTATAAACATCAGGGTGCATGTATCCCTTAGAATTAGTATTTTTGTATTCTTTGGGTAAATACCTAGTAGTGCAATTGCTGGATCATAGGATAGCTCTATTTTTAACTTTTTGAAGAACTGTCATACTGCTTTCCATAGCAGCTGCACCAGTTTACATTCCCACCAACAGTGTATGAGGGTTCCCCTTTCTAAGCATTTTTTTAAAAACAACTATTTAACTTTCTGTATTTGACTGTGAAGTCTTTGTCACTATGGTTAAATGGATAACTAAGTATTGTTTCACAATCTGATACTATTTGACCAAGTGTTTTAAAATTTCTTTGATATTTTTGACAGACTTCCCCCAAATCAAATTCTAAATGAAGTCTTTTTGACCTCAACTTATCTTTAGGACTTTTCAGAGGGTCCTTGGAACATCTCAAAAGATTTGTTCTTCCTCCTTATAAAAAGGGAGAAATTAATTAGATGTATTTGGTGTGTTAAATTACATGATTAGCATTGTTAAATAAAAAGGAACACTACTAAGCCTTCTTTATGTTGTATTTGTATAGGTAGATGTTTTAACTATTCCAGAAATTATATAAAATTCTGGAAATCTGATATTGCTCTTATAATGTTATAAGACATAATTCCAGTTATTATCCTAAATTGTTGTGTGTCACAAAAATAACCAAACTTCCCTTTCAATTCCATTATAATGCATTCTCATAAGATCTTTAATAATGGACATTTTTTTAAAGTCTCCTGTAATTTACAGTTATTGTTTACTCTGATACTTTTGCAGAAATGTTCCTGCATAAGTGCTTCATTTTTTTTTTAAATATCTTTAGTTCACTTTCACTCTTTTTTTTTTTTAAAGATTTTATTTATCTATGTGAGAGAGAGAATGAGAGAGAGAGCATGAGAGGGGAGAGGGTCAGAGGGAGAAGCAGACTCCCCGCCGAGCAGGGAGCCCGAGGCGGGACTCGATCCCGGGACTCCAGGATCATGACCTGAGCCGAAGGCGGTCGCTTAACCAACTGAGCCACCCAGGCGCCCAAGTGCTTCATTTTTAAGGAGATTCATGGAGTTTTCTGATAAATTTAAGTTATCAATACAAGTTTCTGATAACAAGTACAGGTTTCTGATAACTTTAAGATCATAAAACTGAACTGGGTAAGAATTTTTACAATGAATGGAAAAACTGGATTCAAGTAGAACAAATATTAATTACATGGGACTGAATAAACTAAGGAGAATAATTGCAACTTTTATGTTTGAAACATTGCTGGTTCTTTAATGTTTTGTTTTTCCAGATTTTAGGCAACCTTTTTTTTTTTTTTCCCTTAAGCTATCAACAGTTTGGTAAGATATACCTTTGTGAATAAAGATGAAACATTTGTTTTTTCTCCCTACCTGATCCCTTCAGAATTTGGAAACTCTTGAGTATTCTTTTCATGGCAATAGAGTTATTTACATAAGTTCAGTGAGAATGTGTTCCTCTTGCAACAGGATCCAATTATTGTGTTATATTGGTGAAATATTGGCAATGTTATATTGGTGAAATATTGGCTAGTTTTGACTAGAATGTCATATTTGAGATAGATGTACATAGACTCAGATATGACCAGACAGTTTTAAGGAACTAAGGTTGACTTTACAGAGCCAATAAAGCCCCTTGGAAAAACAGCCTGTTACCTTGATTACAAGGTTCCACCAAAGCCATCTTAAAAAGAGCTTATATGGTCACTCACTATCCTCGCTCCACTCACGTAAATAATCAGGCCAAGTTTAGTACAAACAAACTAATTTTACTATAATTATCTTCGATAAAAAATGAGGTCAATTGTAGAGAGAAAAAATTATGTTTTCTTCTTTGTCTATATTGGATTCTGATCTTGTTAATTGCCCTATGAGGTTTTGTTGTATACCTGTAAACTGGACTAGGTCCTAAATTCATCCAGTTTCCTCAAAAAATCTGACTACAAATCTCCAAACTAATGTTTCCAATTTTCTTCTACCTTTCGGATTTGCAATCACTAAGAACAAAGTCTCCCCTTCCGTCTACTTGAAAGGTACTTTGCCAGGTCCTCCTTACTACCCAGGTGACAGCCAAACTTCAGGAAATGATCCTTGGATACACATCTCACTGCTAAAGAAGGCTCTACTTGACATCTGGTTTTGGCACAAACGCTGGAGACCTCCAAATCAGGTTGATGAGGAAGAGAAGAGAGGTAGCTGACATTGAGGAGGACTGCTTTCACCCAAGATGCTGGATCAAGACTTCATACTTTTTTTTTCCAGATTTTATTTATTTATTTGACAGAGAGACACAGTGAGAGAGGGAACACCAGCAGGGGGAGTGGGAGAGGGAGAAGCAGGCTTCCAGCCAAGCAGGGAGCCCGATGCGGGGCTTGATCCCAGGACCCTGGGATCATGACCTGAGCCGAAGGCAGACGCTTAACGACTGAGCCACCCAGGCGCCCAAGACTTCATACTTTAACTAAACATGAAAACCTTTCTTCTTCCCTTTCTTTCCTTTACACTGGCCTGGAAAGATAATGCCATTTTCTGTATCTCCTGGGCCAGTACTAAGGGGGAGGGGATAGGCTTTTCCTCTCAGGCGGCTGGATTTGTGATAAAAAAAAAAAATTGCTGTCTATTAACAGTACCATCTTAACAGGAGTGGTTTGTGCTCAACAGGGTTGTCTTTGCCTGTGGTGATTATCATTCTCCTTGGGTCTATGAATGCCTAGATGGTTGGCATATAACCAGGCAATGTGTCTTCGGTTATCTAATTGTGCCCTTAACTTTCCACAAACAAACTAACCTGCCTTATTTGTTGACTCCCTTGGATTTACATTGTCAAGTTAGAAAGGAATTACCCATAGGTATTCACAACCACACTTTCCTGGTTAGGAATAAATGTAAACAAGAATACTATCAGAAATCTCTCCTTAACTCTGGAGAATATAGCATAATCCTCTGCTAAAATGAAAGCTGCCCCTCCAAAATCCTTAGACACTCTGGCCAAAGTCATTCTTTTTTTTTTTTTTTTAAATATTTTATTTATTTATTTGAGAGAGAGAGAGAATGAGAGATAGAGAGCACGAGAGGGAAGAGGGTCAGAGGGAGAAGCAGACTCCCTGCCGAGCAGGGAGCCCGATGCGGGACTCGATCCCGGGACTCCAGGATCATGACCTGAGCCGAAGGCAGTCGCTTAACAAACTGAGCCACCCAGGCGCCCTGGCCAAAGTCATTCTTGATAATAGGATAGCCCTTGAATATCTTTTAGCTGAGCAAGGAGGTGTCAGTGCTGTGGCCCAGACCACCCGCTACACCTGGATTAACACTTCTGGGAAAATTGAAACACCGTTACATAAGGCCACTGAGCAAGCCGCTTGGCTTGAAAAGGTGATTCCTTCTGTGAGGTCTTTCTTTGGCTAATTTGATTGGTTTGGGTCTTGGGGACCATGGCTCCGAAGTGCACTCCAAATACTGGGAGTTACCTGGTTTATAGTAATCATAGTAATCTCCCTGTGTGTTTTATTCTCTCAAAAGCAAATGATCTCCCTAAGACTGGAACAGCAGAAAAGGAACAAAGAGAATGACCAGCTTAAAGACTGTAAACCTGAAATCATGACAGGGATTAAGCAAAAACATCATGATCTGTGACCACCACAAAGAAGATCGACATAAGCTGCTGGAACCACAGAGCAGTAGCTGAGAGTGTTGCAATGCCTTAAATTCTGATCACATCTCTCAGTTAGGCTGAGAGTCCGATCAAAAGGGAGGAATTGTGAAAAGGGAGACAGCAGGCCCAAAATGGAGTCCCTTGTGCTAAATCCCATGTCAGCAAACCAAGACTTAATACCTAACCTAATGGCGGTTTCAACCACTCAGAAATGTGACCTTAACCAATCAACACAGGTCAGCATTAGTGAGGTGATCTGCCCAATAGACTCCCTCTGTCCCCTCAGGAGGGGGACCTGGCCAGAACAATGCAGTCTTTGCTAAAATTTCCTTTTTATATGTCTTCTTTCCACCTTTAAGAATCTTTCCTTTTCTACAGCTCAGCAGAGCTCCTTTCTTTTTGCCAGATGGGATGCTGCCTGATTCATGAATCGTTGAATAAACCAGTTTGATCTTTAAATTTACTCACTTGAATTTTTGTTGTTTAACAATAGTAAAAATTTGCAGACCTAGGGAGTGAAATAGTTGAAATCTGTAATCTAGATGTCTCAGCATTCCAGCCTTCTAGGCTGCTCTTTCCATAAAACAAGGTTGCCATCCCAACAAGTTGTGGGAAAAACCGTGCTGTGTCCCTGGGGTGTTGGTGCATGGATGGGGTGGTGGGGAAAGCTGATTCCTCACTCTTTGCTCACTGCTTTTTTCCTTAGGCTCCTGACTTTCCCCCTCTTTCCTAAGGCTACCTCCTGGGATAGGTCCAAAATTCCTGTGAGTTGATTATGCAGTGCAATTTAGCTTCCTCTTTGTCTCATTCTTCCTTTCCAAAGCAGCCCTGGGGCCTCTCTGTGCATAATTAAAAGATCCATTAAGGTGTTTTCCTAAACAGAAGAGCAGGTTTCTCCCTCAGAGGAATTCTATCATCCATTTCGGACTAGTAGTGGGGACCGCAGTCAGATTTTAAAAATAATAACACACACACACACACACACACACGAGAGAGAGAGAGAGAGAGAGAGAGAGAGAGAGACAAAGAGAGAGAGAGAGAGAGGTATTAGGGCATCTTTACCCTATGGTCCGTGGACAGGTGAAACAAATCCTAACAGGGAGCTGCTGGGGTGAATTTACCAGGACTAAGAAGGCACACGTGGCCAGCACAGTCTCTCTGTCTGCAGGCGGAGTGAACACGGAGTAGGTGAGGGGAATGTCTGGTGCTTCCATCTCATGATTCGAAGCGTGTCACCTTCAGGACTGGAAATGCTGTTAGTCTGCTGCTCCCAAGCCCTGTGCTCATCTTCATGCACCAATGTCCTCAAGACCATGAGCAAGATGCCTTTTTCCCCACACAACCCTCCTGGTCCCTGTGTCCTTTGCAACCCTTTTCTAGTCACCATTTGGGACTGACCCAAAGGCAGGTGAGTGCCCGGCCCTGGGTGTGGGCCCCTCACATTTGGGGGATTTTCCACATGTCTCGCAAGGCTGGTCTCAGAGCTTAACTAAGTTGTTGTTGGTACCTCATCATAGCACCCAAGTGTTGACAACTTGATACCTCTGTTACAGCAAGAGACATCAGATATGGTTCTAAAAGTTAAAGAAATCAGAGAATTTTTGGAGTTTTAGAAATCTGAGGCATTTATTAAAATTTGCAGGCAATTAAGTAACCAGCAGCCCTAGCACGTCTCCTCAGACTGACGGGTTCTAAGATGCTCCTGTAGGGGAGGAAAAATTTTCTTATACCCTCTTAGGTTCTGTGGCTGGCCTAAGAATTAAACTGACGTGAGAAAGAACAGGAGAGAAGCATATAAATGACGTAATATTTTTATGCGCACATGGGAATCTTCAGAAGAAAAGTGAAGACCCAAAGAAGACATTAAGCCCCAAAGCTTACATGCCTTTTTATGCAAAGAATGATAAATTGTGGGATGTGACAAGACAAAGGGTCTGGGGCTAGGGGCAGTAAATTGTGGGACAGTGAGTGGAAATTATATAGGGAAAACTAGTGGAAGATAAGGATTATATTTGTAGGTTTGTTTGCACAGTTCCATTTCAGCGTCAACTCCCAGGCTCTGCTGATAAGAATGTTCTCTTCCTGGTGCAGGAGGGCACCTTTCTCAGGGGAAATTTTAGGTAGAAAGAGGAGGGCAGAGAGTGCTTCCTGTATCTGCTGTTTCTCAAGTCCCTTTAGCTCAAAATAATTAATATGCCAAAGTGGCATATTTTTGGATGGTACGTTCTGAACACCTTCACTCCTTTTGCTGCCATAATGGGGAGAATCATGGCCCCAAGCTGGTACCCACAATCCTCAGGGCTAGGGAACCTCCCGACTATGAGAACTTCCTCTCACTTTGTGCTGGCTACAACACATATCTGCTCTTTTAGGGGAGTCTTCTCTTCCAAGAGGCCTCTTCAGGCTGCTTGAGCCTGAGAAGGGATGTTGTTAGCATTGAGAAGAGTGTGAATATTTGGGTGATGTCCAGCCAGAGACTGCTTCTACCCTGTAAATATGGGAAGACAATGGTAATGGTTAAAGCCTTTCAGGACACAATCGCTCAGGGCCAGACTGAAGGGGAAATGAGGTTGGTGTGTGAGCAGCATCCCTGGGGAGACTGGTTACCAAGGCTGCAGGGTCATCAGTCCTTGGGGCCTGTCTCAGAGCAACAGGGTGGGGGCTCGGGGTCTACTGAACAAGGGTCCTGAAGCCTGGAGCTGGAGGCGTGGGGAGGGGACTCTTAGAGGGACACTGGTTTCTACCATGGGTCAGTCTTCTCTTTCTTCTACACCAACAGTCTTCATTTATCTGAAAAAGAAGCAGGTGGGGTGAGGGGTGTGTGATTGGGGAGCACCTGAGTCTAGACCCTTTGCCCTTGCTTAACTATACTAGGAGAGGGAAGGTGTTCAGGTCTCAGCTCTCTGCAGAGCACAAGGATCTGCCCACAGGGGACAATGTTCTTGCCCATTGGCTATTTCGGCTGGAGTTGGTGGTGAGCAGTACCAACCAGGCCCTTGCTTCTGACAGTGTTAAGGTGTCATCATTACTTTTGCAGGCTGAACAGGTATTTATTTGTAATGGGGCTCCTTCCTTGAGCCAAAACAATGTCCATCTCCAGAATTCAGGTGAGGCTAGATTTTTTTTTTTTTTAAGAATTTATTTATTTATTTGACAGAGAGAGACACAGCGAGAGAGGGAACACAAGCAGAGGGAGTGGGAGAGGGAGAAGCAGGTTCCGGCGGAGCAGGGAGCCGGATGCAGGACTCGATCCCAGGACCCTGGGATCATGACCTGAGCTGAAGGCAGACGCTTAACGACTGAGCCACCCAGGCGCCCCGAGGCTAGATATTTCTGACCACCAGTGGGACAGTGTCCTCTTTCATGTGGACTGTGGTCTTTCAGGAAGAGTCCTTACGAGAGGGAAAAGGTGTCCAAGCCAAAGAGTTTGCCCCGTGGAGGCATTAAGGGGCAAAGAAGTTCTGTGTCCAAACTTGCTTCTGTCTCCATCACCCACCCCCATGGGATGTCTCGATGCTAAGGCATGGGAGATGGAATCATGGGGATGGTCAGAACTGCAAAAGTCATTTCTCTAAAATTCTATAAGGCAGCGGGGCCCAAGCACCCTGCTCTGGACACCTCCGACAGAGCACAGGGCATAGCATGGGAGGAGAGAGATTTGCCCCATTTTTTTTTTTTTTTTTTTGGTCTGTGGGGCAGCTTTGCATCTAGGGGCAGGCTCTGGTTTCACAGTGATGGCTGGGGGACCCAGCAGTACCTAGCAGAAGTGTGTCAGGCAGGCAGTCCCTAAGAGAAGAGGAATAAATCTGCAGCTGTCAGAGAGCAACTGACCAGCTTCATCCATGAGCACATGTGGGTCACCTCCTGGGACTCCCAAAAACACTTGGGGGGGGATTTAGCAGGCGGTGGGGTCCTGTGTGAGCTAGGGAATTAGAGTGCCTACTGGTTTCTTCCTTTTTAGAGCATGTCAGCAGCCTTGGAGTTATGTGAGAAGGAAAAGAAACCAGGTTTTCTGTTTAAGAAAACAAAACCCCATTTTTGTCCACAGACAGATTCTTCCAAGCAGCTGCTCTCTGAAAGGCTGGGCTTCCAGGTTCCTGCTGCATGTGTGCCCAGGGCTGGGAGGCGGCCTGGCAAGATTGCTGGTGATGATGGCGTGGGCTGCTGGGGTCCTGGGGCCTGGATGCTGTGTGATCTGAGTCTGCACTGCACAGACAGCCTGGCTCAGGCTCACAGGGGTTGGCTACCTCCAGCCCTGGCAATTCCTCACGGTGAAAGCACTCTCCAGCGGGTCATTCCGCCTGTGTCTGAGTGGTTTTCTGTTCACAGAATCATTTATTTCTGGTGTCAGGAAGGCCCAGGGCAGCTTTTCCCACTGGCTATAAATGCTCTGAGCACCATCGATTCCTCTGCTCCCCATCCATGGAAATCTGCTGGAGCAGCAAGTCTGTGTCTGGGATTCCTAGTGGGGGTGGGGGAAGGGCAAGGGTCAGGGAGGCTTTGGTTCTCTCTGTCTTGGCAGAAGCTGGTGGTGGGGGGGTGATGCTGAAGACCCTGTGGGCCCCCAGGGAGCAGCCTATTGGTTTGGACACTGTTGGAGTTTCCTGGCCTGCAGCTGGGGGGTGTGGCTAGCTGCACATCAATGCCACCTGACACTTCTCATGGAGCCTCCCCTACCCCAGGGCCATGGGGCGTGTCCCTGAGCTTGACTGAGGACTCTTTCAGAGCTCATCTTCCTTCAAAGATGTCCCAGATCTCCCTTTCCCCTCCTCCTGGCTTGGGCTGTGTATGTGTGTGTGTGTGTGTGTGTGTGTGTGTGTGTGTCTGTGGGCGTGCTTGCTCATAGAGTGTCGTGTGTGAGCGCCCGTGTTTGAGTGGGAGGAGGTGTGGGACTGGTGTCTACGTGTGCATGAGGGTGTCTGAGTGTGCGCTTCTCTCGGCTCTCCCTTGCTCTTCTTAGTCCATTTCTCCCTGTCATCTGAGGATTTATGGAAAATCTCAGGGAGGAGGCGGTGGGCGTGGAGAGGACCTCAGATATGGGTCTCTTTGCCCTCAGAGCTGCTCTGGAGACCGAGGGGGCAACGTTTCCCAGGCTCTGAGAGGCTCTTCTGAGAGAAAAGCATCAATCTGCTTGTCAGGGGGGAAATGGCTATTTGTCCATGTCTGGAAGGACCCCAGGGGCAGGGCTGGCTCTGAGTCATCACTGTCTCCAGGGCTCAGCACAGGGTAGGGGCAGGGGATGTGACAGACTGATGAGCCCAGGGACCGGGTAGGCTGTGCATCCTCGGGGCTGACACTAGTGGTCAGCCCAGTGGGGGGTGGGCTGCAGCCTGAGGAGATGGAAGGTCAGGAGAGGCGCCAGGGATGGGGGTTGGGGGGACTGAGGAAATGGGGCCTGGTCAAGTTGTCAGTATTGCCTCAACTGGCAGCTGGGGCAAGAGGCTGGGGACACTGAGTGGGGGTTGAAGGTCAAGGTGGGGGCAGCATTCCCTTTCGATGTACCAAGAAGGGCATGGCAAGCTCAGGATCTAGAGACACTGAGGCCTGACCTTACTTCATGGGGTTCCTGAGGATAAGAGGCCTCAGGTGGGAAGAAGTTTCTGTTAGGGCTTTTCTGGTGGAAGAGACAGTCTCTTCTCTCCTTCCCTGCTCTATTTCTTCTACACCCTTCTTTCAGTGCCTGAGGCAAGTCCTGGCAAGTCTTCCCATCTGGGTCAGTGTCTACTGAGTGAATGCCTGAGAGAATTAATGAATTACTAGAGGTCAGACCCCTGGGCCTGAGGCATAGTTCTGCCACTGACCGCTGACCAGAGGTTCCTCCATGGGCCTCCGTTTCCACCTGGGCGGTGGCTGGGGCCCTTCATGGTCTGGTTATCTACGGTCCTGTGGCTGGAAAGGCTTTCCCAGGAGCCAGAAGACATATTGTGGTAGGGACACTCCTGTGCAACCTCTTGCCTGCCGTTCCCTTCTGTTTGTTAGGGGTCTGTGTCTCTGGCCCCAAGGGTGAGGCTCTGGCGCTGCTGGGCTTCAGGCGACAACCCATTCCTATCGTGGCCATGCGGCGTGATGACTCCCAGAGGTGAGTGGACAGGAACCTGTGGCCTCTTGGATTATCCTTCTGGGCTTGCTCTACATCTGGGGGTAAATGGGTAGCAGATGGAGGCTAAGCCAGAGTTCACAGAGCTCACTTGTTGGATGTTGACTGAGCACTTACTCTGGGCCAGAGCCCCTCCTTTAGCCTAGAGGGACCCAGACCACTTCCAGTCTTTTAGACTCCCGGTGTATCAAGAAACAAATGTGCTGAATTTGTGTCCTTCTGTAGTTCCACGTTGAATCTGGGCTGGACTCGTGACTTGCTTGGGCAAAGAGAATGCAGCCAAAGGGATGTTGTTCTGAGTCTGTTTCTTAAAGGGCCTTTCATGCCACCCTGAGGCACCTGTAAAGGAGCCCACGAGAGCTTCCTCAAAGATAAGAAAGCTTGTGGGGAAAGAGTGAGGCCCAGGCCACCCTCAGCCATGTCAGGCTTCCCAGCTGAGGGCCAGGCGGGCACGTGAGTGAGCTCATCCTGGCTCCCCCATCCCTAGTTGAGACACCAGCTGGCTGCAAGGCATGAGTGAGTCAGCTGAAACCAACCGATGAAGAGACAAATTGTCCAGCTGAGCACAGCCCAGATTGCTGATTTTAGGCCCTTGAGTTTGGGGGCAGTTTTTTTTAATGTATCAGAAGCTAATTGAAACAAACATTTGTACATAGGAGTAGAGGTGATACCATAACAAAAATTTAAAACATGTGGGTAGACTTTGGGGCTGAGGGGCAGCTGGAGGCTAGAAGAATGCCGAGGGCATGGATGCTGGAAGCGCAGTGAGGAAACTGCCAGTGTAGGCTCGAGAAAGGGCAACCTGTGCTATACTGAGGTGGAATAATTCGTGTGACCTTGGGGAATAGAAAATGTAGCCAATGAACCTGTGGTTCTGGCTAAGATGATTTCCAAGAAGAATACTGAAACTGTCCATTGGGAAAAAGACAGTCTCTTCAACAGATGGTGCTGGGAGAACTGGTCAGCGACAAGGAAAAGAATGAAACTGGACCACTTTCTTACACCACACACAAAAATAAGTTCAAAGTGGATTAAGGACCTAAATGTGAGCCCTGAAACTATAAAAATCCTAGAAGAAAGCACAGGCTGAAATTTCTCTGACATCAGCCATAGCAACTTCTTACTGGATATGTCTCCTGAGGCAAGGGAAACCAAAGCAAACAACAACAACAACAACAACAACAACAAACCCCAAGCAAAACAAAACAAAACAAAAAAACTATTGGGACTACATCAAAATAAAAAGCTTCTGCACAGCAAAGGAAACCATCAACAAAATGAAAAGACAGCTTACTGAATGGGAGAAGATATTTGAAAATGACATATCTGATAAAGGGTTAGTATCTAAAATATATAAAGAACTGATATAACTCAATACCTAAAAAATAATCCAATTTAAAAATGGGCAGAAGACATGAAGAGATATTTCTCCAAAGAAGAAATACAGATGATCAACAGATATGAAAAGATGCTCAACATCACTCATCATCAGGGAAATGCAAATCAAAACCACAACGAGTTATCACCTCACACCTGTCAGAGTGGCTAAAATCAACAACACAAGAAACAACAAGTGTCAGAGAGGACGTGGAGAAATAGGAACCTTCATGCAGTGTTGGTGGGAGTGCAAACTGGTGCAGCAACTGTGGTAAACAGTATGGAGATTTCTCAAGCTAAAAAAGGACCTACCTACAATCTAGTAATCACACTACTGGGTATTTACCCCCCAAATACAAAAACACTAATTCAAAGGGATACATGCACCCCTATGTTTATTGCAGCATTATCTACAATAGCTAAATTATGGAAACAGCCCAAGTGTTCATTGACTGATGAATGGATGAAGAAGATATATATAATGGAATATTACTCAGCCAACAAAAAGAATGAAATCTGGCCATTTGCAACAACATGGATGGAGCTAGAAAGTATAATGCTAAGTGAAATAAGTCAGAGAAAGACAAATACCATATAATTTCACTCATATGTGGAATTTAAGAAACAAAACAAATGAGCAAAGGGAAAGAGAGAGAGGGGCAAACCAAGAAACAGACTCTTTTTTTTTTTTAAAGATCTTATTTATTTGCGAGAGAGAGAGCAAGCCCGTGCACAAGCAGGCAGAGGGGCAGAGGGAGAGGAAGAGACAGACTCACTGCTGAGCAGGGAGCCCGATGTGGGGCTTAATCCTAGGACCCGGGGACCTGAGCCGAAGGCAGACGCTTAACCGACTGAGCCACCCAGGAGCCTCGAAGAAACAGACTCTTATTTATAGAGAACAAACTGATGGTTAGCAGAGGGGGGGGGGGGATGGGTGAAACAGGTGTTGGGGATGGAGGGCACTTGTGATGAGCACCGGCTGTTGTATGGAAGTGTTGAACCACATATCATACACCTGAGACTAATATAACACCGTATGTTAACTATGCTGACATTAAAAAAAATTAATAATAATAATAAAAAGAAAGTGCCCGGTGGCTTCTTCTATCAGCACATGCGAAGGTAGCTGTGAGAGAAAGAGGAGCTCGAGGAGGAACTATTCTGTCTCCAAGACCTTAGAGGCAATAGAGAGGTTGCAGGACAATATTTTCAGTAAAAGATTCTCAAAGTAAGAAATGGTCTCAGGGCAAAGAATGAATCAAGATTATGGCTGTAAGACTCTTTGTTTGTATCTCAGAAAAATTTAAGGTGGTGCTTAGTTGGATCCCCTCAGCTAGGCAAGAGAGCTTTTAGCACAACCCTGACACCCACTCAGAGTAGAAAGAGGCAGAAGCTTGGAAAGCATCAATGGGGCTTTTGAAGCACGTAGTGACTCCCAGCCTGACCAAACCCACGCAACTTAAAAGAGAGTTGTCCTGCCAAAAGCACTGCTAGCTTGAATTAAAAGGAATAGAAACAGTGGAATGAAAACTGGTCTACGGGCTTCTGACTCCTCACAGGCAGGAAGCTGGGAGAGAGTACTACACGGCTGGAAATATGATCCATTAATTATTGAAAAGGAAAGACATCTCAGACGGTGAAGCCTAGAATGTGAAACCAAGAACCAGGGAGAACAATGATTAGGGCACCATTCCTGGGAAGCAGAAAATAAGCTCTAATCGAGGAACGCTCTTTGCTTCTACAATTTGGGGGAACTGCTGACATGTGCCCCTAGATCTCAAAATTGCCATGGAACAGTGACTACTATGGGCCTCTCATTTACCTCCTTTTTAAATGAAGGTGCCTCTGGGGGGATATCTACCCCCTTCTCACCATTTCTCATCTGTTAAGTATGTTGAGGTCAAATAACTTGTCTTTTTGATTCATAGATCTCAGGATCAACATAAGCACTACGTAAGGAACTGCATGCAGGGAGCCGTGTCTACACCTGGATCATTATTACAATGATTTGCCACAATCTGCCCTCCGGCACCCATGATTCATCTCCCTCCCACATGCAAAATCCACTTAACTCTCTCACAAGACCCCCAAATTTTCAACCAATTACAGCATCAGGTTCCAAGTCCAAGGTCTCATCATCACCTCAAAAGTCTCATTACCGAATTCCAAAGCCATTTGTAACAAATACTAAAGGTGGAATCTTGTAGGTATTGTTACCCAGCACCACTTCCCTGACCAAAATATATTTTGGTTTCCTCGGATTGTTGTAACAAATTACCACACACTGGTCCTTTACAACGGAAATGCATTCTTTCACAGTTCAGGAGCCCAGAGTCTGAAATCAAGGCATCAGCAGGGCTGGTGCCTTCTGGAGGCTCTGAGGGAGAATTTGTTCCATACTCCTGTCCTGGTTTCTGGAGGTGACAAGCAATCTTTGGCACTCCTTGGCTTGGAGCTCCACCACTTTAACTTCTGTCACTATCCGCATATGGCTGTCTTCCGCACACATGTCAGCTGTATCTCTTTATGGCTTCTTACAAGGACACCAGTCATTGGGTTTAGGGCCCACCCTAATCCAGTATGACCTCATTTGAATTAATTACATCTACAAAGACCTTATTTTCAATAAGGTCATGTTCTGAGGTTACAGGTGGACATGAATTCTGGACACTGTGCAGGTATTACTTAATTTCTTAACTCCCACAACCTTCTAAGGACAGATATTCACCACATTCACAAATGCCAAAGCAGAGACAGAGAGGAATGAATTTGTAGGTATACTTCAGAGATATGTTCGGTTCCAGACTACCACAAAAAAGCAGATATTACAATAAAGCGAGTCAAATGAATTTTTGGGGCTTCCCAGTGCATATAAAAGTTATGATTATGCTATTTTGTAGTCTATTAAGTGTGCGATAGTATTATGTCTAAAAAACAATGTATATACCTTAATTGAAAATACTTTATTACTAAAAATGGTAGCCATCACTTGAGCTTTCAGTGAGTCCATCTTTTTGCTGGTGGAGGGTCTTGCTTGATGTCGATGGCTGCTGAATCATCAGGGTGGTGGTTGCTGAAGGCTGGGGTGGCTGTGGCAATTTCTTAAGATAAGACAATGGTGCAATTTGCCACATTGATTGTCTCCTCCTTTCACCAACAATTTCTCAGGAGCATGTGATGCTGTTTGATAGCATTTCCCCCATAGTTCCCCCTAGTTGGAGCCCATCTTCTCAAACCCTGCTGCTGCTCTATCAACAAAGCTTATGTCATATTCTAAATCCTTTGTTGTCATTTCAACAATCTGCACAGCATCTTCATCAGGAGCAGTTTCCATCTCAAGAAACCATCTTCTTTGCTCACCCATAAGAAGCAAATCTTTATCTGTCAAAGTTTTTTTATTTTTTTAAGATTTTATTTATTTATTTGACAGAGAGAGACACAGTGAGAGAGGAAACACAAGCAGGGGGAGTGGGAGAGGGAGAAGCAGGCTTCCCGCCGAGCAAGGAGCCCGAGGCGGGGCTCAATCCCAGGACCCTGGGACCATGAACGGAGCCGAAGGCAGATGCTTAACGACTGAGCCACCCAGCTGCCCCTATCTGTCAAATATCATGAGATTGCAGCAATTCAGTCCCATCTTCAGGCTCCACTTCTAGTTCTCTTGCTATTTCCACCACATTTGCAGTTACTTCCTTCACTCAAGTCTGGAACCCCTCAAAGTCCTCCATGAGGGTTGGACCACTTCTTCCAAACTCCTAATAATGTTGGTATTTTGACCTCTTCCCATGAATCAGAAATGTTCTTAATGGCATCTAGAATGGTGAATCCTTTCTAGAAGGCTTCCAGTTTACTTTGCCCAGATCTATCAGAGGAATCTCTATCTAAGTCAGCTATGGCTTTACGAAATCTATTTCTTAAACAAGACTTGAAACTCAAAACGATTCCTTGATCCATGGGCTGCAGAATGGCTGTTGTGTTTGCAGGCATGAAGACAACATTCATCTCGTTGTCCATCTCCATCAGAGCTCTTGGGTGACCAGGTGCTTTGTCAAAGAGCAGTAATATTTTGAAAGGAATCTCTCTGAGCAGTAGGTCTCAATAGTGGGCTTAAAATATTCAGTAAACCATGTTGTAAAAAGATGCGCTGTCATCCAGACTTTGTTGTTCCATTTATAGAACCAGGCAAAGTAGCTTTGCCATAATTCTGAAGGGCCCTAGGATTTTTGGAATGCTAAATGAGCATTGACTTCAACTTCAAGTCACCAGCTGCATTAGCCCCTAATAGGAGAGCCAGCCTGTCCTTTGAAGCTTTGAGGCCGGGCACTGACTTCTCCTCTCTAGCTATGAAACTCTGACATGGCATCTTCTCCTGATAGAAGGCTGTTTCATCTACATTGAAAATAAGTTGTTTAGTGTAGCCACCTTCGTTATTATCTGCTTCATTGTTATCTATTATAACTTGCTGCTTCACCTTGCACTTTTATGTTATGGAGACGGCTTCTTCCCTTACACCTCCTGAACCAACCTGTGCTGGCTTCAGACTTGTCTGCTATGGCTTCCTCACCTCTCTCAGCCTTCACAGAATTAAAGAGAGTTAGGGCCTTGCTCTGGATTAGGCTTTGGCTTAAGGGAATGTCGTGGCTGGTTTGATCTTCTATCCAGGCTGCTAAAACTTTCTCCGTATCAGCAAGAAGACTGTTTTGCTTTTGAATCATTCATGTGTTCACTGGAGTAGGAGTAGCACTGTTAATTTCTTTCAAGAACTTTTCCTTTGCATTCACAACCTGGCTGACTTGTTTGGTGCCAGAGGCCTAGCTTTCAGCCTATCTCGGCTTTCAACATGCCTTCCTAAACTTAATCATTTCTAGCTTTTGATCTAAAGGGAGAGACATATGACTCTTTCACATGAGCACTTAAAGGCCATTGTAGGGTTATTACTTGGCCTAATTTCAATATTGTTGTGCCTCAGGGAATAGGGAGACCTGTGGAGAGAGAGAGTCAGGGGAATTGCCAGAGGGTGGAGCCCTCAGAACACACACATTGATTGATTATGTTTGCCCTCATATGGGCACAGTTCATGGTACCCTAAAACAATTACAATAGAAACATCAAAGATTCCTGATCACAGATCAGCATAACAAACATAATAATAATGAAAAATTTTGAAATATTGCAAAAATTGCCAAAACGTGACACAGAAGCACGAAGGGAGTAAGTGCTGTTGGAAAAATGACGCCAATAGTCTTGCTCAATGCAGGGTTGTCGCAGATCTTCAATTTGTAAAAAACAATATCTAAGAAGTTCAATAACGTAAGGTGCAATAAAATGAGGGATGCCTGTATTTCAAAAGACTACAAATAACATCTCGTACCATTCTCCACCCAAGGCTATGTTACCCTTCATGGCATTCATTGTGGTCTTCCATCTCTTACTGGGCTCTTTCAGTGGGATGGCCCCCAGTTACTCCAACTAAAAATTCAAACTCTCGTGCACCCTGACATTTTACATCCCATGTCTCTGCTTTATTTTCTCTCTAGCACTCTTTGCCATTTACCAAGCCTCACATTTTGCTTATTTATCTTATTTTTTGTCCTCCCCACTAGAATAATTTCTGTGAAAAGAAGGATTTTTGTTCATTTTGTTCATTTCTATAATCCCAGTGCCTAGAATAGTATCTGGCATAGAGGTGCACAGTAAATATGTGTTCAATAGCTGAATGCATGCATGAGTGAAGGAATTCCAGACAGGTAGGGATCTAGCGGCTGTGGACAGGGAGCTTTTTCCTTCATTGGGCCAATTTGCCCTTCTAAGTCACTTAGCAAATCATTAGATGAGGCAGTATCAGGGCTCCAAAGTCCTCACTCAGAGCCCCCTGGGTCTGTTTGGTAATTTTAGACTCTTGGGAGATAATTGGGATGGTTGGTTAGCTAGGAGTCAGGAATAAGAGTCAGGATGCTCCGGGGCTGCCACTGACCTGTGGGGTCATCTTGAGGACTTTGTTCCATGTCTCCCTGGGCCCCTTGCTCCCTGACCTCGGCCTCCTTCACTTGTCAGGAAAGCAGTTGCTTTCTCTCCTGGCCCCTAACTCCTCTGTCTGGGCTGTGGGGAATTAAAGAAGGAAAGTCTCAACATCACTTTGAACTCTATTGAGGAGGGTGCCAGCTAAGCCGAGGACGTTATTAGTAAAAAAGACAATTCCTTTGAAAGTGGAAATTGCCGCATCACACAATCTCCCAACCAGTGGGTGGAATTAATGAGGAATTTGCTCAAGATTTCACAACGTCAAAATGATCTTCCAGGTGGCCAAAGGACATTTACACTTCAATCAGAAATCCCTTTGTAGAATGTAAAAGGGGAGGGTTTAATTTTCTGAGATCACAAATGGCCATCCCCTTCCGGAGAAGAAGAGAGCCCGTGATAAAGACCTCCTCGTATCTGCGAACTCTCCAGCTAATTAGAAAACTGAATCTAATTTCACAGATTTCAGCTCCTATTAATTTATTCGGAGCTTGTTGGTAATGAAGCTGTGTGTTTGCTTCTTAAGAAGAAAACATCAGAGAGGAAAAGAATGAGTGTGAGGCTGAAATATTTATTCCCTCACCATTCTGCTAATTGAGGAAATAATGTATGATTTAATGTATATTACAGCGTTACCAAAGCATCACTTTCTTTAGCCACTAAAAGAGCCCTGTGTGGTTAGCCCATAACGGGGAGCCTATTTTAACATGACTAAACACAAACTTACTGGGGTCACTGAACCACAGGTCAGAAGAGCACCTTTGGTGTCAATCAATATGAGTGTAATTGTTTCCAGACGCACGGTCTGATCATGGTCACCCATCCCCTTGTCAGCACCCACGTTTTCCTGGAATGAATGACAGGTTTTCCTTGGGAGCTATCTAGCCATGGCTGATGTTGAGGACTCTAACGTCTACCTCTCCTGAAACAATGGTTAACGTGGGCCGGGCTCTGGAATTTCACACTTCTGTCTCCAGCGAGACCACACTGCCTACTCTTGTCTGTGTACCTGGACTGTTTCTGGAACTGAACTTTTCTCATCTCCGGGTCAACGTCTCCATTTTGCTTCAGTTAATGCCAAGTTTATCCAGATATTGTTGATACTAGCCTGCTTTAGAATTCTGCATTTATTTGAACACGTACCTACCTTTACTAATCTCTACTATGTAACTCTGAGCAGTTACTACGCTGAGTAATACCCTAGCACCTAAAAGAGCTTTGTCCTGGGATGACTGTGGAGGTTTATGAAGGAAGACTCAGGCTAGTCTCCAGTGCCTGAAGTTTCCCATCAGGCTGGCCAATAAGATACACATGTGGGAATAAGATGTACGGAATATACCACTTCTTTTTAAAGTCCGCATTACGATTGCAAATACATAATTATTTATAATAATTCTTTGTTTAAGGGGCACCTGGCTGGCTCAGTCAGTTAAGTGACGGACTCTTGATTTTGGTTCAGGTCACGATCTCAGGGTCATGAGATCAAGCCCCACATTGGGCTCTAGGATAAGCAGTGAGTCTGCTTGGGATTCTCTCCCTCTGCCCTTCCCCCCACTCACGGGCGTGCACGTGGGTGTGCTCTCTCTCTTTCTCAAATAAATAAAATCTTAAAAAAATTCTTTGTTTAAGATTGTCTTCCATAGATTCTAAAATTCTTATCTGTCTTGTTTAAAGTACAGTTGCCTGGAACATGGGAGAGACCCAATAGCTATCTGTTGAATGTTACAGGAAAAGTTACCAAGTAGAAATGAGAAAAGGTAAGGATCTGTAGCTGACCCTGTTGACCACTTCCTAGTCATTTATTTACTCCCTCTTTTTTCTCAGCCTTGGTGGATGCTGTAAGCTATCTCATCCACCTCCCATTCCAACTGCTATAAACCACATCTCCCAGAATGCCTTGCAGCGGGGTTCTGCAGGTGGTTCAGATCCTGCTGGGTAAGACCTGGATATGGAGAAGAGCAGGGGGCAGTGGAGGGTGGTGGTGCAGGGGGTACTGTGCAAAAACTGACTGGATCTCCTGATGCAGCATTTTGTATTTTCTGAGAGGGGCCATGGTCAATCAGTTCTCATGTGCTTTTCCAGAACTTGCCACTGCCCCAGTAAGTTAGATTACATTTCCCCTCTCCTTGAAGCTGGGTGGGACTTTGTGACTGCTTCAAGGGATAGAATATGATAGAAGCGACACTACATGGCTGAGGCTGGGTCATGAAAGGAGATATGACTTCTATCTGGTTTCTCTCTAGCTCTTTCTCTGTCTCTGCCTCTCTCTCTCCATCTCTCTCTCTCTCTCTTTCTCTCAGCACTTGCCCTTGGAATGCAGACTTTATGGTATGAGGAAGCCCTGGCCACGTGGAGAGGCCACAATGGGACAAGGGGGGATGTCTGCAGGGGAACTTTTGGGAAAGGTTTCCTCACTTTTAATAAATAGCCCTAGGAAGAGATGGTTTCTCTTCTTCATCCAGCTGTGATGCATGGAAGCTTCTGTGGCCATCTTGTTACTGGTGAACACATAGAGAGGGGCAGCTCACAGAAAACCACAGAGAGAAAAGCTGGAGTGTGGAAGTACCTGCCTGGAGTCCTGTCTTTCCATCTCTGGACTCCCTTACATGCTAAAGCTACTCTGAGTTGAGGCTTTCTGTTACTTGTAGCTGAAAGCATCCCAACTGATTTAGGATTTGTTCCTTGATGGCTGTAGTTAATTCCTGCCCTCTCTGTGCATTCTGGGGCCCAGAACCACAGAAAGTCCAGTGGGTCAGTGGGGGTAGAGCTGTGCCCTGGAAGTCAAATCTACAACTGGGGTTTGCATCCATTTTCTAGAAGTCTTCATAATTTCAGCAGGACCTATTTTGTCCTTTCTCCTGAGATAATCTCTGTGAGCTGAGGCTCCTTTTTACTGTAGAGATCATTCCCTGGGACTGAGAAGTAGAGAAGAAGGCAGGGAAGGGGGTGACAGAACAAAGAAACCTCGCTAAAAACAAAACGAAAACCTTACATTTCCCAGCCTAGTTCCGGCCAATAAGACATAAATGAAAGGTTTCTAAGAAATTTTTGCTTTCCTTTCTTCCTGCCTAGACCATGATGACTAGAGCTGCAGCAGCCATTTTGTGACCATGAGGGAAAGGCCAAGAGAAGAGATCTGCAGATCTGATATCTTTGAACCACTAATACAATACCACTACCTATGTCTGTGGTTGTGTGGGGGAAAAAGAAGAATAAACTCTTAGACGTTTAAGTTCTATCTCTGTTACTGTTGACTGAATCCAAGTTCTAAATGATAAAGCCCTTTTGCCTGCAGCCTGGGGTGGGGGCAGGGCAGGTAGCTGAGGACATGAGTGTTTAATATCTTCCTTCTGTTTGTCTGTCTCTCTCTCCTCTCTTCCATTTCTTCCTTCCTTATTGGGCCTGTACTATGCACCAAACTCTGGGCCATGCACTCACTGGGAGAGGGGAGTGAAACTTTGGGCAGCCTTAGGGAGAGCCTGCCACCTGCTCTGTGGGGTGATCTTATCCCTAGAGATAAGCCTGGGTCTCAGAGGTGCTTTCTAACACTCCCATCTCTGTATGTGGATTCTTTCTTCTTAGGGAGACAAGAGGTAAAGAGGAAGGGGATAAATCCCTAAATCAGACAGACTTGGGTTTGAATCCCACATCTGCCACCTGTTGGGTGTGAGATCTCAGGTAAATCACTGAGCACAAGTATGAGCTCTTCTGTGCAATGAGTTGTTGCAGGGATTAAATGACATGGCAGTAGCTCACTTGTGGTGGGTGCTTACTCTGAGCCGAATGAGGCTCAAATGAGAGTTACATTAATAAGAAGAAGGAGGAGGGAATAGGTATTGAGTAGACTTCTGGCAGTCTCTGCCAAGAATGAGAAAATAGGACCGAATTCCCGATTTCCTGTTGAACCAGAGCAGTCCTCCCAGATCTGAGGATAGCTTGCATGCTCTCTTAGGCTCAGCTTTGCTGTGGGAGTGAGAAGCTTCCCCTGTCTTTGCCCCTCCCCCAGCCATGACTCAGGGGAAGCTATCTTCACTCAGTGAGTGTGCTCAGGGCCCCATGATTCCAGCAAGATGGTTGGAGAGTATCCATGTGTCTGAAGACAGCTGGACCACAGCCTCCTCGCTCTGGCTGCACACCTGTTAGAAACTATAGTTAGAACAGTAAATCTTGGGGGCAAGGAAGAGAGAGAAGCCAAAGGAGAAAAGAAAAAAAAGGAAAGACACAGTCTAGAAAAATGGGACGTTACTTCTGTGCGGCAAAGCCAGTGTTCTCTAGGCTGGTCCTTAAGAAGAAGGAATGACCTGTGCGTGTTCATGGGGGCCGGCTTGGAATTATAGCTGGCATGGTTTGGGGAGCTGTAAACTCTGCCTGGTCTGGCACAAAGGCCTGTTCTGAGAAGCCCTGAAAAAGCCCTCTATAAACTGGGGCTCCCGAACCTTTCGACTGTGACATCCACAGGCAGGATACATAGCTTTGTGCTCTCCCCTGCCCTCGAGTTGCCATTAGGGAAAAAAAACTCAAGAAAAGGAAGAAATAAAACAAGTTGAATTTACTATGTTGCTAGCAATATAAATGTTTCACTTGTTACTTTAGAAAAATGTGAACATGCCTAATAGATTTTTCTACTATAAACAATTCCCTAAAAACTGAAAAATTTTATTTTACTTAGTAACCTAGCCCATTTCACAAGCAGCCCTTCACACATGACATGTTCCTCCATAAACAACAGGGATGGGAGTGATTCATATCTGAACACCAAACTTCCATGGTCTTGGAGCCTATTATAGGAAAATTATAAGTTAAAAACTATTGATGCAAATCTGGATCACTATAGACTGTGAAATTAACCTAACAACCCACAAAAAGCTAAGTGGATAATGTTAAAGCTGTACTAGAAGAGACTTTTGTAATAAAAATAGCAAGGCCATCAGTAATGAAAAAACATAGCCAGTTCAGGGTAACACTGATGTACTGACCACACATCCTTCCGAAAATTGTGAAATTCTAACCATCTGCAAGTGTGCATGCAGGGGAAGAGTTTGACAACATTGCTAAGTGTTGCATGGCAGCCAGACTTCTTAGTAAAGGACACAGTCAGAGTCCTGGGTCATTTCAGTTTATGAATAGCACTTTTTACCAAACTTTCCTGACTCACTCACTAGGTTACTAGTAAGTAACTCTTAGTTGTTCCAAAATACGAGAGTCTATAGAAAGAAGCATGAGTCACTTGACTGTAAGAATTGAAGAAAGACTTTGCATTCTTGGGTCACCCTGGCCCATTGGGGGAGCCCCTGTGGCCTGGCAGGGAGCCTCAGGCCACTTGTGGAAACGCTGCTTTAACAAGCAAGTCTCGCCTACTGGAAGGCATTTCTCTGGCAAGGGTCTCTTTCCTGTGTGGTGCAGTATCACCAAACTTTTCCTCTCCACTAGAGTATGGACTTCCATTAGCACACAAACAGGCTGCAGTGACTCCCACCTTAGAATTTACCTCCTTGACTTACAGCTTCTGCTGCTGCTACACAATTCCCTCCTTGCTGCTGCAACAAAATTCCTCAAAAGAGTTGTCTATATCAGTTTCCCTGGTTCTTCTGCCATCTGTCTTGAACTATTCCAAGAGGCTTCTGTCCCCATCATTTCACTGAGACAGCCTTCGACAAGGTTGGCAGTGACTTCCTTAATGGGTGCCCCTATCATTCTTGTTAGCGTTATCAGTAGGGGAATCAAATCCCTATATGTGGAACTTTCTCAGATTTTAAAACAGAAAGTCCCATGTGCCAGGAACCACCTCAGTCCTGGGTAAATCCAGATGGTAAGTTGTCCTAAATCGATGATTTCCATGTTACCAAATCCACTGATGAATTCTTAGTCCTCTTCTTGGTTGACCTCACAGCAACCTTTAAAAAAACCCAGCTTAGTTGACATATAATTTGCATATAATAAATGGCACATTTTGGAAGTGTATAGATTAACAAGTTTTGACATATTTATACATCCATGAAACCATCATAACACTTAAGATAATGAACATATCCATCACTCCCAAAAGTTTCTTTGTGCCCATTGCAATCCTCCTCTCCTGCCTCTCACACCTGCCCTCCACCCCCAAGCTACAAATGTATTAGTTATTTATTGTTGTTTAACAAATAACCTTACCACTCACCGGCTTAAAACAACAATTTATCATCTCTCATTTTCTGCAGGTCAGGAATCTGGGCACAACTTGCCTGAGTGCCTCTGCCAAAAGGTCTCTCCCAAGGTTGTAACCAAGGTGTTGTCCAGGGCTGTGGTCTCATCTCACAGCTGGAGCAGGGGAAGATCTGCATACAAGCTCACTTACATGGTTTTGGCAGGATTCAGTTCCTCATAAGCTGTTGAACCAGAGACTTCAGATTCTTATTAGGTCTTGTCTGGAGGCCTCACTGAGTTCCTTGCCGTATGTCCTCTCCTTAGGGCAGCGCACCATGGCAGCTGATTTTATGAGAGAGAGAGAGAGAGAGAGAGAGAGAAAGGCAGAGACAGAGAGAGACAGAGAGAGACAGAGAGCATGGTAGAGAAAGTAAGCAAGCTGGAAGTTACCATCTCTTTACAACCTAATCTCAGAAGTGAAATCTCATCATTTTTGCCATATTTTGTTCATTTATAGTGAGTCACTAGGTCTAGCCTATTCTCAAGGGGAAGGAATTACACAAGGACGTAAATACTAGGATGCAGCAATCACAGGGAGCCATTTAGAGACTGCCTATCATACAAGGCAATCATTGATCTGCTTTCTGTCACTATAGGTTAGTTTGCATTTTCTAGGATTTTATATAAATAAGAAATCTTTCAACTTTCACTCAGCAGAATTATGTTGAGATTCATGTATGTTGCATCTATCAACAGTCCTTTTTTTTTTATTACTGAGGAGTATTCCATTGTGTGGATATACCACAATTTGTTTATTCATTCCATTGTTGTTGGACATTTGAATAATTTACAGTTTTTGGCTATTACAAATAAATTTGTTATGAGCATTTATCTATAAGCCTTTGTATAGAGATATGCTTTCATTCTCTTGAGTGACTACATATTTACCTTTTAAAAAAATAACAAACTCTTTACACAAAGTGGTTGCATTATTTTACAATCCCATTGGCAATCCTTGGTATAGGCAGTCTTTTTTACTTTAGCAATTTAAATAGCTGTGTAGTGATATCTTACTGTGGTTTTAATTTGCACTTACCTAATGATTAATGATGTTGAAAATCTTCTTGTGACTATTTGCTCTCCATATGTATTCTTTGGTGAAGTGTCTTTTCAATTCTTTTGCCTTGTTTTGGTTAGGTTGTTTGTTTTCTTATTATTTAGTTTTGAGAGCTCTTTGTGTATCCCTTTGGGATACACATGTCCTTAGTGGGTACATAATTTGAAGATACTTTCTTTCAGTCTGTGGTTTACCTTTTATTCTTTTAACAGCATCTTCAAAGAGCAGAAATTTTGATGAAGTCCAATTTATCAATTTTTCTTTTACAGATTGTACCTTTGGTGTCATACCTAAAAAATCTTTGCCTAATCTAAGGTCACTAAGATTTTATCCTATGTTTTCTTCTAGAAGTTTTATAGTTTTAGTGTTTATATTTTGATCCATGATTCATTTTGAGTTAATTTTGTAAATGAAGTTCATGTTCTTGCAAATAGAGGGCCAATTGGTCCTGCATCATTTCCTCCATTGAATTGCCTTTGCACCATTTCTAGCTTCTACCTTTTTGTTTCAGTGATTTATGTGTCTGTCTTTACAGCAGTACTTATCTTGATAACTCTATAGTAAGTCTTAAAATTAGGCAGTGTTAGTCCTCCCATTTCTTTCTTCTCTTACAAATTTGTTTGGCCCTTCTAGATCTGTTGTATTTCAATATGAATATTAGAACCAGCTTGTCAATTTCTATAAAAATTGCTGCTGGTATTTTGATTGGGCAAATTAAAAAAATAAAAAATTTGGGGGCAAATTAATGCCTTATTGAATCAACTAACCCATGAACACAGTTTATCTCTCCATTTTTTTTTTAGGTCTTTAAATTTTTCAGCAATGTTTTGTAGTTTCAGTGTTTAGGTGTTTTACATCTTTTGTCAGATTTTTTTCCCTAAGTATTTCATATTTGGTTATGCTACTGTAAATGGTATTTTCAACTTCTGTTTGATCATTGCTGGTATCTAGAAATAGAATTGATTTTGGTATATTGATCGTGTATCCTGTAACTTTGCAAACTTACTTATTGATTCTAATAGCTTTTTTGGGGTGAATTCCATTAGATTTTCTACATAGGAGATCACATCATCTGTGAATAAAGGCTGAGTGCCCTCTGCTTCTTTTCTTTGCCTAATTGCCCTGGCTAGAACCTCCAAATATAATGTTGATTAGAAGTATTAAGAGCAGGCAGACTTGCCTTCTTCCTGTTCTTAGGGTGAGAGCATTCTGTTTATCACCATTAAATGATATTAGCGGTAGGTTTTCCATAGATCTTTTTTTATCAAGTGGAAGACCTCTCTTCTCCAATTTGCTGAAAGTTTTTTTTTTTTGTTAATTTTAATTCCAGTATAGTTAACATACAGTGTTAAATTAGCTTCAGGGGTACAATACAATGATTCAACAATTCTATACATTATTCAGACTCATGATAAGTGTACTCTTTACTCCTCTTCACCTGTTTCATCCATCCTCCACCCCCTCCCCTCTGGTAATCATCAGTCTATTCTCTATAGTTTAGAGTCTGTTTTTTGGTTTGTCTCTTTTTCTCTTTGTTCGGTTGTTTTGTTTCTTAAATTCCACATATGAGTGAAATCACTTGGTATTTGTCTTTCTCTGACTTACTTGACTTAGCTTTATACTCTCTAGCTCCAACATGTTGTTGCAAATGGCAAGATTTCATTCTTTTTTATGGCTGAATAATATTTCACGGTATACATATACACCACATCATCTTTATCCATCCATCTATCGATGGACACTTGGGATGCTTCCGTAATTTCACTATTTTAAATAATTTTGCAATAAACATAGGGGTGCATATATCTTTTTGAATTAATGTTTCTGTATTTTGGGGGTAAATACCCAGTAGTGGAATTACTAGATCATATGGTAATTCTATTTTTAATTTTTTGAGGAACCTCCATACTGTCTTCCATAGTGGCTGCACTAGTTTGCATTCCCATCAATAGTGATAGAGGGTGGGCGCCTGGGTGGCTCAGTTGGTTAAGCAACTGCCTTCAGCTCAGGTCATGATCCTGGAGTCCCAGGATCGAGTCCCACATCGGGCTCTCTGCTCAGCAGGGAGTCTGCTTCTCCCTCTGACCCTCTTCCCTCTCGTGCTCTCTATCTCTCATTCTCTTTCTCTCTCAAATCTTTAAAAAAATAGTGCTAAAGGGTTCCTTTTTCTCCACATCCTTGTCAAAACTTGTTGTTTCTTGTGTTTTTTATTTTAGCCATTCTGACAGGTGTGAGGGGATAGCTCATTGTGGTTTTAATTTGCATTTCCCTGATGATGAGTGATGTTGAGCATCTTTTCATGTGTCTGTTGGCCATCTGTATGTCTTCGGAGAAATGTCTATTCATGTCTTCTGCCCACTTTTTAATTGGATTATTTGGTTTTTTGGTGTTGCATTGTATAAGTTCTTTATATATTTTGGATACTAACCCTTTATCAGGTATGTCATTTGCAAATATCTTTGCCAGTTCTATAGGTTATCTTTTAGTTTTATTGGTTGTTTCTTTTTCTGTGCAGAAGTTTTTATTTTGATGTAGTCCCAGTAGTTTATTTTTGCTTTTGTTTCTCTTGCCTCAGGAGACATAGCTAGAAAAATATTGCTATGGCCAATGTCAGAGAAGTTACTGTCTGTGCTCTCTTCTAGGGTTTTTATGGTTTCAAGTCTCAAATTTAGGTCTTGAATCCATTTTGAGTTAATTTTTGTGTATGGTGTAAGAAAGTGGTCCAGTTTCATTCTTTTGCATGTAGCTGTCCAATTTTTCCAATACCATTTGTTGAAGGGACTTTTTCCCTTTGCATATACTTGCTTCCCTTGTCCAGGATTAATTGACTATACAATTGTGGGTTTATTTCTGGGCTCTCTATTCTGTTCTGTTAATCTATGTGTCTATTTTTGTGCCAGTACCATAATGTTTTGATTACTAGAGCTTTGCAGTTTATCCTGAAATCTGGGCCTGTGATACCTCCAGTTTTGTTCTTCATTTTCAAGATTGCTTTAGCTATTCAGGGTCTTTTGTGGTTCCATACAAATGTTAGTATTATTTTTTCTAGTTCTGTGAGAAATGTTGTTGGTATTTTGATAGGAATTGCATTAACTCTGTGGATTGCTCTGGGTAGTAGGGACATTGTAATGATACTTGTTCTTCCAGTCCACGAGCATGGAATATCTTTCCATTTGTCTGTGTCATCTTCAATTTCTTTCATCAGTGTTTTATGGTTTTCAGATATAGGTCTTTCATTTCCTTGGTTAAGTTTATTCCTAGGTAGCTTATTATTTTTGGTGCAATTATAAATGGGATTATTTTCTTAAATCTCTTTCTACTACTTCATTGTTAGTGTATAGAAATGCAATGGATTTCTGTATATTGATTTGGTATCCTGCAGCCTTACTGAATTTATCTATCAGTTCTGGTAGTTTTTTTTTTTTTGGTGGAGTCTTTGGGTTTTCTATATATAGTATCATGTTATCTGCAAATAGTGAAAGTTTTACTTCTTCCTTATCAATTTGGATGGATTTTGTTTTCTTGACTGATTGCTGTGGCTAAGACTTCCAGTACTTTTTGAATAAAATAGTGACAGTGGACATCCTTATCTTGTTCCTCATTTTAGGGGAAAACCTCTCAGTTTTTTACCATTGAGTATGATGTTAGCTGTGGGTTTTTCATAGGTAGCCTTTGTTATGTTGAGGTATGTTCCCTCTCAACATACTTTGTTGAGGGTTTTTTTTTTTTTATCTTGAATGGATGTTGTTATTTGTCAAGTGCTTTTTCTGTATCTATTGAAACGACCATATGGTTTTTATCCTTTCTCTTGTTGATGTGTATCACATATTGATTTGAAAATATTGAACCATCTTTGCAATCCAGGAATAAATTCCACTTTGTCATGGTAGTGATTTTTTAAATATATTGTTGGATTCAGTTTGTTAATATTTTGTTGAGGATTTTTGTATCTGTTTTCATCAGAGATATTGGCTTGTAGTTTTCTTTTTTTGTGGTGTCTTTATTTGGTTTTGGTATCAAGGTAATGCTTGCCTTGTAGAATGAATTTGGAAATTTTCCTTCCTCTTCTATTTTTTGGAATAGTTTGAGAAGACTAGGTGTTAACTTTTCTTTAAATATTTGGTAGAGTTCATCCGTGAAGTCATCTGGTCCCAGTCTTTTGTTTTTGGGAGTTTTTGATTACTGATTCAATTTCCTTGCCGGTAATGGATCTGTTCAAAGTTTCTATTTCTTTCTGCTTTAGTTTTGGTAGGTTATAGGTTTCTAGGAATTTATCCATTTCTTCTAGTTTTTCCAGTTTATTGGCATACAATTTTTCATAATATTCTCTTATACTCTTTTGTATTTCTGTGGTATCAGTTGTTATTTTTCCTCTTTCATTTCTGATTTTGTTTGTTTGAGTTCTGTTTTTCTCTCTCTCTCTCTCATATAAGTCTGGCTAAAGGTTTATCAGTTTTGTCAATCCTTTCATAGAACCAGCTCCTGGTTTCATTGCTCTGCTCTAATTTGTTTTGTTTTGTTTTTAGTTTCTATTTCATTTATTTCTCCTTTAATCTTTATTTAGTATGTATGTATGTATGTATGTATGTATGTATGTATTTAAAATAGGCTCCACGCTGGGTGTGGAGTTCAATGTGGGGCTTGAACTCATGACCCTGAGACAAAGACATGAGCTGAGATCAATGGTTGCTTAAACAACTGAGCCACCAGGCAACCCTACTCTAATCTTTATTATTTCCTTCCCTCTACTGGTATCGCATTTTGTTTCTTCATCTTCTAGCTCCTTTAGGTGTAATGTTAGGTTGTTTTTTTGAGATTTTTGTTGCTTCTTGAGATAGGCCTGTTTTGCTATAAACTTCCCTCTTAGAACTGCTTTTGCTGCATCCCAAAATCTTAGGACTATTGTGTTTTCATTTTCATTTGTCTGCATGTGTTTTTTGATTTCCTCTTTGATTTCTTGGTTGACTCATGCATTGTTTAGTAGCATGTTATTTAATCTCCATGTATTTGTGTTGTTTCCAGATTTTTCCTTATGGTTGATTTCTTTTTTTTTTTTTTTTTAGATTTTATTTGTTTATTTGACAGAGAGAGAGAGACACAGTGAGAGCAGGAACACAAGCAGGGGGAGTGGGAGAGGGAGAAGCAGGCTTCCTGCTGAGCAGGGAGCCTGATGCGGGGCTCGATCCCAGGACCCTGGGATCATGACCTGAGCCGAAGGCAGACGCTTAACGACTGAGCCACCCAGGCGCCCCTCCTTATGGTTGATTTCTAGTTTCATAGCATTGTGGTTGGAAAAGATGCATGGTATGACATCATTCTTTTTCAATTTGTTGAGACTTGTTTTGTGGTTTAACATGTGATCTATTCTGGAGAATGTTCCATGTGCACTTGAAAAGAATGTGTATTCTCCTGTTTTAGGATGGAATATTCTGAATATATTTGTTAGATCCATCTGGTCCGGTGTGTCATTTAAAGTCATTGTTTCCTTGTTGATTCTCTGTTTGAATGATCTCTCCACTGATGTAAGTAGCATTTTAAAGTCCCCTGCTATTATTGTATTACTATCAATTACTTCCTTTATGTTTGTTATTAGCTGATTTGTGTATTTAGTTGCTCCCATGTTGGGTGCACAAATATTTACAATTGTTATGCCTTCTTGGATTGTTCCCTTTATGGTTATATAGTGTCCTTCTTTGTCTCTTGTTACAGTCTTTGTTTTAAAGTCTATTTTGTCTGATATAAGTATTAGTACCCAGCTTTTCTTTCACTTCCATTTGCCTGATCAATATTTTTCCATCCTTTGACTTTCAATCTGCATGTGTTTGTAAGTCTGATATGAGTCTCTTGTAGACAGCATATAGATGGGTCTTGTTTTCTTTATCCATTTTGTCACCCTATGTCTTGTCTTTTGATTGGAGCATTTAGTCCATTTATAGTCAAAGCAATTATCAATAGTATGTACTTATTGTCATTTTGTAACTTGTTTTATGGTTGTTTTTGTAGTTCTTCTCTGCTCCTTTCCTCTCTTGCTCCCTTCTCTCACAGTTTGCTGGCTTTTTTAGTGATACACTTGGATTCCTGTCTTTTTAATTTTTTTACATATCTGTTACTGATTTTTGATTTGTAGTTACCATTAGGTTTATATATAACATCTGATGCATATAGCAACCTATATTAAGTTGATGGTTGTGTAAGTTTGAACCCCATCCTTACTCTTTTCCCTGCCAGGTTTTAGGTATATGGTGTCATACTTTATATCCTTTTATTTTGTGAATTCCTCGACTTATTTTTATAGATATACTTAATTTTACTGTACTTGTGTTTTCTACTTTTCTTACCCCTTCTTATGGTCTTTCCTTTTCACTCAAATGTCCCCTTCAACATTTCTTTTAGAGCTGACTTAGTGGTTATGAGTTCCTTTAACTTTTGTTTGTGAAATTCTTTATCTCTCCTTCTATTTGGAATGATAGCCTTGCTGGGTAGAATATTCTTGGTTGCAGAATATTCTTTCTTTCACTACGTTGAATATATCATGCCACTCTCTTCTGGCCTGCAAAGTTTTTGCTGAAAAATCAGCTGATCATCTTATGGGTTTCCCTTGTATGTGACCATTTTCTGTTGCTGCCTTAAAAAAAAAAAAGATTTATTTATTATTTTGAGTGAAAGGAGAGAGTGGGGAGAGGGGCAGAGAGAGAGAGAGAGAGAATCTCAAGCAGACTCCCTGCTGGGCATGGAGCCCGATGCAGGGCTTGATCTCATGACCCTGAGATCATCACATGAGCTGAAACCAAGAGTCAGACACTTAACTGATTGAGCCACCCAGGTGCCCCCTTTTACTGCATTATTTATTTATTTATTTATTTACTTATTTATTCATATTTTTTAAAGATTCTATTTATTTATTTGAGAGTCAGAGAGCATGAGCAGGGGGTGGTGCAGAGGGAGAGGGAGAAGCAGACTCTCTGCTGAGCAGGGAGCCTGACATGGGGCTTGATCCCAGGACCCCAGGATCATGACCTAAGCTGAAGGCAGACACCTAACTGACTGAGCTGCCCAGGTGCCCCTCTTTTGCTGCTTTTAAAATTCTATCTTTATCACTATTTTTTGCCATTTTAATTACTATATGTCTTGGTGTGGACTTCCTTGGGTTGATTTTGTTGGGAGATCTCTGTACCTCTTGGATCTGGATTTCTGTTTTCTTCCCCAGATTCAGAAAAATTTCAGCTATTCTTTCTTTTTTTTTTAAGATTTTATTTATTTATTTGACAGAGAGAGATACAGTGAGAGAGGGAACACGAGCAGGGGGAGTGGGAGAGGGAGAAACAGGCTTCCCGTGGAGCAGGGAGCCCGATGCAGGGCTCAATCCCAGTACCCTGGGATCATGACCTAAGCCAAAGGCAGACGCTTAATGACTGAGCCACCCAGGCGCCCCAGCTATTATTTCTTCAAATAAAATTTCTGCCACCTTTTCTCGCTCTTCTCCTTCTGGGATCCCTATAATGAGAAAGTTACTAGGCTTGATGGTGTCGCTGAGTTCCCTAAATCTATTTTCATTTTTCTTATTTTTTTCTCTCTCCTGTTCAGCTTGATTGCTTTCCATTACTCTGTCCTCCAGGTTGCTGATCTGTTCTTCTGCTTCCTCTAGTCTACTAGTTATTCCATTTAGTGTATTTTTAATTTCAGTTATTGAGTTCTTCATCTCTCATTGGTTCTTTTTTCTTTTTAATGTTTTCTATCTCTTTGTTGAGGGTCTCACTGAGGTCCTCCACTCTTTTCTCAAGTCCAGTGAGTATCCTTATGACCATTGCTTTAAATTCTCTATCAGGTGTATTGCTTATCTCTGTTTTGTTTAACTTTCTTGCTGTGATTTTTGTCCTGTTTTTCGTTTAAGACATATTCCTCTGTTTCCTCATTTTGTCTAACTCTCTGTGTCTGTTCCTATGTTTTGGAAAAGTCAGCAATGTTTTCTGCTCTTGAAAGTAGTGGCCTTTTGAAGAAGAGGCCTTGTAGTGTCCTGCAGTGCAGTGTCCCCTGTTCACCAGAACCTGGTGGTTCAGGAGTGTCTCTTATGTGTGTAGTGTGCATCCTGCTATTGTGGCTGAGCCACTTTTGCCTTCAGTCCAGGCATCTGCAATGGCTCTTTTTGCCTGTTGTGGGCAGGGTTTGGTCCCTATGGTTGTTAGTGGGCCAGTCTGGGGTCTGTGGCATCCCTTCCTCCCTCCTGCAGACAGTCCTATGGGTTCACCCTTCCTACCCTCTTCAATGTAGCCTCTTCACTACCTTTAGCTGTGGAGAGTCTGTTCTGCTAGTCTTCAGGTCCTTTTCTGTTTTCTTTACTCTGATGTGGGTGTTATCTTGTATCTGTAGGACAAGGTGAGCTTAGGATCTTCCGATTCCACCATCTTCCCCAGAAGTCTTCTGGCAGGTTTGTTTTTTAATCATAAAATGATACTGGATCTTGTCAAATGCTTTTTATGCATCTATTGAGATGATTATATGCTTTTCCTTTTTTGTTAATATGACTTATATAACATCTAAAAAACACGGTATAAGAAAGGAACATTATAGGCCAATATCACATGGATAATAAAGTAGAAATCCCAAAGAAGATAGTAGCAAACAAAATTTTATAATAGGTAAAAAAGATAATGTATCATGTTCAAATTGGATTTATCCCATGAATGCAAGATTGACTTAATATTAGAAATCCTATTAATGGAAGCAGAAAGAGATTCATTTTTGTATTCCCATTTCATTTTTGTTTTGATTTTTAGAGATTAATTTTAGAATGAATTTTTATCTTATAATTATAAAAAAAATTTATGTGGTTCCAAAGTCAAATCTATAAGTCCGGGTACATTCAGAGAAGTCTAGATTCTGTCCTTGTCCCCTCCACTACTTTCCCTCCCTTATTTTTTAGGTAATCATTAAAAAATTGTGGTTTAAGTTGAAAATAGAGCTACCATACGATCCAGCAATTGCACTACTGGGTATTTACCACAAAGATACAAATGTAGGGATCCGAAGGGGTACGTGCACCCCAATGTTTATAGCAGCAATGTCCACAATAGCCAAACTGTGGAAAGAGCCAAGATGTCCATCGACAGATGAATGGATAAAGAAGCAGTGGTATATATACACAATGGAATATTATGCAGCCATCAAAAGGAATGAGATCTTGCCACTTGCAACGACGTGGATGGAACTGGAGGGTGTTATGCTGAGTGAAATAAGTCAATCAGAGAAAGACATGTATCCTATGACCTCACTGATATGAGGAATTCGTAATCTCAGGAAACAAACTGAGTGTTGCTGGAGTGGTGGGGAGTGGGAGGGATGGGGTGGCTGGGTGATAGGCATTGGGGAGGGTATGTGCTATGGTGAGCGCTGTGAATTGTGCAAGACTGTTGAATCACAGATCTGTACTTCTGAAACAAATAATGCAACATATGTTAAGAAAAAAGAAAAAGAAGGAGATAGCAGGAGGGGAAGAATGAAGGGGAGTAAGTCAGAGGGGGAGACCAACCATGAGAGACGATGGACTCTGAAAAACAAACTGAGGGTTCTAGAGGGGAGGAGGGTGGGGGGATGGGTTAGCCTGGTGATGGGTATTAAAGAGGGCACATTCTGCATGGAGGACTGGGTGTTATGCACAAACAATGAATCATGGAACACTACATCAAAAACTAATGATGTAATATATGGTGATTAACATAACAATAAAAAAATTAAAAAAAATTGTGGTTTATGTTTCCATTAAAGTATAATTTTTTCCCACTCCTTTTTAGATGAATGGTAGCATACTATACACACTTTTACCATCTTACTTTATTTACTTAAAAATATATCTTCAACACTTCTGTGTAGTAGTATATATAAATGTTTCTTATTTCTTTTTACAGCTGCATATAATTCCATTATATAGGTATACTATAGTTTATTCAACAATCTCCTTGAGTTGAGTTGAGTGAGTGGGGGGCTTTTGCACTTACAAGTAGTTCTATAATGAATAACCTTGCACTTGTGTCTTTTTTTTTTTCCCCATCTTATCTTTGGGATATATTCCTAGAAGTAGGATTGGTGGGTCAAAGAGTAAATGCATAGAGACTTATGTCAAATTTCATTCCTTAGGGATTATACAATTTTGCATTCCCAACACCAAAGAATGAAAATCTCCATTTCTCAGAGCTTCACTAACAGAGTATGCTGTCAAAATTTTAGATTTTTGCCAGTCTAGTAGGTGAGAATGAAATCTCGGTTTACATTTCTCTTATGAGCAAGATCAGGCATCTTTTCATATGTTTAATAGCCATTTGCATTTCTTTTCTATTAATGGTGTGTTCATATCTCTTGCTTATTTTTCTATATTATTTTCTATATAAATATCTATCTAATCCTGGCCTTCTCTATTTTGGAAAAAAAATGTTTTAAAGATTTTATTTATTTGAGAGAGAGAGAGTGAGAGAGAGAGCACAAGCTGGGAGAATGGCAGGCAGAGGGAGAAGCAGGCTCCCCGCTGAGCAGGGAGCCTGACATGGGACTCTATCCCAGGACTCTGGGATCATGACCTGAGCTGAAGGCAGATGCTTAACTGACTGAGCCACCCAGATGCCCTATTTTAGAAAAATTTTTTAAATTTTAGGGATATTAACTCTTTAGAATATAAGTTGGAAATATTTCCCTCAGTGTGTTGGTTCAGACTTTTTTCCTAACATAAGAAGTCCAGAGGTAGGTGGTTGCCATCATTGTCAGTGGCCTGACAATGTCAGTACCAGCCTTTCTGAGATTCTCTAGGCATTTCTCATAGAGTCACATTATGACTGTGTTAAAGGCAGGTAGGACCAGGAAGAGATGGCTCCAGAGACATATGTCCCTTTTATTAGGAAGGTGAAAGCTTTCTCAGAAGTCCCCAACAGATTTGCATTCATTTAATTAGCCAAAACTAGGTTATATACCTCTCACCCCCAGCTTCAGAGAAAGCTGGGAAGAAAAATATCTCATTTTTCTCCTCTGGAGTGGAGTTGGGCAAGGAGAGGGAGACTGGAATGCATGTTCAGTTACCCAACCAATTACCATGGGCAGGAATGAGCAAGTTTAGGTCAAATGGAAGACTCAACTTTTCTCCCATTCTGTGACATGTCTGTGAGCTAGTAGTTGGGCTCACAACTCTGAAAGGAAATTCAGTCTTGTGTCTATGAAAAGGTTGGTATGGAAACCAGGTTATAGTGGACCAAGGAGCTAAGGAAACAGGGCAAGGGAGAATAGATTGGTGTTCAGAGAAGTTTGACTATGGAGGATGGAGGAAGTATCAGGTTAGCTCGAGAAGACCTGGGTCCAAGGATGACCAGAGATGATGTGCTTTATTTTAAAGATTTTATTTATTTATTTGAGAGAAAGAGAGAGAGAGAGAGCAGGCTGGAGAGGGAGAGAGAATCTGAAGCAGACTCCATGCTGATTGCAGAGCCCAATGCAGGGCTCGATCTCACAACCACAAGATCGTGACCTGAGCCAAAACCAAGAGCTGGACGTTTAGCCAACTGAGCCCATCCAGGTGCCCCAGAGATAACGTGCTTTAAAATATGGAAGAGTCTTGAAGGAAGACTTTGATGAAACATGGAAAGGGAGTAATTGATAAAGGGAGGTTCTGGAAGGGATAGGATGGTGTGAGGACAGCGACGGGTGTACAGGTGTGTTTGTGGTGGGAGGAAAGGTAGCTCTTCCTCTGAGATTGGGAGCAAGGGAGTGCAAAGCATCTGGAGCAATTTATATGAATTATATGCAGATCCTGTCCTTAAGAAAGTCACGGTCTGAAAGGGAGATGAGACATGATTTCTTCAGGAATACTTGGCTTCAAGATAAAGAAACTCACTCAAAAGTTTAAGTCAAAGTCCACTGTGAAATAATAGAAAATATACATGTTGGTCTCTGCCCCTGCTTCCTGGCACAGAGCTCCTAAAACCCTAGCAATTTCCTAAGTGATAAGGCACTGGGAGCAACTTTTGTTTTGATATGTGGTCTTTGATCCCAGTTCCTGACACAGAGCTCCTGAATCCCTTGGAATTTCTCAGGTGATAGGCATATCTTTGAGCTATGAGGTAATGCTTGATTGGTTCCTGGATGGGGGTTGGTCATCAGAAAGGCCAATATTAGAAGCGTGTAGCTTTCAGCCCCACTCCCCATCCTCTGAGAAGGGGAGAGGGACTGGAGATTGAGTTAATGATTGATCACACCTACTCCACATCATTTCCATGGGGACAGAGCTCCGGTGCTTGGGGTCCTTGTGGACTTTGCCCTATGTATTTCTTCATCTGCATCTTCATCTGTATCTGTTTTCATATCTTTTTATTATATAATAAATTCGTAAGTGTTTCCTTGAGTTCTGTGAGCTGTTCTAGCAAATGATTAACCCAAGAAGGAGGTCATAGGAAACTCAGATCTATAGCTGGTTGGTCAGAAGCAACAGGTGAGGATGTACCTTCATGAGTGGCTTCTGAGGTGGAGGCAGCTGTCTTGGCCCTTAACCTGTGGAGCCTGAGCTAACTTAGCTTAGAGTCAGAATTGAATTGACTCAGATACCCAGCTGGTGTCACGGAGACTTGCTTGGTGTGTACTCCCTCCCCCCGAATCTCGTGTCATAAGTGTTGTGAGTGTGGTAATGGTGTGAAAGTATAGAGGCAAAACAGAGGAGTGTTTTTCCTATACAGCCTGTTTACTAGAAAGATATAAAGGAATATCAAGGAAACCCAACTGTGTGGTTTCTAAAAATTGAGAAATATATTTCTCATACTATAAAATTCACCTATTTGAAATTCAGTGGATTTTAGCATATTCACTGAGTTGTGCAACTATCACCATGATCTAATTTTAGTTCTAAAATTTTCAACACTCAAAAAGTTAGCAGTCATGCCCCATTCCCACTACTTCCCGACCCCCCCACCGGCCCTAGGCAACCACTGATCTACCCTCTATCTCTGTTTATTCTGCATATTTCATATAAATGAAGACATACAGTGTGTAGTGTTTCACATCTGGCTTCTTTCACTTAGCATAATGAAAGATTTCAAGGTTTATCTATGTGATAGCATGTATCAGTACCTCATTCTTTTTTATTCCTGAATAATGTTCCATTGTATGGATACGCCACATTTAATTTACCTATTCATCAATTGATGGTTGGTTTTGATCTTTTGCTACTGTGAATAATGCTGCTATGAAGATTTGCACACATGTTTTTGTGTGGATATGTTTCATTTCCTTTAGGTATATACCTCGGAAAAGAATTGTTGAATCATATGGTGTAAGGTGGGTGTCAGGTGGTATCTTGTTGGGGTTTTGATTTGCATGCTTATTGGCACATAAGAATGAGGGAGTGGGTGAATTGTGTACCCCCCAAATCAATATGTTGAAGCCCTAACCCCCAATGTGATGATATTATGGAGATGGGGTATTTGGGAGATAAGGTCATAAGGGTGGATTCCTCATGATGGGATTAGTGCCCTTATAAGAAGAGACACCCGAGAATTTGCTCTCTTGCTCTCTCTCTCTGTGAGGACACAGAAAAAAAAAAATCAGCTCTTTGCAAGCCAGAGAGAAGGTTCTAACCGGGAATGAAGTCAGCTAGCTCCTTGATCTTAGACTTCCCAGCCTCCAGAATGGGGAGATATGAGTGTGTGTTGTTGGAGCTAACCAGTCTGTGATATTGTGTTGTAGCAGCCCGAGCTGACTAATACCCTACCTAAGAAACGATTGTCTGGCCCAAGGTCAAGAAAATTTACTCCTATGTTTTCTTCTAAGAGTATTATAGTTTTAACTTTCTCTCTCTTTTTAAAGATTTATTTATTTTAGTGGGGGAGGGGCAGAGGGAGAAGGAGAATCTCAAGCAGACTCCACCCTGAGTGTCGAGCCCATCTCAGGGCTCCATCTCAGGACCCTGAAATGAGGGCTCTGAGATTCGGAGCCAAGCCGAAACCAAGAGTCAGAGGCTTAACCAACTGCGCCACCCAGGAGCTCCAGCTTTATCTCTCACATGTAGGATGATGATCCATTTTGAGAATTTAGTTGGCTCTGCATGCGTTAGGGGTCCACCTGCAGGAATGAGCTGTGGCCAGGGAGGTGAAGTCTCACGGTCCGCAGAACTGTCTTTTCTTGGGCTGTGGGCAGAGCTGGAACACTAAGAGGATTCTCCCTGAAGCAGCCTCTGAGGCCAGTATTTGAGAGCAAGTGATTTATTAAATGCTCCGAGGAGAAATCAGTGAGGGAGTGGGGGAAGCAGTATCAGAAGGGGAAGAAGCCAATGAAAGGGGGGAATTTCAGTTGAAGTCCAAACCTCTGCTTGACCCCTTGGGGAGCCCTGGAATATAAATTGCATCTGAGAGTTTGCAGCTCTTTGCAGGCAAGAGAGGTGGGCTTTGTAATCTTGTACTAGCCAGTCACTGCTGGAGGGTGGGAGGGGATGGGAAGTAAATTCCCCGACCTGGAACTCAGGATATGTGGATTTGTGCTCCAGGAGCCCAAGGGCAAGCGTCCGAAGAATGTCGCAGCTGCAAACAATTAGTACCAAAGTACATAGAAGCTGAGGGTGGGCACCGCTGCACGGGGAGAGGGGTTGGGGGGCCTCATGGCATCCTCCACCTGACATGGCACAAGACAGAGCATAATACATGACATCAGAGACATGCAGATAAAAGTGCTGGGGGGTTTTGGGGAGAAGGGGTTTTCTTCTCTTTTTTGCTCTGTTGTATGATGAGAATTTTATTGTGACTTCCAGAGTGGTAGAAGTGCCCTTAAGAGGGTGCAAGAGTCCCCTGAAGGTAGATAGCAATCATCCTTTTGAGACAGTACCGGAACTCTTCTGATTACCGAGTGGGCTCTCAACTCTGGTGTTTTTTACAGGTACATTGTGTCCTGGTTACCTGCTGGCTCCCAGGCCACATTCCCACCCCATGCAGACGGAACCTGGTGTTTGCTGGTGAGTCTGGGGTAGACTTTATCGATGCCTGGTGTCTGTCTCCGCCCAGCCCCCAGGTATCGAGTGCAAGCCCTACCACTTTTCACCTATCCAAATGGTATCCCTTCCCTGCCACGCCCCAAATAACAAGGCTATCTGTTCTAGCTCTTTAAGAAGCTCATTTCTAAATCTAATCCTGGTGGATGATGGGTAGATGGAGCGATACAGTTAACAAGTCTCTGATGTGGACAATTATAACGTCGAATACAGCGTGGCTTAGTTCTCTCTCACTCACGTGCACAGACTGATTCAGTAACACACACCCACTCACAATTATACTACCGTGTCTGAGAAAATACCATACCCAGGCCTCACAGGAAACAAACCCGAGCTGTGCACATGCATGCACACACAGGCACGCAAACGCCCACGGGCCCTCACACACTCTCAGAAATGTTTACCATAGTAGATGTGTTCGGCGTGTCTTCCCAGACAACACCCCTTTTTAGAAAGGACCTGCCCATGTACCTGTTGAGGTGGGTCAAGGTAGCTATGTTCGCAGCAGGTGATCCTGCCCCTTCCCTGCCAGGTGTGGCTAATTGCACCAGATGGCCCCTTGCCCTTGGGTTCCATAAGTACAAGTGCTTTTAGGGATTTTTTCGTGCTGAGAAGCAAAACCAACTTAGGAATCAGCGGTATCTGCAGAACAGGACGACAGGACAGACGAACAAGCTTTGTGAGGGACTAGCACTGAGACTGGAAGGCATCTTTGACCCGGGCGACTTGACTTCCCTTCCTTTTTTTCTTCAGGACAGGGAAGGTTTTTCATCTCTCATCTGCTTCTCTTTTTTCTGGCTGAGATACCTGTATACTCAAATCACTTGGAGCATTTATTAAAATGCAGAGCCCTGAATCTCTGGGAATAGAGCCAAGGAAACTACATTATTAACAAACGCCCCAGGTGATCCTTTGGCTTGCAAAAGTTTGAGAACCACTGTGCTAAGGTGCTGCATAATTCAAACATTGATTTATCTTTAAGACAAGTCCTTCTCTTTACACCACCAACAACTAACTAAAATGCACATGCCTGTCCCAATCCCAAATTTCTTGGACTGAGAAGCCAACTGCCGCAGCATGAGTCAGATGGAGCTGTGGCTGTCAGTGAGGGGGGGCGGTCCGGTCCAATCAGAAGGTACAGACTGACAAGCTGGGGAAACTGACCAATGTGTCTGTTGCAGCAGTTCCCAATTCTTTATAATTAATTCCCTTTCACTTCAGTGGGCTTGGATGGGCTATTTGTACGCAAATGACTCCTAAGGCACAAGTCCTCAGAAACACTCAGGCACACATTCTCATTGCACACACGCGCACACACACACACACGTGCACATCAGCTGACAAGTACACACTCATCATCAAGGGCACTGTGGGAGAGGTTTGTTCTGGTAATGATCTCTTTGCAGCTCAGTAAGACTATAAAAAAGGTGGGGGACCTTTATTAATTATATATCTTACATTCAGTGAAACATAATATTTAATTTAAATAATTGCAGGAGGCGGCTTTGATATTTTGATTCGCTTCCCAGAACACATGGTTCCTCTCCCTCCCTGACCTGCTGAGCTGATGTCTCGTGATGAAAGACCAACCTGGTTCTGTCGCTTTCCCAGGATTTTTGTCCTAAAAAATGATGAGCTGCTTCCCTGATGCAGTGTAAAACCAGCATCACAGTCGTTTCCCCGGCTTTGAAAAGGAAATGCCCAGGGAAAATACTCATTCTATCTTTTCTAAACAGCAGATTGGAGAGATGGTGCTTACTTAGGACAGGCTGCCTGGAGGAGGCAAGTGTTCTAGGCACATGGCCCCACAAATGTGTTAATGGTGGACACTACTTCTCAATCCCCCTCTTCCCAGACTGGCCATGTTTCCTGATCTTGGCCACACCTTCTTTTGCCCTGGGCACTGTCCTTCTCCGTGGGCTCTCAGTAATCCAAAGACAAACCATCTTCTGCTGGCCCTGCCCTCAGCAAGGTCTCCAGAGCTGAAAGGTTGGTGACCTGGTGATAACCCCCAAACACTGTAACACTACAAGACCAGCTATAACACTCAAACCCTGACAAATCAGGCTAGGAACTCCTCTTTTGACAAAAGCTTCCAGAGTTCAGGTGACCAGAGGGCTTATGCCAACATCTGACCGGAAGAAGGGATCTCAGGATCCTTGCTGAGCTGGAAGCTTCCAAGGCAACGCATCCAGGCCAGCTGGCTGGAGCACATCCCTGGAGTTGCCTCTCTCTCCTTCCTGAAAGACAAGAGACTTGACACCGAATGTAGGTCAAGTTTGTGTCCAAGATTCTTTTCTTTTTTTTCTAAGACAGTGTCTGGGAAGTAGCTGGGCTGGGAGCGGTTTGGAACAGGGAGGAGGGAACCTAACATTGTCAGAGACAGTGGCTGGTGGACGGACATTGTTGCATTTGACCCTCACCAGTCTTGTGAACCAGGGAGGCTTAGCCCCACTTTACAGATAAGGAAATGGGGACCCTGAGGAGTCACTTGCGAAGGTCATCCAGTTGGTAAGAGGCAGAGCCAGGATTTTTAGCTACACTGTCTTGTTCCAAGAGTGCCTCCCTTTTCCACTGTAGCTGCTATTGGAGAGAGGTAAGGTGAGGGTTCTCCTCACCTGGGCTGGTGCCCCCAACTTCTCAGCGCTCATGGCAGTAGAAGAGGGGCCCAAGTAGGGCCCATGGGCTCTTCAGCTTCACCAGTGAGCTGCTACAGGGCCAGGCCACTTTATCTCATCCATTTATTCCGTCTCTCTCCTGTGTCTTCATCTTCTCTCTTTGCCAAACACCTGCCAATCAGTTTGATGTTAAAATAACAATGACAAAAAAAAAAAAAAATGAAACCTCCTTGACCTTCATAGCTGCCAGCCATCATTTTATCTCTACGGCTGATGTATCTCCCTTCTCAGCTGAGCTCCTCCAAGAAGTTACCCTCGTATCATGTCCCCACTTCCTTGCTGTCCTCTCTTTGTCCCAGTCCAATCTGGCCTCCTCTCCCTGCTCCACTGAAAGGGCCCCACCATGGCCCCTAATTACCTTCTTGCCACTAAATTCATGAGACACTTTCCATTCTCATATTATTTGGCTTCTCTGCAGCCTTGACCTTTTGGCCTCTCAGTCTCTCTTAATACCTTCTTTTTCTTTTTTTTTCCACGACAATACATTCTCTGGATTTTCCTCCAGGCTCTTGGCTACTCCTTCTCCGCCTCTTTTTCGGGCTCCTTCTCCTCCATCTAGCCTTTAAATGTCCAGGTTTTTCAGGATCAGCATCAGCCTCTTCCCTTCTGGTTCCGCATCTGCTCTCTGAGGGCACCCACATCCATGGCTTAAATACCTGGATCCAGTTGTCTATGTAAAGACCTGGCAAATGTTTTTGAAACAGGCCAGATAGTAAATATTTTAAGACTTTGTGGGCTAAATGGTGTCTGTTCTGACTCCTCAACTCTGCCATTATAGTGCAGACTCAACCATAGACAATATGACAACAAGTGGGCATGGCCATGTTCCAATAAAACTTGGTTTATGGACACTGAAATTAAATTTTCTACAATTCTCATGTTAGGAAATACTATTCTCTTTTTGATTTTTGCCAATCATTTAAACATGTAAAAACCAGTTGTGGTTGGTGGACTATAGTTGGTGGCCCCCCGGTCTATCTGTTGGTTCGCGTGAATGTCTGGTAGACATCTCACACCAGCATGTCCACAGTGTAACTCTGAACTTCCACCTCTACATCTCAGTGTCCCCAGCTCAGTGAAGGACAACTTCAAGCTCACAATTGCTTGTGCAAGAAATCAGAGAGTCATCCTTGATGGATCCTTTGTCTCACTCCTCTCTGTTGTCAATGTCCAACTACCAGGTCTCTTTCCTAAATACATGCAGAGAATAATATTGTGAAATGTCTGCTCACTCTCTTATGCCCCACCAATCTTTTCTCAAATGTCATCTTCCCCATAAGGTCTAGCTTAATGCCCTCTCTCCATCTTTGAGCCCTTTACCCTGTTTTTCTTCCTTCCCCTTTTGCTTTTGTCACTTGCAAATGTCCTGTGGAATTTACTACATATTATTGCTATTGTTTCTGGCCTGTCTCTCCCGGTTGGAATGCCAACTCTCCAAGGGCAGGGATTTTTGTCTATTTTGTTCACTGCTATGTCCCAAGCACCTAGAGCAGTGCCCAGAGGAGGCATTCAACTAACATGTGATGCTGAGGTGTAAATTTCTTCATGGGGAAGGACTGGCTGAGACAAAAGAAGTCATTGCTATTCATAAACGGGAGTCTTCAAAGAAGTGTTTCTTGACCCTAGCCGCACATAGAACCATCTGGGAGCTTTAAGGATCCTGCTGTCCAGGCTAAGCCCCAGCAGACCAATTAAATCAGCAGTTCCTGGAATGGGAACCTTTCAGGTCCCTACAGAGTGCAGCCAGGGTTAAGAACTGCTGTTTTAAAGCAACCGGAATTATAATGGCCATAAAAGCAAATTTTTCATTTACGAAAGTCAGGCTTTGTGGTGGAGAAAAAAGCATGTGTGGGCTCTGAAGATCCCGAGCTCAGAGAACTGGGTGTTTGAGCAGGGAAGAAAGTAAATTGCAGCACAGAAAGAGAGGAAAGTTCAGCAGTGTTGGGGGCTGGTAGCTCAGTCCCTGTGTCATGGTTCACACTGCGGATATGCTTGGGGATGTAAAGTTGGGAAAAGACTTTTTCTTAACCCCTTAACTTTTTATTTGGAAATCGTTTCAGATTTATAGAAAACTTGAAGAGCAAATAAAGCACAGGCATTTCCCACGTATCCTTCACCCAGCTTCTCCTAATGTTATCATGCTACAGGACCATAATACGATGAGAGAAACCAAAAAAATAAAACCCTGATAAAATATTGTTAAGTAATCTACAGGCTTTAGATGAATTTCACTATATTTTCCAACAATGTCCCAATCCAGGAGGACACACTGCATTTAATAGTCAGGTAGTCTCTAATCTGGGACAATTTCTCAGTCTGTCTTTGTCTTTCACGATGTTTACACTTTTGAAAAATGCTCATCACTTGAATCTGTAGAATGTTCCTCAATTTGAGTTTTTCTGTTGTTTTCTTATGATTGGACAGAGATTATGCATTTTGGGCAAGAATACAACAGAAGTGATGTGCCCTTCTCACTGCATCTTATCGGGGTAGGTACTGCCAATCTGTCTTATTAGTGGTGGATGTTACTCTTGATCACTTGAGTAAGGTGGTGTCTTGGTGGAGGAGTCTTCTGTCTCATTTCTTCTAAAACTTTGTGAACATAACCAATGGAACATTTAGGTAGAAAGAACCTGGATTGGGCTCTCATTCCTCCTCCCCTAGAGATTCCTTCACTTCCAGTGGTTTTTTGAAGGGGATAAGCAAATGTTCCTGCCCCCTGGAGAGGGGCCGAGCAGATGTCTGATGATGGAGGGTTCAGATGGCTGCTAGGAGACCCTGGAGCAGAAGCTGTGGGAAGGACAGTTCCAGGCCAGTGCAGGGTGGAGTTGGCATCAATCTCAGAGGATTGACAGGGCCAGCCATAGCAAAAATGGGTGAATAGTCAAAAGGGAATAGACCACCATACAAATCTTCCTCTACTTATGATGGGGTTACCTCCCAATAAATCCAATGTAAGTTAAAAATATTATGTCAAAAATACATTTGATAAACCTAACCTGCCGGGCATCATAGCTTAGCCTAGTCTACCATAAACATGCCCAGAACACTTACAGTAGCTTACAGTTGGGCAAAAGCATCTAACACAAAGCCCATTTTATAATACAGTGTTGAATATCTCATGGAAATTTGTTGAGAGTGAAAAACAGAAAAACCATGATTGTATGGTTATAGAATGGTTGCAAATGTATCAGTTGTTGGCACTCGTGATGGCGAGGCCAACCAGGAGCTGTGGGCTCGATGCCCAGCACCACGAGAGAGTATGGTGCTGCTTATTGCTAGCCTGGGAAATGATCCAAATTCAAAAGTCAAAGTATGGTTTCTACTGAATGCGTATTGTTTTTGCACCATGATAAGGTCAAAAATCACTAAGTCAAACCATCATAAGTAAGAGACTGTCTGTACACTTAATCTGCTGGGAAAATGGGCCACATGTCACACCAACGGACAGTGTTACAGGAATGGATTGGGGGCCAACACTGACGCCCAGACAAGCCTGGTTGCTCTGCAGTGCTCAGCAAGAACCAGAGGACAACATATAGACTAGGAGTCTCTTCCCCGGTTCCATAATGTTTTCCAAACCATGCTAGCTCTCGTGTTCTTCCTTCATGTCTCTTTCATTATTGTCATTACATGGTGATATGAATCATTGTTTGATGATTATTTGCTATTTAAACTATAAGGTCTATGAGGGCAGGAACCACATCTGTGTCCCTAGAGCCTAAAACAGTGCCGGGCACACAGGAGTGGATATTTACTGAGTCGTACCTTTGGTGCTGGTCTGAGGGGGTGGAACAGGATTCTAGACACAGAATCTGCTTGCATTGCCCACCAAGATGCTGTAGGAAGGAGGGAAGTCCTCTTCCTCGGGTACCCTTAGGACAAGGGATCACACACCTTTTTGCTCAGTTTTGCCGATTGGCATGTGTCTGGGCTTGTCTCCGTATAACTAGGCAATGCATGGGATTGGCCAGCCTGGGATACAGGTGTGTGGGGTTGGCTCCTTGTCACACTGCAACTGGCTGGCACCTCAGCATCCTCCACTCTTGGCTCTCTTGACACCCAAAGGGACCTCGTCCTGGCAAGGGGCTCTCCCAGCTCCTTCCCATTGGCCATAGGAGTTCCCCCCAACTCCCTCCAACAGGGGCCCCTGGCTTCCTGTCTCTGGACCCATAAAAAGTTACTTTGGTCTCAATCAATAGGCTGTCTCTTTAACGAGGGAGATGCTGGTTTGCAGAATGGAGCTTCCAGGCTGGGGCGGGGACAGAGCCGGTCCCCACAGACAGCTATGCTTTTCCAGATGATGCATTAAGCTGCATCAGCAGATTCTGCTTTTTATGAGGACATACATGACTCCCTAAAGAAACCTTACAGAGAGGGTATGGGGAGGGAGGAGAGCAGGGAGAAGAGCGAAGGAACGTAATTCTCAAAGTTCAGAGAGCACTGCTCAAATTCTGTCCTCTCTGCCATCCTCCTGTCCCTTCAAGTGCACCAGTGGTGCTGGGTACCGAAGACATCCACTGGCACGGTGTGAACACACAGGCTCCCTCAGGTGCAGAACACACACAAACTTACACTCCCCACCATCATCTTTGGCCTGCTGCGCTCTTCGGTCTTTCTCATCTCTGATCACCCCACTTGCTCCTGCCCCACCCCCCTTTAGCCCACATTTCAATCATCCCTTCCTTGGGGAGCCCTGGTACAATGCTCTCAGAGCACCCTGTGCCATGCCCCAGCCCCCTTTTGGTGTTTTCTCTAGTGGAATTCGACGTTCATTTATGTGTTTCTTTAATTAATATGTGCCTCACCTACCAGACTGTAATTTTCAAGTGACAGTCACAGTTTTGTTCTATCCTCTGTACTTAGCACGTTGCCTGGTACGAAGCAGGTCGTCATTAAATAATCGCTGAATGAATTACAGGCTTTTCCCCGCTCTCTGAAAGTATGTTCCTATGAACACTTGTGTAAGCTGAAACGGTGTAATACAAAGAAGCCATGACCATAAATTTATAGGGAAACATTTTTGAGCATTCCCAGACCCCAAAAGTAATCCCTCTTTGGCTTTTCTGATACCTGAGGCCGCAGCTTGCTAATGGATGCACAAAATAAATTGAGATAAAGCATAGACGCTCCCAGATACAGTTCAGAGCTCTGTTGGGGGGAGGGGAAGGGGCGCGGCGTGGGGGAGCACTGGCATACTTGGGGCCCACGCTGACTCCCTGCAAAACAAACACCAAACACTATTTTTTATTTTTGCCTTTTTTCATAACAGTGGAAATCCTCTTTGGACTTTCTTCCGTTCATGAAAGCAGGTGCGGATGTAGGTTTTTCATAAACGTGAAGTAGCCTAACCTGAACTTTCAAAAAGTGGAGGATACCTGTAAGGGTTGTGGCGGGCAGCTTCTGAAACTGCCCCCCAGGACCCCCTACCTCCCAGCAGTTGTGCCTTTGTGTAGCGCCCTCCCCTGAGTGGGGGCTGGGTCTAGTGACTCACTTCCAATGAATAGAATATGGCGGAAGTGATGGATGTCACTTCTGAGATTAGCTTATAAAAGACTGTAACTCTCATCTCTCTGTCTCTCTGACTTTCTTCTCTCTCTCTGGTCTTGACTTGCTTGTTCTGATGAAGCCAGCTGCCATGCTGTGAGCTGCTCTATGGGGAGGCCCGTGTGGCAAGGACCTGTGGGTGGCCTCCAGGTGACAACTGGTGAGGAGCCAAGGCCCTCAGTCCACCAACTGGCAAAGAACGGACCCCTGCCAACAGCTAGGGAGTCAGGCCTTGAGGTGGTTGTAGACTGGCTGACACCTTGATTGTCACTTTGTGGAGGACTTGGAGCCAGAGAACCCAATTAAGCCAAGCCCAGATTCCTGACCCATAGTAACTGGGAGATGATGAATGTTGTTCATTTAAGTCACCAAGTTTTGGGGTCATTACGCAGCATTGTTATGTACAGGTGACTAATATAACCAACGGATGACCGAGAAACACACAGCAATCCCTAGTCCATCATGCTCTGAAGTGTGCCCTCCTCAGAGCCTGCCCTCCACATGCACACCTACCTGAGCCCTGAGAGGCACTCCCCCTTTCTCTCCCTTTGCTACCATACAACCCCATTCAGGGGACATCTGTTCAGTGATTCTCCTGTGTCAAGCTGGAGCTCCAGGCCCACTAGGAAAACACCCCTCGCCCTGCCACAGAGCCTGTCGTCCTTACTGACCCCCTGCCCAGCTCTACGTCACGGCTGAGGCCAGAGTTACCGCTTGTCCAGCCATCTTGTGAGAGTGGCTTCGGGTGAAGGGGGAGGCTGGCTCCAGCCTGAGGGGAGTGGCGGGAGATGGGCAATTGCAGGGGAGGTTGTCCCTCGCATACCCCCCAGTGCCCGCCTCTGCCCCACACAAGGACTGCCTGTGCTCCCACCCCTCTCCTGCCAGCAAGGAGGCAAGAAAAGGGAGCCGTTCTCAGCCCGGAGCCCCCCACCAGGCAGCAGTGGGCGGTGGCGGCACGCACTCCCTCCCAGGCTGGCAGCTGGCTGGGTGGCAAGAACATGGTGGTCCCTAACAGCCAGGAAATCCCCTTTCTCCTCACTTGCTGTGTCCCAGCCTCCCGGAGCCTCTGGAGGAAAGCCTGCCCTAGCCCTGGACTCACAGGATCCTTCCCTGGGAGTCACTTCTGGAGTGGGATCACTGTTTGCAAGTGTCAATGGAGAATGCTCACGTTTCTGGTACTAGACAGGGGGCTGATATTTTAGAGTCCTCTAATCCAGGCAGATTTGCTGGCAATAGCAAGAATATCCTTCACTGATTGGCAAGAAGGGATCTAGAAAGCCCTCATTTCCTGCTCCTCTCTCCCGACCATCCTACCATTGACTCAGAGGCTCCTGCCTTGCTCTGGGTCTAACGAAGTTATTCAGAGTCCAGTGCTGGTTTCCTTAGGAAGGATGGTTGAGGAACATCGGCAGGCATTTATGTCTTGCTTTCTCAGACCTTATTCTCGTCTCAGCCCTGCTTCTTTGGGCAAAATATAGGGAGAATGAAGCTCTTCTGTCAGGGAAAATGAGCCACACAGGCAGGCGCTGAAGAACTGAGTCCTCTGGAGGGACTGTCCGTAGGGATCCTCAGGGCCCTCTGAGGCTATTTGCGTTAGACCTCAGGCTTTGGGCAAGGCCAGCAGCCCTCAAGTTATGCTTCCCATAGACAGAGCCAGGTAAGCACTCTCAGCTGTTGATCCTGCCTGTCACCTCTGAGGAGTCTGCTGCTTCAGTCCCCAGAGAGTGGGGGCAGGTCTGCAATCTGAGAGGCTCTCACTGGCCCCATTACAGTCATAGGCATTGACTGGAGAGAGTTGCAGGGGGTGCTGGAGTCTTGGTTGAAAAGTAAAGTTGAGGGGCACCTGGGTGGCTCAGCTGGTTAAGCATATGACTCTTGATCTCAGCTCAGGTCTTGGTCTCAGGGTTGTGGGGTCAAGCCCCGTGTTTAAAAAAAGGAAAAAAAAAAAGTTGAAAGGGCTTTAGAATTATTATTGGTGAATCTTGCCATGTGTCCCCAGAGGCCTGCACCCTGTACCCTGTGTAACACTCTGTCTGTGTGTGCTTGCGTATAATGGCAATAAAAATGGGGACTCCTACCTGGCAAGTCTTCATGGGCAAAGGAATGGAAAATGTCTCCTAATGCAAATCGTCCATCCATCCATCCATCCATCCATCCATCCATCCATCCATCCATGCCTTATCTACTTATTTACTATCTCTCATCCATGGCCAAGTGGCCCTGTGTGTCAAGGAATTCATGATCTAGTTCAGGAGCCCAAAATCACAAATGGTGGCAGTGGGGCAGCTCTCTGGTTAGTATCAGATAGGGGCTGCATGCATGATCTGTGCTCAAACCCGTGCCCTTTACACCTATTTTCCAACCTCCCAAGGACTTCCAGGTCCTAGACCTTCCACTTTGAGCCTCTCTCTCAGCCTCTTCCTGTCTTCCCTTCCCATTTCTCCAGCTTTCTAGGAGCCTCTACTCTGTTGTCCTACAGTCCTGAAAGACCCCAGTTCCATCTGGGCTCAACCATTTACCTTCCTCGTGCCTGCACTGACACTGAGCACTGTTCCTTTGTGCGCTGGGGCCATTATACACACATGGTCTTCAGCCAGTTGGTCCCTTCACATGTCTGGTAATTCCTTCACGTTTCTGTAGAGTCTTATGCTTCCTGTTGTCCACACAGGCCATCCCAGGCTTGTTCTCAAACCTCCAGTCCCACGGTTCCCCTGTCTGTTGTGTCTGAACCTCCATCAGCAATTCCCCCTGCTGCCACTTCACAGCTAAAATCCCCCCATCTTCCTGTCGTCCCACCTCAGACCTGTCTGAACCTGCACCTGTATTATCCCTCCTACACTCCAGTTAGGGGGTCTGCGCCCTAGACTCCAGTCCCTCCAGTCCCTCTCACCTTCCCAGAGACTATTCCTTCCCTCCCTCATTTATAGCTACAATCTTTACCTCCCCATCAGCCTCTTGCCATCAACATTTAAATATGCTCATGTCTTTGTTGTCTTTAAAAAGAGCCTTTGTTGACACCACTGTGTCCTCTCCATCTGTCATCCCATCTCTTATCTTGTTCACAACCAAATTTCCTGAGTGTTTCTTACACTCATATACCACATTCCTTGCTTACTCCTCAACACTTGGTCATCAAACTTCTGCCCTCTCTTGTCCACTGAGACTGCTTTCCTCGAGATCATCAAGGATGTTCTGGTGCCAAACCCAGTGCACACTTCCCATTTGTTTTTCATTTGCTCTCTCAGCACCACCTGACACCACTGACCACTCCCTTCTTATGAGTCTTTCTCCCTTGGCTTCCATGACCTTGCTCTCCCATTTTCTTTCCATCTCTCTGGCCACTCCTCTTCAGTCATCGTTGTCTTCTTCTTCAAAGATTTTATTTATTTATTTGAGAGAGAGAGAGTGCACAAGTGGGGGAAAGGGCAGAGGGAGAGAGAGAAGAAGACTCCCTGCTGAGCAGGGAGGCTGACACAGGGCTTGATCTCACGACCCTGAGAGTCATGACCTAAGCTGAAATCAAGAATCATCCTCAACTGACTGAGCCACCCAGTCACCCTGGCCTCTTCAGTTTTCTCTAATGCTTTCCCTGACTGTTGCTCAAATGTTCCTGCTCTCTGGGACTCTGTCCTACTCCCTCTTGTTAGGCTATATATTTTAGCATCTAATCTGTTCTGTTAGTATTGAATCTTGATGACATTGATATAGTGAGGACTTTTGGTTGCTAATGAAAGAAGCTCAATTCACACTAGCTCAAGCAAAAATAGAGAAATTTTTGGCTAGCATAATAGGCAACGTTAGAGGTGGCAATGACTTCATACATTTCTTGATCTAGGGACTCAGATGATGTTGTCAGACCTCTTTCTCCGTGTTCTCTCCTGCTTCTGTTTGTCTGTTGGCCTCATTCTCTTCTATTGCAGACAGAATTTGTTATGCAGAGGGGATGGGGGCAAAGGAGTGGATGTAGACAGCCCAAGATAACCTAGATCATCACTCAGGATGAAAGAAAGAACTTCCATCTCCCAATATTGTTATTTCATTCCCAGGAAAGAGGTCTGGTTAATCCAACTGGAGTCACATGCCTACTTAGTCGACTACTCAGTGAGTTTGCGGTGGTAGTGGTGATCTGTAATTGCCCCAGGACCACAGTGAATTGTAGAACTATAGCTTTCTAAAGGAAAAGTAAGGTATTATAACCAGGAGAAGAGAGAGGAGTACAGAATAGACAAGACAGATATTCACTGTAATTTATTCTTCCAATCTGGATCTTTCCCCTGTGTCTCAGTTTTAGCCATGTGATAGATATCTCTGCTTAGATGTCTCAAACTCAACAAGTCTTTGCATGAATATCCTAGGAAATATATCCTGAGTCAAAGTGCATATGATAAGGCTTTATTAGGGACCATACCTCTAGGGTAGCAAAGAGAGAGAGAAAAAAGGTAAATGAGGAAGGGAAAGAAGGAAGCAAATACCAGGTGGTGTGTTACCAAGTGTTGTGGGTTGATCTGTGTCCCTCAGAAAGATTTGGTGAAGTCCTAACCCCCAATACCTGTGAATGTGACCTTATTTGGAAATAAGGTCTTTGTAGATGCAGCTACTTAAGGGAAAGTTTTGCTGGAATAGGGTAGGCCTTCAGTCCAATTTGTTTGGGGTCCTTATGAGAAAAGGAAAGGACACACAGAGACACAGACATAGAGGGGAGAAGGCCATGTGAAGACAGAGGCAGAGATTGTAGTGATGCTGCCACAAGCCAAGGAGTATTTGGGGCCTCTAGCTGCTAGAAGAGGCAAGGAAGGGCTCTCTCTCCTAGAGCCTTCAGGGTAGCACAGCCCTCTGTGCTCATTTCAGACTTCTGGCCTCTAGAACTCTGAGAGAATTGATCTGTTGTTTTAAGCCACCTAGGCACTTTATTATGGGGAAGTATTACACCAAACTAGCCACAGCTTCATTAAAAAATCCAGTCAGTTGGGGCACCTGGTTGACACAGTTGGTTGGGCATCCGACTCTTGGTTTCAGCTCAGATTGTGATCTCAGGATTGTGAGATTGAGCCCTGCGTTAGGCTCCATGCTCAGTGGGGAGTCTGCTTGAGATTTTCTCTCTGCCTCTCCATCTGCCCCTCCACCCACTCGTTCTTTCCCCCGCCCACCCTGAACATATAAATAAATATTTATTTTTAAAAAATGCAGCCAGTTGCTTGGGCAGATGGAATGTCTTCTAGACGGGACTTATAGAAGAACCATGCCTAGGAACACACCTTTGGGGTAGGAGACCTAGAAATCCAGTGGTTTCTTCCTTTCTCCTATACTTCATGGGTCAAGCCTGCTTCATGAGTATTAACTCTCATGCATTTCTGGGTTGTGTTAATTGGCTCCTCCAGGCATCCACTGGAGAAGCCAGACCACAAGCTTCTAGTTTGGTGTTTCAGTTAAGCCTAAAATTGATCAGAGAAGCCATAGCTTGGAATGGGTCCAACCAAGTTCAAGAAAGGCTGGAGCTTGAAGGATTATTGATATAGACAAAGTGGGATGAAGCAGGGAAACTTCAGTACATCATGGTATACAAGGAACTGGAGACGGTGCATCACTGGGAACCTGCCGGACAAGCTGCAGGACCTGGATGGAACAGAATTAACCTTTGGTGACAGCTGCCTGGGGAACATGTAGAGAAGATGCTGGTGGTATGGCTAGTCAAGTCCACCACCCTGTTTACCACATAAGGAGCCAGTGCCCTTGCTATGGTTGCACGAGAAGCAGTTCAAAGAGCTAAAGAGAATTGCTCCAAGACCAACATGATTTGGGATAAGGCAAGTGGGCACCAGCGATTGTAGCTGGGCAGTCCCCATTGGACAGGTGACTAAGGCCTGGGGGAGCAGGTGGGGATGAGCAAATCTTGGGGTGTGTACATAACAGGATCTGGAATGAGGTCCAAACTGCATTTATCATCACCCCTCTCCAAACCCAAGCCTGCTATTTCTGTGCTTCCTGATTCAATAACCTGAGCCAGAAACTGTAGAGTTGTCCTTGACTTTTTCTTTCTCCCATGTTCAATCCATTGCCAAGTGCAGTCAGTTCTGCCTCCAAGATATCTCTAGATTCTGACCACCTCTTTCCATTTCTATTACCAAAGTACTCTTCCAGGCTACCATTTTCTCTAGCTTGGATATTGCAATAGTCTCCAAACGGGCCCCTTACCTTTTGTCTTGTCTATCTCCAAAATGTGCTCCTCCCTGCAGCCAGCATGATCTTCCTGAAACACAAATCTAAACCAAGTTACACCCATGCAGACACTTCTTCAAAGGCTCTTCATTGATCTTAGGATAGAGATCCAAACACAAGGGCCCTGCATGCCTTGGCTCCACTGAATCCTCGTTTCTTGTCCTGTTGCTTTCTCTCTTGCATGCGGCCACTCTGAATTTCTCTTAGCCTTTCTACCATGCTATGCTCTCACTTCATCTCTCCATTCATTCATCCAGCAAGTGTCTGGTGAGTGCTTACTAGGTCCCAGCACTGTTATAGCCCCTGGAATATAGCAAGGATGCTCTTACTCTTGAGCTTTTGCACGTGCTGTGCCTCTTGCCTCACGTGTTCTCTATGGCAGACCATGGGGATTGGCGCCTCAAGAACTTCCCTCTTGTCTTCATGTGAGAGAGCTTGGAAAATGAAAGGACTTTTCTCAGTCTTCCTTGTAGGTAGAGGTCACATACAGTTCTGGCCAATGAGATCAAGGCAGAAGTCTATCCCAAAGGACATCCTTTCCTAAATAAAAATTCTCATTAAGAGCCTTTTGCCCTTCCCTCTTCTTTTTACCTAGAACATGGATGTAAAACCTAGGGGTACAGCACCTGTGCTGAAACTAGGAGGAGGCAAGAATGAGGAGAGCGGCCTCCATGCTAAGGAGAGTGAGTAGAAATAGGGAAAGAACCCAGTGCTGAGGCCACTAGGCACAGCCATGTAGGTTGTACATTGCACAACTCTAGGAGGCACCATTGTCACAGACTGTGATATCGTTAAGCTGTTGCACTGGTCCTGGCTCTGGTCTATCTCCAAAGGGAGGGGAGTGGAGGGAAGGACAGGATGCTCTGAATTCCGTAAATTATGAATTTCCCCAAATCTCTCCTGCGACAAACTGTTTCCATAACCCTTTGTGACTAGGCTTTTGAAACTCAGAGGTTGAGAACTGACTCCATCCTTTGCTTTATCAGCCTCTCCCTAAGGCAATGAACGATGACTTGCTTAGTTCAGATGGGGAAAGAAATCTGGGCTGAAGGAAAGAATGAGGAAGGGGTAGAATACATTGGTTAATATTTCAAACCATTACCCTGCAACAAGTGTACACAAGAGAGGTCTGTGCCATCTCTGATCTCTTCTTCCTCGGCCGGCCCCAGACCTTAGCCTTCATCTAAAGGCTTTTCCATTTACTGGCAAGATGGAAACAAACATTCATGTTCCATAGACTCTTCTTCCCGGTCTGTAGCTTCAAGCAGATTATAAATAGACTCCCCTCTTGCCAGGGAGGCAAGATGACCCATCCAGGCCAGATGACCAGGCTCTAAGAAAGCATCTGCATTTGTTTATTAAAGTTTTTCATATGTTAAAAAATATAGTTTTGGGGGACACCTGGGTGGCTCAGTCGGTTAAGCCTCTGCCTTTGGCTCAGGTCATGATTGATCCCAGAGTCCTGGGATCAAGCCCCACGTCAGCCTCCCTGCTGAGCAGGGAGTCTGCTTCTCCCTCTCCCTCTGCCCCTCCCTCCACTCGAGCTCGCTCTCTCAAATAAATAAATAAAATCTTAAAAATATATATAATTTGGGGGGATGTTTGGAAATATGAAATCTTTCCACAAGGGGCTGGCTGAGAGCCAGGGGACCCTGCAGGGACTGCTCCACGGGCTGCTTCTGTGCACCCTCCTCTTTGTGTTTGCTGGGCATCCAGGTCCCACTGACCTGCTCTCTGGAGGGGTCTACCAGGTCTCCCTGGCTGGATGCCAACCCTGCAGGATGCAGAGCAATCTGTAGATACTATTAAGGACCAAATACTTAGTCAGAGACAGCATCTGCCCCCGGGAGAACTCTGCTTGTCCCACGGTGTTGACTACTGCTTCTCCCCCAACCATGTGGAGGGCGGGGGGAGCTCTGGTGACTGGGTTGGCTTCCTCCCTGGCTCTTGGGCTTTCAGCCGTTGGGCTGTGCCATCACCTCTCGGATTCTTAGTGATCACACTTCGTGATCAAGAGAAAGGAACAAGGTCAAGCTGGTACCTTTTTGGATATTTTTGACTAGGTGAATAAGAACCTCAAATTATACTAGCCACCTAAATATCTTCTTCACCAACCAAGGGAGACCCGGTGACTAGAAAGTACTAATCAGTCCTTTCAGGGTTGTTTATTTCAAGAGCCTAAACTTCGCCTCCCTCTCCACTCCCCTTTGGACTTTCCACCCTCCCAGGATCCACTGCTGCCCTCATTTTACATCCTAGTTCTTGTCCTTTTTCCAGCTTCACTATAAGTAACACCACTAAAGTTTTACTATAAAAAAATCACTGGATACGTTTTGCCATAATAAAAACATCACTATATTAGCGATCCTAAAACTTTGGTGTGCTTGGGAGCCGCTTAATGGCAACCTGGTGGTGGCCTGAGCCGCACCCTCAGGTGTTCTGATCTGGGATGTTCTCCCAGGCCGTGGACAACTGAGGATTCAAAGATCCTCGGCTTATGTGCTCGGATATTCTGATCTGGGTCTGGGGTGGATCTGAACATCTCTATCTTTAACAAGCTGTATTTTGAACGAACTCCCCAGGCAACTGTGGCAGCTCACTGTCTGTGCCCGGGATGATCAATCAGTGGTGCAGCCTGCCCTCCCTCCTTGGGTGGGAGGAGTATTTTAACTTTTTGTTAATCTTGTTGTGCTCGCTTTCCTTCATACATTAGAAATACCTTTGATTTGGACCAAGTCCAATTCCATATTTGGTACAGATCTTACTCTACAGATAATTTTCAGTAAATACTTATGACCCAAGTCACTCTTGTTTGAAATTAGACTTTCACCTCTGAATCAGTTGCTGCTGGGTACAAGTTCAGTTCAAAAGGATAAATATATATTTTGTTTTTGCATACATGGCAAAAGCACAAATGTGCTGGTGTGATCTCCATGGATGATGGTCAGTTTTGGGTTTTTGTTGTTGTTGTTATTGTTGTTTTCGTAATGTTTTTTAAAAAAGATTTTTATTTATTTATTTGACATAGAGAGAGCAAGACAGATAGAGAGCATGAGCAGGGGGAGGTGGGGCAGAGGGAGAGGGAGAAGCAGACTCCCTGCTGAGCAGGGAGCCAGATGCAGGACTCGATTCAGGACCCTGGGATCATGACCTGAGCTGAAGACAGATGCTTAACTGACTGAGTCACCCCGGCACCCCGATGGTCAGTTTCTGTTCATTCATTCAACATTGATTAAGCAGGAACATAAAGATGTGTAATAACCAAACACCTTAACAAGTCCTGTGTGCTGTGTGCTTCAGGTCTTGTGTGTTCTGACACTCATTTGTATCCCCAGTCTCGTTTTGCAACCACAGGAACTCCCAGCCCTGCACCAGCCACACTTGACTTCTTCCAGGCCCTTGAACTTGCTAAGTTACTTTCACCACTGTGTCTTTGTCGATGTTATTCCCTCTGCCTGGGATACCCTTTCCTCCTCTTTCGAGTTAATTCCTACCATCATCTTCAGCACTCAGCTCAAAGGATACCACATCCTCAGGAAAATTTCTCTGGTCTCCCAGACTTCGGTTAGGTTGGGTTTCCACATTTTAAGATGTCTTAGTTATGTGTACTTCTCCTTGGCTGCTCTTAGGTGCCTAATGCATACCAGGCTCTTGGTAAATATTTATTGAATGAATTGTTGCATGTAAGCTGAGGATCTTTGAATCCTTGGGTTGTTCATGGCCTAGCAGGGGAAAGAGATGTGTGAAGTGATCATTATAATAGGTGCTGTAATAGAGGAACATACAAGATTTGCTGGAGAAAAAACAGAGCATAGATAGTTTGATCAGTATCACCTGTGCAGTTGGGCCAGGAAAGATGTTTTTTTAAAATTTTTAAAATTAACATATAATGTATTATTTGTTTCAGGGGTACAGGTCTGTGATTCATCAGTCTTACACAATACACAGCGCTCACCATAGCACATTCGCTCCCCAGTGTCCATCACCCAGCCACCCCATCCCTCCCACCCCCCTCCACTCCAGCAACCCTCAGTTTGTTTCCTGAGATTAAGAGTCTCTTATGGTTTGTCTCCCTCTCTGGTTTTGTCTTGTTTCATTTTTCCCTCCCTTGCCCTGTCTTATTTCTCGAATTCCTCATATCAGTGAGATCATATGATAATTGTCTTTCTCTGATTGACTTATTTCGCTCAGCATAATACCCTCTAGTTCCATTCATGTCGTTGAAAATGGTAAGATTTCGGTTTTTTTGATGGCTGCATAATATTCCATTATATATATATATGTATATACATATATACATATATATATATATCCCACATCTTCTTTATCCATCCATCTGTTGTTGGACATCTAGGCTCTCCATAGTTTGGTTATTGTGGACATTGCTGCTATAAGCATCGGGATGCACTATAAACTTCGGATCCCTACATTTGTATCTTTGGGGTAAATACCCAGTAGTGCAATTGCTGGATCGTATGGTAGCTCTATTTTCAACTGTTTGAGGAACCTCCATACTGTTTTCCAGAGGGGTTGCACCAGCTTGCATTCCCACCAACAGTGTAGGAGGGTTCCCCTTTCTCCGCATCCTCGCCGACATCTGTTATTAATTTTAGCCATTCTAACTGGTGTGAGGTGGTATCTCATTGAAGTTTTGATTTGTATTTCCCTGATGCCAAGTGACATTGAGCACTTTTTCATGTGTCTGTTAGCCATTTGTATGTCTTCTTTGAAGAAATGTCTGTTCATGTCTTGGGCCAGGAAAGATCATATAAAGAAGGTGATTCTTGAGATGGATTTGGGGGAACTAGGAATTTTCCAGGCATATGAAAGGGCATTCCTGGCTAGAAAATTTTGTGAAGATTGGCAAAGGGGGTGAAATATAGTGATGTCGTGGGGTGGCCTTTAATAGTTTACTGCACCTGGAGGGATGGGTTTGGGCTCAGTGGCAGAACTCCACACAATGCCATTTGGGGGCCAGATTCTACTTTGTAATGGATTGCATTGTGGCATCCCAAAAGATGTCCAAGTCCTAATTCATCGTACCTGTGAACGTGACCTTATTTGGAAAATGGACCTTTGCAGATGTCACTGAGTTAAGGAGGTAGAGATAAGATCATCTTGGAGTAACTGGGTGGATCCTAAATCCAATGGCAAGTGTCCTTATAAGAAGAGGAAAAGACACAGGGGAGAAGGCCAGGTGAGGATAGAGGCAGCCACAAGCCAAGGAATGTCAAGGATTACTGACAGCCATCAAAAGCCAAAAGAGAGGCGTGGAACAAATTCTCCCTCAGAGCCTCCAGAAAGCACCAGCCCTGCTGACATCTTGATCTTGGATTTCTGGCCTCCACAACCATGAGAAAAGAAATTTCTGTTGTTTTCAGCCACCCAACTGATGATAAATTCTTATGGCAGCCGCAGGTTACTAACACATACCCACAGGTGCCCAGCCTAAATCAGCATGGCTCTGTGACTGGCAACTTGGGTCACTGGAATCTAGAGAGGGGTTCTTTTTCTTTTTTTTTTTAAAGATTTTATTTATTTGACAGAGAGAGACACAGCGAGAGAGGGAACACAAGCTCGGAGAGTGAGAGAGGGAGAAGCAGGCTTCCTGCTGAGCAGGGAGCCTGACATAGGGCCCGAACCCAGGACCCTGGGATCATGACCTGAGCCGAAGGCAGACGCTTAACGACTGAGCCACCCAGGCGCCCCTAGAGAGGGGTTCTAATGAGTGTTTGCTTCAAGGTCCAGCTTTTAGTTGCTTAACACAGAGGAAACCACAGCCATAATAGACAACCAATTGGCTGCCCAAAAGGGGCAACCTTTTCAGGATGAAGAAAGGGCAGTCTTTCTGGCTGGGAAGAATTTTCTGGAATCCCTTTGTTAGTAGCTCCTTATTCTGACTGGGTGAGATCCTGGGGGGCTGGCATCATTCTCTTCGTGAATTTGGAGGCCTTTATAAAGATAAGCATTTGCCTGAGCGGCTTCCATGATCTTTTCAGCAAAGAGAGAGAGAGAGAGAGAAATGGGGTGTTGTTGGTAACGTTTTATGCCAAGAATTAAAACATTTTTCCTGTTCACCAACCATTTTGCCCAAAGCAAATTTCAGGAAGTTCCCATAATGCACCTTTTTGTTCGTTTTTTCTTTTCTTTTTACTTTTTAGAAACACAAGATTTGTTTAATCTTTGTAATTAACTAGGCATGTGGGGTTTACATGTGTTGGGGGGGTTGGTAAGCAGAATAAAGGCTCTCCAAAGATGTCTATGTCCTAATTCCTGGAACCTGTGAATATGGTAGGTGACACAGAGGAAGAGAATTAAGGTTGCAGATGGAATTAGAGGTGCTAATCAGTTGACCTTAAAATAGGGAGATGATACTGGGTTATTCAGTTGAGCCCATTGTAATCACAAGGGTCCTTGTATGAAAAAGAAGGAGGCAGAAGAGTCAGAATCTGAGTGATGTGTGAGTAAGATGTTTCAGCCAGCAAAATACTGGCTTTGAAGACAGAAGGGGCATGATGTGAAACCAAAAAATGTAGGTGGCCTCTAAAAAGCTGAAAAAGGAAAAAAAAAAAAAAGCATATTCGCCCTAGGGCCTCTAGAAAGGAGGGCAGCTCTGCCAACACCTTGATTTTAGCCGAATGAGATCCGTCTCAGACTGTAAAATAGTGGATTTGTGTTGTAAGTCACTAAGCTTCTGATCATTGGTCACAGGAGCCATAGGAAACTAACATTGTCGGGTAGGGGAGATTGGGAAGGGGAAGGTTGGGAGGAATTCCCTTCTGTTTTTCCAACATGGCTACCCCAAGGGGAATTGATGAGACACAGGCCTGAGCTCCCCATCAGTGGCAGCGGCCGAAGAAGGCGACACAGTGGCAACCCCTGACCCATGACTCTACTGTCAAGAAAACTGACAGGGCCCCCGCCCCAGCTTCCCTGGCGTGTGACTGTCTCAGACTTTTTGACTGCAGCAGAATCCCGTGGGGTTCCAGGCTGGGAAGGGCCACGTCCCAGCTTGTGTGGCTGCAAAGTGTGAGGATACGTAGGCTTGCCCTGTCACAACCCGGAGAGCCAGCTTTGGAGGAGGGCATGGCTCTGCCCTCCACGCTGACCTAATGAAACCCTCCGTCTGCTGTGGTGCCTGGGTCCTCTGACAAAGGGCCCTGAGGCTTCACTGTGTCTGCTTCTCTCTCTCTCTCTCTTTTTACCCCACAAAAAATTCCTTTATTTCTAAAGATTATGCAGATTTAAAGCGAACTCCTTCTACCTTCATCAAGTCACACTTGTCATATTTGAGCTGTGTGGAACCAGAATTTACTACCTTCTACAACAATATTTGGTCCTATTGCCTCTGAACTATTACAACAGAAATTCCAATAGCCAGAGCATTTGCTGTGTTCTAGGGGCATGTGAAGTGTTTTATTTAGACCATTTTTAAGGATTCTGTTTCAAAGGTTTTGCATGTGGCATTCAAGCTTATTTTAATGAATACAGTCTAGTCTTCCTCCAAGGCCTAATGAGACATCCTTGGAGCACCTGCCTTGACTGGCCCACATACCCCTCCGCCGCGTCCCATGCCTTCCCCTCCCCCACCCCCACTCGCCAGGAAGATTCGGAGAAGTGGCTGAGCCTCTAGCTATTCCAGACATGCCCTCGTGCGTCACTTGTCCTGACACTTTCATCTTCGTCTTCTCAAATGTCCCTCGGAGTGCTGGCTTCCAGCCTCCTGGCTTGGAATTTGTGAGACTGGTGCTGCTTGAATCAAAACTTGTCAGGGATGGCTTTGCCTGCCTGGCCTCAGAGCATTACGAGCAAAAACAAGAGAGGAAGGGCTTGTGGGGCTGGGCAGAGTCAGGAGGGCCATGAACCACTATGACTGGGTTTGTGCTAGCACCTCCCCAGTCCTGAAGGAAACCAAGGGCGACCTGTGGTCTGTTCTGAACACTTCCCAGCGATCTGCTTAAGTGTGTGGGCTCCGGATCCAAATTATTATGCCACCACTCACTAGCTCTGTGACCTTGAACAAACTGCTTAGCTTTTCTGAGCTTCCATTTTCCCATGTGTATACATATAAAATAGTAAGCAGACAATAAGCATTAGATATAATGGAAATATTATTTTTTCCTCTTCTTTATTAAATTTTTTATTTAAATTCAATTTAATTAACATATACTGTATTATTAGTTCCAGAGGTAGAATTTAGTGATTCATCAGTTGCATAGAACACCCAGTGCTCCATCAAGTGCCCTCCTTAGTGCCCATCACCCAGTTACCCATCCCCCCACCCAGCTCCCCTCCAGCAACCCTCAGTTTGTTTCCTACAGTTAAGAGTCTCTTATGGGTTGCCCCCCTCTCTGTTTTCATCTTATTTTATTTTTCCTTCCCTTCCCCTATGTTCATCTGTTTTGTTTCTTAAATTGCATGCATAAGTGAAATCATATGGTATTTGCCTTTCTCTGACTGACTTATTTCGCTTAGCATCATACCCTCTTGTTCTATCCACATAGTTGCAAATGGCAAGATTTCTATCCAAAATCTATAAAGAACTTACCAAACTCAACACCCAAAAAACCAAAAAATCCAGCCAAGAAATGGGCAGAAGACACGAACAGACATTTCTCCAAAGAAGATATACAAATGGCCAACAGACACATGAGAAAATGATATTATTATTAATGACTATTATGTTATTTCTATTATTTTCAGGTGGGTCCTTCACCTTCAGAAGTCATGAATCCCAGAGTACTCTCCAGTGATATTCCCCAACCATCTCAGGCCCACCTTTCTTAGTTCTTCTTACCTCTTGGTCTGTCTCTCTAATAGTTTTATTAAAGTATAATTGACTTCATATTGAAGTGTACAATTTGATCCATTTTGACATATGTGTACAATCAGGAAACAATCGCTGCAGTCAAGATGATAAAAATATCCATTGTGCCCAAGAGTCCCCTGTGGCAATCCCTCCTGACTCCTCCTCCCTGACTTGTAGCCCGTGTTCCCAGTCCTCAGGCAACCTCTGTCAATATAGTTTGTATTTTGTAGAATTTTATGTAAATAGAATCATGCAATATGTATTCTTTTTTGGTCTGGCTTATTTCGCTGGCATAATTATTTTGAGATTCACCCATGTTGTTGCATGTATCAATGGTTCATTCCTTTTTATTGCTGAGAACTAACTTATTGCATTAATATATCATAATTTGCTTATCCACTTACACACTGATGGACATTTGGGTCATTTCCAGTTTTTGGCTTGTTCAAATAAAGTTGTTATGAGCAACATTCATGTCCAAGTCTTTGTATGAACATATGCTTTCATTTATTTTGGGTAAACATGTAAGAGTGGAACAGATAAGTCATATGGTAGATATAAGTTTAACATTTTAAGGAACTGCCGGGCTGTTTTCTGAGTGGTTGCATGATTAACATCCCTACTAGCAGTGTATGAGACTTCCAATTGCTTTACTTCGTCACCAATGCTTGGGATGATCAGTCCGTTTTAATTATAGATATTCCAATGGGGTTAGTGGTTTTCATTTTAATTTCCCTGACAATTAGTGATTAATGACATTGAACATGTTTTCTTGTACCAACTTACATTTTCTTTGGTGAATTATCTCTTCAAATCTCTTTTCTATTTTAAAAATTGAGTTGTATGTTTTCTCATTAGTAAGTTTTGAAGTTCTTTATATATTATAGTTACAAATCTTTATCTGATATTTTTCTCTGAAAATATTGTCTCCAAGTCTGTGGCTTGTTTTTCATTTCTCTTCACAATGTCTATCAAAGAATAAAAGTCCTTAGTTTTGATGATGTCCACTTTATCAATTTTATCTTTTTATGGATTGTGATTATTGGGTTGTATCAAAGATGCCTTTGCCTAAACCAAGTTCACAAAAATTTTCCTCAAGGTTTTATTCTAGAAGTTTTTTAGTTTTCAGTTTCATGTAGATTTATGATCAATTTTTAGTTCGTTCTGTAGATACTGTGAGGTAAGGATTGAAGTGTTTGGTTTGTTTTTGTTTTTGTTTGCATATGGATATTCAGTTGTTTGAGATCCACTGTTAAAAAGCCCACCATTTCCACACTGAATTGTCTTTGCACCTTTCTTCAATATCAATTGGATCTATATGTTATGGATCTATTTACGGACTCTATGCTGCTCCATTGATTTGTCATCTTTACATCAACACCTTGATCATTTACTGTAGCTTTAGAAATCTTGATATCTGTTAGTGTAAGTTCTCCAACTTCTTCTCTTTTAAAGTTGTTTTAGCTATTCTAAGTCCTTTGACTTACATGAATTTTAAATAAGGACATCAGTTTCTGCAGAAAGTCCTTTTGGGACTCTGACTGAGATTGTGTTGAGTCTGTAGATCCATTTGGGGAGAGGAGATATCTTAACAAGATTAAGTTATCCAAGCTATGATCACAATTATTCATATATTTGGGTTATCTTTAATTTCTTTAATCAGAGTTTTGTAATTTTCAATGTACAGAGCTTATATGTCTTTTATCAGATTTATTCCTAAGTAATTTATATTTTTTTATGCAATTGGGAATGGTATATTTTTTTTATGCAATTGGGATTTCAATTTCTTTTTTTAAATTTTATTTATTTATTTGACAGAGAGAGACACAGCGAGAGGGGGAACACAAGCAGGAGGAGTGGGAGAGGGAGAAGCAGGCTTCCCAAAGAGCAGGGAGCCCGATGTGGGGCTTGATCCCAGGACCCTAGGATCATGACCTGAGCCGAAGGCAGATGCTTAACGACTGAGCCACCCAGGTGCCCCTACATTTCAATTTCTGTTTCTTCATTGGTATTATAATGAAATAGATTGAAGGCATCCAAATTGGAAAGGAAGAAGTAAAACTGTCACTATTTACAGATAACATGAAATTATATATAGAAAACCCTAAAGACTCCACCAAAAACTATTAAAACTAACAAATTCAGTAAAATTGCAGAATACAAAATTGATATACAAAAATCTGTTGCATTTCTATACACTAATAATGAACTATCAGAAAGAGAAAAATAAAGGAAAAAATTTCCATTTCAACTGCATTAAAAAGAATAAAATACTGGGGCACCTGGGTGGCTCAGACGGTTAAGCCTCTGCCTTCAGCTCAGGTCATGATCCCAGGGTCCTGGGATCGAGTCCTACATTGGGTTCCCTGATCAGTGGAGAGCCTACTTCTCCCTCTCCCTCTGCACCTCCCCCTGCTCATGTTCTCTCTCTGTATCTCTCTGTCTTAAATGAATAAATAAAAAAATCTTAAAAAAAAAAGAATAAAATACCTAGGAATAAATTTAACTAAGGAGGCGAAAGACCTGTCCAATGAAAACCCTGAGACATCAATGCAAGAAATTGAAGAAGACACAAATAAATGGAAAGATATTCTATGTTCATGGATTGGAAGAATTAATATTGTTTAAATTTCCATAATACCCAAAGCAGTATACAGATTCAATATAATCCCTATTAAAATACAGCAGCATTTTTCACAGAAATAGAATAAACAATCCTAAAATTTGTATGGAACCACAAAACACCCTGAATAGCCAAAGCAATCTTGAGAAAGAAGAACAAAGCTGGAAGAACCACATTCCCTGATTTCAAACTATATTACAAAACTATAGTAATCAAAACAGTATGCTATTGGCATAAAAACTGACACATATATTAATGGAATAGAATAGAAAGCCATGCATATATGGTCAATCAATTTACGACAAAGAAGGCAAGAATATCTGATGGGAAAAGGACAGTTTCTTCAACAGATGGTCCTGGGAAAACTGTACAGTCACATGCAAAAGAATGAAACTGGACCACTATCTTACACCACACACAAAAACTAATTCAAAATGGATTAAAGAGTTGAACATAAGACCTGAAACTATAAAACTACTAGAAGAAAACATAGGTGGTATGCTCGACACTGGTCTTGGTGAGGATTTTTTCGATTTGACACCAAAAGCAAAAGCAAAAGCAACAAAAGCAATTATAAATAAGTGGAACTATATCAAGCTAAAAAGTTTCCACATAGTAAAAGAAACTCTCAACAAAATGAAATGAATGGGAGAAAATATTTGCAAATCATGTATCTGGTAAGGGGTTAATATAAAAAATATATAAAGGAACTCATACAGCTCAATAGTCAAAACAACAACAGTAACAATAAAACCCACTAACCCACAACAATATTATTAAAAAATGGGCAGAGAATCTGAATGGACATTTTCCAAAGAAGACACACAGATGGCCAAGAGACGCATGAAAAGATGCTCAACATCACTAATCATCAGGGAAATGCAAATCAAAACCGCAAGAAGATATCATCTCACAGCTGTTAAAATGGCTATTATCAAAAAGACAAGAAATAGCAAGTATTGGTTAGGATGTAGAGAAAAGGGAACACTTGTGCACTGTTGGTGGGAATATAAGTTGGTAGAGCCAGTATGGAAAACAGTATGGAACTTCCTCAAAAAATTAAAAATAGAACTACCATATGATGTAGCAATTCCAGTTCTGGGTATTTATAAAAAAAAAAAAAAAGCAAACCACTAACTTGAACAGATATATGCATCCCCATGTCCATTGTAGCATTATTTTCAATAGCCAAGATACAGAAATAATCTAAGTGTTTACTGATGGATGAAAATGTGGTATATGTTCACAATGGAGTATTATTCAGCCATAAAAAGAAGGAAATCCTGCCATTTGTGACAGCATGGATGGACCTCGAGGGCATTATGGTAAGTGAAATAAGTCAGAGAAAGACAAATACTGTATGATCTCATGTAGATGTAGAATCAAAAGAAAGAAAGAAAGAAAGAAAGAAAGAAAGAAAGAAAGAAAGAAAGAAAGAAAGAGAAAGAAAGAAAAAGAAATAGATACAGAGAACAGATTGGTAGTTGCCAGAGGTAAGGGGTGGGGACTGGACAAAATAGGTGAAGGTCAGAAGGTTCAAACATCCAGTTATAAAATGTCATGGGGATGTAATGTGACTATAGTTAACAATACTGCATTGCATATTTGAAAGTTGCTAAGACAGTAGATCTTTTTTTAAAATTTTTTATTGTTATGTTAATCACCATACATCATTAGTTTTTGATGTAGTGTTCCATGATTCATTGTTTGTGCATAACACCCAGTGCTCCACGCTGAACGTGCCCTCTTTAATACCCATCATCAGGCTAACCCATCCCCCCAACCCCCTCCCCTCTAGAAACCTCAGTTTGTTTTTCGGAGTCCATCGTCTCTCATGGTTCGTCTCCCCCTCCGACTTACTCCCCTTCATTCTTCCCCTCCTGCTATCTTCTTCTTCTTTTTTTTTTCTTAACATATATTGCATTATTTGTTTCAGAAGTACCAATCTGTGATTCAACAGTCTTGTACAATTCACAGCGCTCACCATAGCACATACCCTCCCCAATGTCTGTCACCCAGCCACCCCATCCCTCCTACCCCCCACCACTCCAGCAACCCTCAGTTTGCTTCCTGAGGTTAAGAATTCCTCATATCAGCGAGGTAATATGATACGTCTTTCTCTGATTGACTTATTTCGCTCAGCATAATACTCTCCAGTTCCATCCACGTCATTGCAAATGGCAAGATCTCATTCCTTTTGATGGCTGCATAATATTCCATTGTGTGTGTGTGTGTGTGTGTGTGTGTGTGTGTGTGTGTGTGTATATATATATATATATATATATATATATATATATATACCACATCTTCTTTATCCATTTTTCTGTTGATGGACATCTTGGCTCTTTCCACAGTTTGGCTATTGTGGACATTGCTGCTATAAACATTGGGGTGCACGTACCCCTTTGGATCCCTACATTTGTATCTTTGGGGTAAATACCCAGTAGTGCAATTGCTGGCTCGTATGGTAGCTCTATTTTCAACTGTTTGAGGAACCTCCATATTGTTTTCCAGAGTGGTTGCACCAGCTTGCATTCCCACCAAAAGTGTAAGAGGGTTCCCCTTTCTCCACATCCCCGCCAACATCTGTTGTTTCCTGACTTGTTAATTTTCGCCATTCTGACGGGTGTGAGGTGGTATCTCATTGAGGTTTTGATTTGGATTTCCCTGATGCCGAGCGATGTTGAGCACTTTTTCATGTGTCTGTTGGCCATTTGGATGTCTTCTTTGGAAAAATGTCTGTTCATGTCTTCTGCCCATTTCTTGATTGGATTATTTGTTTTTTGGGTGTTGAGTTTGATAAGTTCTTTATAGATTTTGGATACTAGCCCTTTATCTGATATGTCATTTGCAAATATTTTCTCCCATTCTGTCGGTTGTCTTTTGCTTTTGTGGACTGTTTCTTTTGCTGTGCAAAAGCTTTTTATCTTGATGAAATCCCAATAGTTCATTTTTGCCCTTGCTTCCCTTGCCTTTGGTGATGTTTCTAGGAAGAAGTTGCTGCGGCTGAGGTCGAAGAGGTTGCTACCTGTGTTCTCCTTTAGGATTTTGATGGACTCCTGTCTCACGTTTAGGTCTTTCAACCATTTGGAGTAAGACAGTAAATCTTAAAACTTCTCACAAGAAAGAAAGTTTTTGTAACTACGGTGATGGATGTTAAATAGACTTATTGTGGTGATCATTTTACAATGTCTACAAATAAGAAATCACATCATACACCTGAAATTAATACAATGTTATATGTCAATTATACCTCATTAAAAAGATTTATTTCCATTTACTGATTTTTGTCCTGCAACACTTTTAAATTCATTTCTTTGTTCTAGTGACTTTTGTATATTGCATAGGATTTTCTATATAAATGACTATGTTGTCTGCAAATAGTCTTATTTTTTCTTTTTCAATCTGTGCACCTTTATTTCTTTTTATTGTCTTATTTCACTGACTAGAATCTCCAGTACAATGTTGAACGTAAGTGATGAGAGATGACATCTTAGTTTTTTCTGATTTTAGGGGGGAAGTATTCAGTCTTTCACCATTAAGTATGATGTTGCCTGTAGGTTTTTATTGGTATCCTCTACTGGGTTGAGAAACTTCTATTCCTAGTTTTCTGAAAGGTTTTGTCAGGAATGGATGTTGGGTTTTGCCAAGTATTTTTTCTGCATCTACAGAATGACATATTTAATTCAATGGTTATTATTATAATTATTATTATTATTTAAAGAGAGAGAGAGCATGAGCATAAGAGGCAGAGGGACAAGGAGGGAGAGAATCCCAAGCACGCTCTATGCCCAGTGTGGAGCCCGATGCGAGGCTCGATCTCATGACCCTGAGATCAAGACCTAAGCCTAAATCCAGAGTTGGAATGCCAATTGACTGAGCCACCCAGGCACCCCTCATTCAATGGTTTTGAAATGTTCAACAAATATTACATTATTGGGATAAACCCCACTGCATTGTGATGTATATATGTCTCATTATTGCTAGATCCAGTTTCCTATAATTTTGTTTTTTTATTAGTGTTTATTAGGAGCATGGGTTTGTATTTCTCTTTTCTTCTAAAGTCTGTCTGATTTTGGTATCAGTGTAATAATGCCTTTCTCACAGAATGAGTTGGAAAGTATTCCCTCCTCTTTAATATTCTGGAAGACTTTGTGTAGAATTGGCATTATTTCTTTTTTAAAGGTTTGATAGAATTTACCAATAAATCCATCTAAGCCTAGAATTTGTTTTGTGTGGGGGGAATGTTTTTAACTACAAATGAAATTTCTTTAATACTTACAGGGCTACTCAGATTAATGGTCTCTTATTCTTATAATGTCTTTAGAATCAGTAGGAATGATTTTCTCTCATTCCTGGTATTGGCAATTTGTGTATTTTATTATTTTTTCTTGATCAGATTGGCTTGGGGTTATCAATTTTATTGGCCTTTTTAATAAATATTAAACTTTTTTGGTTTCAATGAATTTTCTCTATTGTTTTTTCTGTTATTGATTTCATTGACTTCTCCTTTCTTTGGGTTCATCTTGCTCTTCTTTTTGTAGTTTCTTAAGGTGGAAGCTCAGGTCATTAACTTGAGATCCTTTTCTAATATAGGCAGTTAGTGCTATAAATTTCACTCTGAATTATCACTTAAACTACATCCCACAAATTTTAAACGTCGTGTTTTTATTTTCATTCAGTTCAAAATACTTCCTAATTCCTCTTGATTTCTTCTTTGGCCTGTGAGCTATTTAGAAGTGTATTATTTAGTTGCAAGTATTTGTATATCTTTCCAGAGATATTGCTGTTATTGTTTCTAATTTAATTCCATTGTGATCGGAGAATATACTTTGTATGAATTGGCTCCTTTTAAAATGATTGATACTTGTTTTATGACTGAGAATATATTCTTTTTTGGTAAATGTTCTTATGCACTTGAGAAGAATTCTATGCTGCTGTTGTGTGGAATGTTCTATAAATATCAATTAAGTCAAATTTTTTGATAGAGCTTTCCAGGTCTTCTATGTTTTAGAGATCACTTTTCTATTCTTTGTATTAATTACTGAGACAGGAGTGTTGAGATCTCCAACTATAATTATGAATTTGTCTATCATTGTAGTTCTATCAGTTTTTGCTTCATGCCTTTTGAAATTCTGTTATTAGGTGCATAAATATTTAGAATTACTATGTCTCTTGATTAACTGACCCCTTTATCAATATGAAATGATATTATTATCCCTGGATATATTCATTGTTTGAAATCTACTTTGGTCTTAATATAGCTACCCCAGATTTCTTTTGATTAGTGTTAGAATGTGTAGTGGGTTGAATAGTGTCTTCCCCAAATTCATGTCTACCTGGAACCCAAGCAGGCTCTTAGGTTATGAATATGAACTTATTTGGAATAAGATCTTTGCAGATGCAAGTTGTGATCATACTGGATTACAGCGTGCCCAAATCCAATGAGAGTGTCCTTATGAGAGACAGAAAGGGATGCACAAAGACACAGGGGAGATTGGAGGGATGCTGCCACAAGCCAAGGAACACCAGGAGCCACCAGAAGCTGGAAGAGGAAAGAAAGGATTCTTCATTAGAGCCTTCAGAGGGATCACGGTCCTGCCAACACCTTGATTCCAGACTTCTAATCTCCAGAATTGTTATTTTCAGTCACCAAGTTCACGCTGACTTGTTATGTTAGCCCTACGAGTCTAATGCAGCATGGTTTAGGTTTTACCATCCCTTTCCTTTTAGTCTGTGTGTCTTTGCATTTAAAGTGGGTTTCTTGATGGCAGCCTGTAGTTGGATTTTGCTTTATTTATCCAATTGATAATCTCTGTCATTTTCTGAAGGAGTTTAGACCATACATATTAATGTGATTTTTTAAAATATGGTTGGGTTTAAATCAATATTTTGTTATTTGCTTTCTGTATTCTTCTCCTGCCTTCTTTGGAATTGTCTATTTTTTATCATTTCATTTTATGCCCTTCTAGATTTATTAGTTATACTGTTTTAAGCAACCAATTTTAACGTGTCTTGATTTTTTTTTTCTCCATGCTTCCTGCACTTGGAGTTTGTTGAACTTTTTGCATGTGTGAATATATGGTTTTCATCAAGTTTGGAAATTTGCCAGCCATTATTCCTTCAACATTTTTTTTGGTCCTCTCCTCCTTTGGGGATTTCAATTACCTGTGTATTTGGCTTCTTGAAGTTGTCCCACACCTTGCTGGTGCTCTGTTGGTTTTTTTAGTCGTTTTTTCTCTCAGTACTTTATTTTGGATAGTTGCTATCGCTGTGTCCTCAAGTTCATTCTTCTTTTCTCTGTGATGTCTCATCCCATCGAGTTTATTTTTCATCGCAGATATTGAGGCTTTTATCTCTAGGCATATGATGTCAGTCTTTTTTACACCCCCCATGTCTCTACTAAACACAGTCCATCTTTCCTTAAGCTTCTTGAATGTTTGATATGCAGTTTTAATAACTGTTTGACTGCCCTTGTCTATTAGTTCTATCATCTGTGTCATTTCTGGGTCCGTTTTGGTTGGTTGGTCCTTTCCTCATTATGTCTTATTCTCCTACTACTAGATGTCAGACATTGTATATTTTACCTTGTTGGGTGCTAGATGTTTTCTCTTCCCATAAAATTCTTGAGCTGTATTCTGTGATGCAGCTAAGTTACTAGGAAACAGTTTAATGTTTTTCAGGTCTTACTTTTAAGCCTTATTACACTGAACCAGAACAGAATTTATTCTAGGGCTAATCCTGCCTCACAAATTAGGCAAAACCCTTTCTGGTACTTTACCCAGGGCCTCATGAATTCTGAGGTTTTCCAACCTGGCTCTTGAAGACAAAAAACATTTCCAGCCTTGTGTGAGCTCCAGGAATTTTCCCCCCTAACCTTTTCTCTTCCCTTGGTCTGAGGTTGCTTCTTCACATGTATGTTCTGATCAGAACTTAGCCAAAGGAAGACTAAAGAGAACTCTCTGCAGATCTCCAGAACTCTCTGTTGAGGTATGGCCCTCTAGTTTCCAGTCACTGGCCTATGAATTCTAGCCAGTGGGGCATCCCACCTCCATCTCCTCAGCTCAGGACACTGCTCGGCTCTGCCTGGGCTCCACCTGCCTGCAGTGTGGCCTGGGATCTCTCTGGGAAATTAGTTGGGGCAATCTTAGAACTTACCTCATTTGTTTCTCATTGCACAGGGATCATTGTCCTTCCCTTTTTGATATCCAGTATCTTGAAAACTGCCGTTTCATATATTTTGTTTGGGTTTTTCTTAGTTGTTTTAGGTCAGAAGGTAGCTGGCAGCCGAAGTCATTCCCATGCCTCCTTCTTTATCCATTCTCCATTCTTTCCTATGCCCCCTCAAACCCTGCTATTGCCAAGAAATGCCATCTATGCAGAAATTTCCTTTAGATCAACAGAAGGCTATGTGGTCAGCAATTAGGTGCATGCCCTTGGAGTCAAACACACAGAGTTCAGATCTTGGCTCTGCCAGTTCCTTGTGTAATGTTGGCCAAATTATTTCACCAATTAGAGCCTCAGTTTCTTTATGTGAAGAAAGTACAAATGATACCTAGCTATAGGGTTGTTGTGAGGATTAAATAAAGAAACGCAAAAAAAAAAAAAAAAAAGTGACTAGCACCAGGCTCAATAATGGGCTGCATAACCAAACAGATACAAGTGGGATTTGTTTTTTATATCACCTTGAATTTCTTCATTGTCTACACCAGCTCTGTTCTTGGGGACAATCTTACCATTACGCTTGAACTCTCAAAGAAGGGGGTATGACCAGTTCTAAATTTCTTGCACCAACAGAGGGGAGCAATGATGTGGAGAACTTCCAATAGCACATACCAGAAACATCATGGACATTTGGCTGCATGAAACATTATAATGATCTTTTCTTTGTGGCAGATTGACTTTACTAATTAGGTTGGGTTTGAGCCAATGTTAAATACAGTTTGCATGTACAGAACGCACACCAATTGGCAGAAATTGGGGACTTGGAAACATTTTAGGTATCAGGACAAGCCAGCTATGATTAAAGCTTTGCTTCAGATAATCCTTTCTCTCTCCCCTGGCCTCCATTTTTATGAGTTCTTTAAATATTAAGGATATTAACCCTTTATCACAGCAAATAAATCCTTCCCATTTGTTATTCAGTTCTGTTTTTAATTTCTAATCTGTTTTAAGCAGAATTTCAGAGTTTTTATGCAGTTAAACTATGGATTTTTCCTTTTGCAATTTCTTCTACTGCTTTTACACCTAGAAAAACCCCATCCAGGGATTGAATAAACATTCATCTTTATATTTATCCAGTTTTTTTTAACACTTTATTTCTTATTCTAACTAGAATTTATTTTGATTTTGATGTGTGGTATAAGGTGCAAAGGTGTTATATTTGAGATAATTAATGCTAGCTGCTACAACTGTCAAGCCTTGAAATCTCAATGCCATAACACAACAAAGCCTTAATTCTCACTGATGTCAAGCCCAGTGATGGTCAGGTGATGCTGTGGAGTGGTGGTCCTCCAAGCAGCATTTCAGGGTCCCAGCCTGCTTCTGCCTGCGATTCCACCCTCTCAAAGTCTTTGCTTCCAGTTGGGGACTCTCATAGAGTATTTGGTGAATTCTAACTGCTTCTGCCTCAAGATCAAATTAGATTTTTCAAATAACTAATTACATGGTGCCATTTACTGATCACATATGAAGTGTTCAGTGTGTACTATCTATGGTCTGTACTGCTTATTTTGTTCTAGGAGGCACTAAGGTGAACTCCTTCTTCATTATTTTCCTTTTTCAAAGTTTTCTTGGCTATGACATAATAGATCATATTATATATTACATATGATATATTGGTTCTATTAGCATATGAGCTCTATTGGCACCTCAGAAACTTCACCCATCCCTGGGGGTTCAATTAACCACTCAGGTAAAGATGTCTACTATGGATTGAAATTCATATGGTGAAGCCTTAATGTGATTTGGATGTGGGGCTTTGGGGAAGCAATTGGGTCATGAAGGTAGAACCCTCATGGGGTTCTATAGGATCAGTGTCCTTATAAGAAGAGGAAGAGAGCTATCACCTGCTATCTCCACCATGTGAGGATACAGGGGGAAGGTGGTTACCTACAAGCCAGGAAGTGGACCCTCATCTGACACCCATTCTGCCAATTCACTGAGCATGGTCCTCCCAGCCTCCAGAATTGTGAGAAATAAACATTTGTTATTTAATACCCCCAGTCTATGGCATTTTTGTTATAGCAGCCCCAACCGAGTATGATGATATCTAAATCCATGTCACCATGTTTTAATCCTTTCCCAAACTCCAGGCCCACATTTCTAGATGCCAGATATACAACCAGAAATACCTAGAGATCTGGCTAGCCCCTCTGGTGGGAGTGAGATCATATAGCAGCAAATGGCTGATTTTTTTGTTTGTTTGTTTTTTGTGTTTTTTTTTTGAGTCAGAGGTAGAAGGACATTGGGAGAAAGAGAAGAGCTGATGCTTCCATATACTGCCCCATCTCCACACAGAACCTGGAGAAGCAACAGGGAAGGAGTGATCATTCCAGGGCTCCCTTACTCAGGAGGGTTTCCCGATTTGGGGAGATCTTTAGCAAGTCACTTCAGCTCCTCACGAGTCTACGCTTTCCTCCCTGTGGCCAGGGTTGAGGGGGCAGGAGGAGACAGAGTACAACAAGGGTCTCGTGTACCAGCTCAAAGGAACAGCTCAGAGGTCACCACCAGCTGCCAGCAAGAGGACCTTCAAAAAGGGGCTCTTGCATGGTCTCAACAGTAATAAGAGTAATTGCTCCCAGTTTTTGAGCACCTACTATGGGCTGGGCATGTTTGCACATTAATTAATTCAACATTTACAGCTACCTGACGAGCTAACCAGAGTTCCTCTAGGATATAAATGAGGAGACTCAGATTCCGAAATGTCAAGTGACTTATCCAAGGCCACCAAGCTCATAAGGAGCAGAACCAGGATTTAAACTCAGGCCAATTGACTCCAAAGTCTGACTCCATCTACTCAGCTATGCTGTATCTGCCATCTTTCAACATAGCAGGGAGATCCAGACTACTCAAAAGCTTATGAACAGAATTGAAAATTGTCTTGAAAATAGTTGTAGCTGTATGGGAGGGGTGATGGCCCATCTTAATGGTGGACTGGAGGGATAATTTTATGTAATTTAATTCTTCATACTGAAGAATAATGATGTGTGTGATGAATTAGGAACCAATTGGCTAGAATAACCAAAACCAAGTTTCCAGGCATTAGACAATTGTTTGTATTTGCTCTTCTCTTCGTTGGATAGACGAGCTATTAAGAGAGAGGGCTTTATACTCTTTTCTAACATACAACACAGAGGAACTGGTTAAGAAATCTTAATGTGCCTTGAGCTGAACTTAAGCTGAGAGCTAAAGTGTGGACCAGGGTAGAGACCTTCTAGATGACTGAAAGGCCAAGTAAGAAGAGAAAATGTTTTATCTGTGTCAAAAGAAACCATTTGTGTTCTGAGGAGACCCCTCTTCCATGGCATTCAAACTTCGGCGCATTAGACCTTTAAATACAGAAAAGCAGTCATCCTAATTGGCATGCAATGGTCATGACCACATTCTTTTAGCTTAAAGACTGTCCTGTTCCATGATGGGTTATTCTGACCAGTTTGGATTACGAAGAAGAAAGAACCCTTATTCATAGAGCATACTGTAAAAGAAATGCTTGGGACACAGAGTGGAATGGGTTTAGCCCTGGCCATACTCCCTCTGGTGCCCATTGTAACAAACCCAAGTCTCCCACATACTTAAGGAGAGTCTCAGACAAAGGGAAAACCTAGTGTGTTTGGGATTTGCTGAGCACAAGACTATTCCTCAGTATTTAGGGCTAAAGAAACAATTATGCATTTTGCCTAGTATGCCTGTTCCCTTAATGATTGCATCCATGTGTATTTTAGGAGAACTTCAGTCTTCTGTTTCTTATTCATTTACACTTTACACTTCAAAAGATTGTTTTGTAAGAGCTACTCAATGCACAAGAAGTCTCATGAGTTTTTCTTCTAAATGAGCCAGCAACTTTCCAAGAACCAGGAAGCTACAAGTTGCCAAGAATAAATAAATGAACTCCAGAAGGTTCAAGTTTGGTTTAAAACTCTGTAAGGTTTTAAGTAGATTCTATATCTGGCTTAACTCCACATCCCCATCTAAGACATAAACCACAGGAGGGAATACTATTCCTGGCATGCAACTTTTTTCCCAAGCATTGAATTTAATGATTAATTAGAAAATCTTAGCAGAATAGTCATAATGCAATGACGTAAGAAAGACTAGGGTATGATGGAATAGCTCTTGCCTGAAAGTTAGAGAGACCTGGACTTGGTTCTGCTACAAAATTTGCTGGACAAAGTAAATCTTGTCTCTCTGCCTCAGTTTCCTTATCTATGAAATGAAGAAACAACAGCAAATGATCTCTAAGCTTCCATGATGAATGTTGAAAATGACCCCTTATCCAATCTGTGGAAGCAAGTAGTCTGGGTTTTCGGTATTGTTGATCAAGATTGGAATTAATTGATTGTGTTCTTGTCCAACTCTGAAGGTTTAAAAAAAAAAAGAAAGTTGGCTAAAGGCAGACCTGTTCAAAGAAAAGATGTGTGGGTAGAGAAAAAGGAAGGGGGACGTCTTCATCATTTAGGGTTGCTCTAACAAGATACCATAGACTGGGGGCTTAAGCCACGAACATTGATTTCTCACCATTCTAGAGGTTGGAAGTCCAAGATCCGGGGATGGTCCAGTGATGGTGAGGGCCCACTTCCTGGCTTGTAGACAGCTGCCTTTTCACTCTATGTTGGCATGATTGAGAGAGAGCTCTGGTATCCTCATTCCCTTATAAGGGTACCAATGCCCTCATGGGGGCTCCATCCCCACGACCTCATCCAAACCCAATGACCTTTCAAAGGTTCCATCTCCAAACATACCACATTGGAGATTAGGGCCTTCGCATTGGAATTTGAGGTTGTGGGGCACAAACATTCAGCCTGTAGCTGGGGATGTAACAGATGTGATGGGTGTCAGATCCTCTGGACCAGGCCAGCACACCCATGTCCTAGCTGCTGTGGGTGCTAGCTGTGGCTAGTGCACTCCTGTACTCCCCCTGGAGGCTTGTCCTTGGCTGACTGAAGCTGGAGTTGTGGGAGGTTACAAGTCCTGCCCTCAGGATGCATCTTGGCCACTGACTGACTGATGGAGGAGTCTAACAGTCCAGCTCCTCTGTCTCTAGGTCCCTGATTCTATGGGGCTCCGCATGGACCAGGCTGTGGCTAGACAGCCCCTGACATCTTTGCTGAGCTTCCTCTGACCCCTCCTGCTTCTCTCACTCCTCTCTAGGTTTCTCCTGGGAGCACTGCCTCACTATATCACATGCCAGAGGATCTCCATCTCAGGCTCTGCTTCTAGGGACCTGCCCTCAAATGAGGGGAAGAAGACAAATGAGCTGTGTAAGTAACTCTTGTGAGCGTTACAAGAACCATGCCTGGCTCACGTGTCCTAGGCCTGGCACGGGCGAGGTCATGATGGAAAGAGCAGAGGTGCAGGGCACCCAGACAGCCCTGAGAAACAGAGCTCTGTGGCCTTGGTAGGAGTTTTGTCCAGCCAGCCAGCCAGCCGTCATTCAAAGAGAGTTATGACTGTGATGGCTCTGGGCCTGTAAGCAGCTCAACTCAGGTCAATTCGGTTCATGCTGTAACTTGACCAAGCTGGGCCTTGTGTCTGCTGAGGCCCTGGCAGCAGGCTGAGGAGGGGAGGGATGACATCATAGCAGGGGATGGGCAGCATCTGTTCTGCCCAGGAGATGTATGACCACAGGACTAGGCGATTTGAGAAGGAGGAACAATAACATTCATCTTGAAGATCAGAGAAGACTTTCTGAAGGAGATGGCATTTATTCCAGACCCTGATGGATGTCTCTGATTTGAAAATGTGAAGACATGTGGGGGAGAGCTTTCTAGGTGGGAAAAAGAGTCTTATCTCAATAAGCATGCTCTTTTTATGTTGTTGTTGTTTTTTCCCCCCATGAAACTATACCAAAGTAAAATTTCAACCTTGGGTGTGATTCACAGGTTTGAGACTCCATATGGGGAATTGAAACTAAGATCCCCCAGGACTTAGAGCCTCAGGATCTGTTTTCCTCTGGTGGAAGCTATCTGTCCCTTGTGAATGCTCTCAAATACCCTCCAGCATGTACTCCCTTTTCTATAGTCCCGCGTGATGGCATACATGACTGTAGGGGACTCTTTCAGGGAGGGCAACAGTCCTCAGTCCCCAGGGGGAAGCCAGGGCGATGCTAAGTGAAGGGGAGGGATTGTGAAAGCTCCCAAAAGATACAGACCCAGGCTGAGCAAGGGCAAGAGAGAATAGCATGTGCCTGACAGTCAGGGAACTCTCTGGGGAGACAAGAAAGTGAAGACGAGACAGCAGCTGGTGGCAGGCATCAGCAGATGGTCTGCCTTGCTGCCGGAGATGGAACAGCAGTGGTAGACAAAGACGCCATCCTGGAGAGAGGACAGCCACACTGGCCCTTCTGCAGGAGTCCTGGGCCAAGCTGGGAAGAGAAGCCTCGCGCCTTCTGCCAGGAAGTGGGATTAAAGGAGGGGTAGTGGCGTTCTGCAGCTTTCATCTCCAGGAGAGCCGGGAAGCAAAGACGGATGGATGGAGGGTGTTGAGAATCCTAATTGCTTTCTGTCAAGGTCAAGAAAGGTGCCCCATGTACTAGAAGCCCTCAGGTTGTCTTACAGGAGACGTGGAAGTGGAAATGAGCAACCAGGGGCCAGTTGGAGCCACGAAGGAGAGGGGGCTGGAGGGAGCCTAAGTCCATCAGGCTGAAAGGTTAAGGAGCCTTATGTTAGCATTTCTTTCAACGTGTGTAGTCCTATCCTCAGCATGTGAGATACTCTTCTGACTTTATGGTGTTATAGAATTTTTATACAGTGAATTCTTAGTTTTGTGATTTCTCTTAGTGTTCCTAGCTTGGGAAAAACATCCCCTTCAAGAGGTTTGATTTCATGTCCTCCCAAGTTTTCTACAATTTGAAAACTTGACTCTTTAAAATCCCTGCAATTAATTTTGGTGCACAGAGTGAGGTACGGACCTCATTTAAAAAATAATCTATAACTCTCTCATTAAGAAGAAAAGAAAATTAATGTTTCTTTTTTTTTTGCTCTTCCTTTTTTTTAATTATGTTCAGTTAGCCACTGTATAGTACATCATTAGTTTTTGACCATTATAGTAGTATTAGGAAAATATAAAACCTTTGACAGAAGGAAAAAAATCATGTTCTCACCGCCCAGAAATAATCGTTTTTGGTACATTCTCTTTCGTTCTTTTTTGTCTGTAGTTTTACTGAGTGTAATCATGATACACATAAAATTATATAGGCTGATTTTTTAAATTGCAACTATTTTGATAATAAATACAATAAATACTCATTAGAGGAAGTTTAGAGAATACATAAATTCATGAAGCAGAAAATGATATTCAGTTTTGTATATTTTCTTATAGTAATAACATAATTTTTGAAACTGTACTTTTATGGTTTTTTTTAAAGATTTATTTATTTATTTATTTGAGAGAGAGAGAGAGAGAGTGCGGGGGTGGGGGGAGGAAGGGCAGAGGGAGAGAGAGAATTTCAAGCACACTCCCAGCTGATCGAGGAGCCCTATGCGGGGCTCGATCTCATGACTCTGAGATCATGACCTGAACTGAAACAAGAGTTAGACGCTTAACTGACTGAATCAGCCAGGTGCCCCTACTTTTATGTTTCTTAAATCACTGATGCCATACAGTATATGCTGGACTCTAAGCACTGTGAACATGCTCCAGATGGGAGACCATACAAAGAGGGACATTGGAAATATATCCATATATTCACCTAATCTATGTCTCATGTATGTTTATATCTATGGAACCTGTGGTTTATTAGTCTTTCCAGAATAATATACCCAATACTCAGGTTGCTCAATATGATTCTTTAAACTACATTAGTAATATTTTATTTCTTAAGGTGGATACATAGTACTTGTTGTATTACCATTTCGTTAATTTAAAATTGGGGGCCATCAAAATGTGTTTAATTTCTTTTTATATGGCAATAATTTCAAATTTATAAAAATAGAATGAGGAGTGCCCATTTACCCAAATTTACTTACTGTTAACATTTTAAACCTGTTTGCTTTATCATGTTCTCTCTCTCCCCTTTCTCTCTCTCTCTGCCTAATTTTTTCCTGACCCATTTGATGGAAAACTATGTATTCATCATGGTCCATTACCCCTGAATACTTTGGTATTTCCCAAGAATAGAGCTATTCTCTTACATAAATACAATACAGTTAACAGCTTCATACATGTATAACTACACTGATAGAATCGTCTTATCTCATATACTGTTCATGTTCTAATTATGTCAGTTGGTCTAATAATGTCCTTGATGGTGTATGTTTCCCCTCCAGCACAGAATCCAGTCTAGGTTCCAGTATTGCCTTTAGTTATCACATCTCTTTAGCCTCTTTTAATCTAGAAATTTTCCACTGCCTTTCTTTGATTTTCATGATATTGACATTTTTAAGAATACGGTCACTTTCACTTGTCTTTTTAACCAGAATGTTTCCCATTTATACAATGTTCATTACTGATTAAACTGTGGCTGTGCCTTCATGACCAGAATACTGTATTGGAGAATTGGAGATGTATCCTTTTTAGGGTATCATTTGGAAGTATGTAATGTTCACCTGTCCATCAGAGCTGCTGTTAATTTAATTTTTTTAATTTTAAAAAA